>NC_141047.1:59633436-59813436 GCF_041138505.1 Cibotium barometz | reverse complement strand
TGGGATAGGAGAGTCCGAGAGACTTGGAATCCACCCAGCATTGGCGGAAAGTGGCACCGGTTCCGGAGGGAGGGCACGAGGAGGGCTGTGTTCGGGAAGAAGAGCCTCGGGGATCTCGTCGATGTAACTTAGGTAGGAGATGTGCATGTCGGGCTCCTCTGGAAAGTTGTCCATGAAGCATGCACGTAGATGGCGAGGGCGCACAGACGGTGTAGCGTGGGCAGAGCCGGGAAAACTCACTGACCGCCGGGAGGAAGATGGTCGCCGAATCCCCGGGGAGAGGGGGGCGAACGTGAAGATGGCGACATCCTGACAGCCCGGGGGAGGTGGTTGTAGCCGAATCGCCAACGGACAGGGATGTCGGTTCACACTAGCGCATGCCCGTTTTTTTTTTGAAGATTGAAGACCCACGTGTCAATGTTATGTATTAATATATTTTTTTTTGATGGTGTAAAGGTGACGGGCCTGGATCGTGTAGCCGCCCGGAGGAAACAAAAGGTGCGCCACTTCGAAAAGGCGCCGCCAGCGAGTAAGCGAAGAGGTGGATGGCGGTCGCTATTCGGCAGCGAGGGGCTCAGGGCCGGCAGCTGCATGAAGCAAGCGAGGGGCTCACGGCCTGCAGCGCAGGGGGGGGGGTGCTCCATATTCAGCAGAGAGGGGGGAGTTCTTGCCATGCAGCGAACGACTACCACCACCGTGAGGGAGGTTTTACGCCAAGTCCGCCATCGCTCCAACACATTTGTGGGTTGTCGAGGGGGGAGAACGTTGAGTGAAGAGGCTAAGTGGCCTGCATAACCCACGGGGGGAGGAAAATTTTTTTATTTTACATCACCATGGGCAAAGCTTTATGCCAAGTCCACCATCGCTCCGCTGCTTCCATACAACACCGAGAAGAGGGGTGGACGAGGGAGTGCCGCGGAGAGGGTGAGGGCTTCACAACCCACGGGTAGGAAAAATTTTGCTCTGATACCACTGTGAGGATTATGTTGTTAATCCCTCATATTGTGTACTAATTACTACTTAAGTACTTAACTTAGAGAACAAGAACATATCAAGGGCTGATGGAGGTGCTTCTTTGATAAAATTGGAGCGGACTATTGAAGGGCTGGCCTAAGGTGATCCCAACCTCGCAGGAGGCTGGCTGCACATCTGTCCTTAAATGCTGGGCTTAAGCCACAAGCTTGCATCTTCATGAAAATCCATCTCGTACTCTAGGGCTGGGGACCTCCCAAAACTAGGGTGCGGACATAGATCCGGGCTAGTAGAAAGTCTGCCTCTTAGAAGAAGTCCACAAACTATCAACTTGCTCAAAAGGGCTTGGCTCTAGATAGAGGGGTCGATGATGCCCATGCCCCCTTGTGTTGAGGTACTCTCTAGGCCACCTTGGCCGCGGGCCTCCTATCGCTACCAATCTTAAGAAAATTGCGAATCAATTGTTGAACGTGACCAATGCAAGCCCTGGAAAGGCCTAGCAAGAGGTGACGTACCAATGTGGCAAGCAGAACCTGGTTTGCACTGTTGGAGAGATGCTGCAGCCAAGCATAGAAATCCACACGCACACAAAGCAGTACAGTCGTGAGAGTACAAGGAGAGGCACACAAAGCAATGTTGTAAGTGTGAAAAGTACAATATAAGAAGAACCTTATGATGAAATAAGGGTGGGTTCACACCTAGAGTGCACGAGGGAAAAAACCCCTCTTATGGAGGGTAAAAAGTGCCACGGCTAGACCTACTGAAGTTCACCCAGCACTGCCATGATATAGATGTCTCCAGCCACCATGACCCGGCCAGCTAGGGAAAGCCTGGTTGAACTCCAATATAGCAACTTCTTTTGAATGCTCAGAAGAAGGGGGGCCAGCTGCTGCTTCAGGGAGATATTGATACCAACCTGGCATCTTAGATAGTGAACAGGAGTGCTGCTCGGGATCCATTGAAAAGCCTCAACTGACCTCCAAGTTGGGCGGGCAATGAGCCAACCCAAAACCCACATGACTTGTGCCAATTGATATGTGCGGCGGATGCACAACAGAAGATCTCAATCACATCAACGAATCTCTATAGATTCTTGTCATCCTTGGACAAGTATGTCGTTGTGTCATCTGCAAACTCTATGAGTCAAGCAGTTGGTCCAATGAGCGAAAGGGGAGATGCAGACCTTGTAGCCTTGTCTCCTGTGCGGAGAGAAAACTACTCATGGCCTCGGCAACAAACAGGAAGAGAAAAAAAGCCAGTGGGCAGCCCTGCCATGTAACATGTGGAAGCTTTGGGGGAGATTGGTAACTTCAATGCTCAGAAAAACAGCACACTTGTCGTGATGAAATTAACGCACAAAACTGAATGTAGATGTGCAGAAAAATAGAGAGAGAGAGAGAGAGAGAGAGAGAGGGAGAAGAGGACACAGTGTATTGGGTCCCAAATACCTTCTATAGGGTCCCCACCACAAATGGTGTATTTGCTTTGATTAGAATGATGCAAAACTGAAATAAAAGACTGAACCTGAACCTTCTTGGCTGAGATAGATCTCTGCCCTTGACCTTCAATCCTTCACCCCTTCTGCTTTAGCCTGTCCTTGGCTGTCCTGGCCCTTTGATCAGCTTCGGCACTTGGTGAATTATGAGATGAATGGAACTGAAATATGCAATGGGTATTTATACCCCTCTAAGATGCTAGTTGGCTGGAATAACACCAGTCGGCTGACTGAAAATACTCCACGACCAGAATCAGCATTAAATGCTAGAAAACTTGCGCATCACCTAAATGGGTTGTTGGCCATCAGGCGCCTCTGTTTCTGGTTCTGGGCAGCCTGTGTGGGCTGCCCCACACCTGGCCTAGTCCTCTAGGGCTGTGTACCCGGTCGGCTGCATGTCCAGGAGCCCTAGGGCTGTCCTACAGCCCTTCCATGGCCATCCCATGGCTGGTGGGCACAGCCAAGGCCTTCCTGGCCCCTATGGGGGTGGTTCTACACCTCCCCCATGCCCATATCTATCCTTGGGGTAGCCCTATGGGCTGGCCCCTTTCCTATATGCAAATCCTAACTGTCTACACAATGATTTGGCATCTAGTATCATACCAGATACACAGAACCACCGACATCATTCCAGAGGGAGACTCACAGCGCGGAGTGGCACTGTTTCATGTGCAAGACAATGCACACCTGACCTTGGACGCATGTGCAGGACAATGCACACCTGACCTCGAACGACTGGAATGGAACCTTGGCTGACTCGTCTCGGACTGGGCTCACATGGGACTAGTTTTCCACCCTAGGTCCTGCACCTTCTCTACAGATATGTCTACGTGGTATCCAAGTGCGGGATGCATGTGACATGCCAAACCGAGCGAAAGGGCGGGAACGTGTCACCTCTTACCTCTTGAATGAGAACTTGGCTGTGGGAAGCCGAATAGAGCCTAGAAACACCTCGAACCCACTTCCTGGAAATCCCATCTATACATCGACCCTTTGAGGAAGCCCCAGTCCCCCCTATTATAGGTGTCATGGCTCTGTGAAAATGAAACAGCACAAGTGTGGGCACGGTGGTTGCTGAGTCAATATTAAATGATTCACATTTGGGGTGCCCGGACAGAGTTAATGATGTGTGGACATCTCCAGGTATGAAGGGGGGAACTAGAACATTAAAATTTTAATGTTATATGTGTGGTTGCCCCTAGGCCTTAGTGGCCCCTAGGGAACTTTAATAATTATTAAAGTTGGGGCCCTAGGACAAGTATGGGGAGGGGGCAACTCCACTTTTGGAGTGCATGCCTCTCTCTCTTCACTCTCTCTCTAGCTTTTGGGCCATCGTGCAAGTCTAGGCGTGGAGGAGAGGAGAAGCATCGTGGGGACTGTTGAATATTGTTTTTGCTGCTGTTTTTCTGTGCAAACCAGCCGTACAGTCCACGTGTGCAGTCCGTATAGCCCTGTATGAGAAGTACAGTACGACTGTCTTCTCTGTTGTAGATTCTTTTGTGGGTACAGGCGGCGTTGCACAACTGCAGGTACAGGAGCTGTGGGTTCTGACAGAAGCCATACAGCAGGTACAATCTTACGACTGCTGTCAGGTGGCTTTACTGCAGGTACAGAACTGTACAGCAGGTACAGTCGGGTACAGCAGGAGCAGGCGCACCAGTACCCTCAGGCGACAGCAGAACTGCCCGTACAGTTCTGTACAGACAGATTCAGATAGGTGTGCAGAGCCTGTAGGGACTGGCATAGTGCAGCTTTTATGGTCTGAACAGTCAGTTACAGCACGGAAGTGGATGCAGAGAGGAAGGTACAGACAGGTACACCCACACGTGTGAAGCAAAGTTGTTGAAACAAGTGTGCAAGTACAGACTGGTAGAATTACTTCCTCCGGTGCAGATCCACGAGCTGATTTTGGTAAGCTCTGAATTTGTTCATCTATCTCTCTTTCCATTGCCTTATGTTTGTTGCAGATTTGAGCTATCTGGCCCCTTGTGAGAGGAGGGGTATGGCAGATTGAAAAGGGTGGAGATAGAGATTGAACAGTGAATGTATGTTTGTGTTGAGATGTTGAATCATGTGCATGAGATATGCTAGATGTATGCTCATGGTTGCCGTGCTAAAAGGTCTTGGCTGATCAGAGGGAGGCACGGAGTGTTGCTCTGAGACACAGATCTGTGTGTGTGAATCCTCTGTGCTAAGAGGTATTGTGGGCTGTCAGATTGGACATACAAGTGTATTCTCTTGGCTGATTTTGTTGTACTCAGCCTTTCATATTTTTGAAATTGAATAAAGAAATACCGCAAGGGGCGCCAAACTTTGGGCCAACAGGTGTTGATTTATTTTTAGATTTGGGGCACTCTAGCTCCAATCAAATTGGTTTTCATATCTAGACTATAAGTGGAAGGGTGACTGCTAGTCCACCGCACTTTGGTTTATACCAGAGCCCGGTTTCAAGGTTCCGTCCCCGGGACCAATCATCAACTTTCTTAAGGGGGTGAGCTCGTGGTTGCCTCGAGGAAAGTCACCGCTGAAAAATTCAGCAAGCATGTCTGATACAGAGGATGAGTACTTTTATCATGAAGAGGAAGAACAAGAGACTTCTCCTGAGAGGAATGTATCTGAGGATATTTTTGCAAGAGAACAGGCTACAGATGCTGAGCCTTATGAGGATGTAACACAGCCAGAAGATGTGCTTGGTAAAGAGGATGATGATGCTCGGTTTAAAGATCGTTTGGCTAGTGTTATGGATGTATTTATGCAGCTCACTCAAAGTGAGAAGTTTGCTGAATTTATGAGATCCCGTACAGAGCCCGAAAAGAAGAAGAAGAAGGTGCGTTCTAAGAACCTTCCTCAGGGTCATAGTGGTGCCATCCCACAGGATCCATCTTTTGGACAGTTTCCGAACTTGCAGCATGCTTATGGTGCTAACTCTCAGAGTTCCTTCTTTGGACAGCCATCTATTCCTCAGCAGACTATGCATCCAGGTTATTTTGGTGGTGGCTCGGTGTTCCAATCTATGATTGGGGGTTATCCTCAGGGAGGCATGGGTATGCCAGGGCCTTTTGGAGCACATTTTCAGCCTGGTATGCAGGGGAATATGTATGGTGGTATGCAGTCCGGTATGCAAGGTGAGTGGTATAGAATTCCCCTCAACTCCTACATCAAAAGTTACATTCTTGCCCTTAAAAGAAAACCTTATCTTGTTTCCAGCCTAATCAATGGCCGGGTCTATCTTCTAATGCTAGGGCATACCCAAAATTAAATCACAATGTCCAACTTTGCCAACAACAAAGTTCCCATGGTCCACACAGTCTCCAATCTGTAAGCGAAGCTTTCCCAAAATAGGAGTCACCTTGGCTAACATTCCCTCAAAGGCGACACTTAGAGTAGGAGTTCCAAACCTACTTGGAGGGAGGTTCATGGCTTCAACCACTCGGGGATGAATGTAGTGGTGGCTAGCACCACTATCGAAATGGATAAGTACGGGTTGGTTTGCCACTTTGTCCCAAGCTTTGAAAAGTTGCCTTGTCTTTGGTGGTGTATCATCGTGATGTTGGAGTTCCTTTGGCAATGCATTATTTTGGGGCGGTTTGGCTTCTTGATTTGGTCTATCAGGACATTTTGCAACTATATTTTCCTTTCCACATTGGAAACATTTACCCTCTTTGACAAAATCTCCAAGTTTCTTGCGGAATAGCTTCTTTCGGTAAAGTGGAGGTTTATCCTCATTCTTGTTCTTCTTTTCTTGTGGCTCATTCCTTGCTTGAGATCCTCCTTTGAACCTCTTCTTTTGGGATGGATCTCGATTCTCGTTCTTTGATTTGCCCACCATCGAAGGCATTTTAGGGCTTTAGCTTGCAAGGCTTTGTCTTGTGCTTCTTCCAAAGTTTTAGGTCCCGCCATGTAAACTACTTGCATAAGCTTTGGTTGCAATCCATTGACAAACTTACGCATTTTCATCAGTGATGGGATGGGGTTATAAGAAGTAAATTTCAATGAGACGGCTGAAAAATTATTAAGGTTTGTTGATACACTCTTGCCGGCCTTTTGGTTTACCTCATCCCATTCCTTTTGCACATCTGCCTTGAAGTTTGGGGAAAGGAGCTTCTTGTTGGACATGGTTTTGAATTCGGTCCATGATGTAGGCTCGGTCCCATCTTGTACTACTTTTAGCCACCAATTCAAGGCAGCATCTTTTAAATGCAGACAAACCATGCAGAGTTTGGACTTTCCGGAGAAGTCCTCACCTCAAAAGGCGACATCAAACTCTTTGATGAAAGATAAGGCTTTCTGGGTGTCTCGCTTTCCATAAAAGGTTTTGAACTTGACGCTTTTCTCTCCCAGCTTGAAGTTCACTTTACCGGTTTAAGGCTCCTTTGCCTTCTTCTCACTTGCCAGAACTGAGGAAGCTGCATCTGATGGAGCGGGTCTACGGGTAACTTCTCTATGTCCTCCATGGGTAACGGATCGGGTAGCTTTGGATCCCTCTCCAATGGTAACCCCTTTGGCTCGTGGTGGATAGGCTTTGGCGGCTTCCACTCCTTCGGCCTCAGTGGCTTGGTCTTTGATAAAGTCTTCAAACATCTGAGCTCCTCTCTAATCTTGTTCCTTCTTGGCACTCCAAGCTAGGAACTCTTCATCTTGGAGAAATTGTCTAAACTTTTGAAAGTCACGGTATTTTGCCGATGTCATGGCCACGGTCTCATGAGAGATAGATTGATGGCCTCGGTTCCCTTCTAAAAGTTTTATGTTGGCCTCATAGTTGTTTCCTTTTGGAGGCCGTTCTCCCTTTGCTCTTGAAATGGCTCTGTTACCCCAAGAAAGATTTCTTCAAGAGAAATCCTTGCTTTGATACCACCGTATTCTGCTGATGTCATGGCCACGGTTTCATGAGAGAGAGATTGACGGCCTCGGTTCCCTTCTACAAGTTCTGTGTTGGTCTCATAGTTGTTCCCTTCTTGAGGTCCTTGTTCTCCCTCTGCTCTTGAAATGGCTCTGTTACCCCAAGAAAGATTTCTTCAAGAGAAATCCTTGCTTTGATACCACCGTAAGCCCAACAGAGCGTGCAATGACAGATTCAACCACTTGTCCAAGAGATATAGATAGAGAGAGAAAGAGGAGAGAGAGGGGTATAGGGATTTTACTAAGTATACCACAATGAGCAGGGAACAAGCCCCGCCCCCTTTTAGGAATTTATCTTAAAAGCAATCCACAGGCTTTTCCAAGCTAGGACCCGTACAACAAATGAATACAATATCAAACAAATAATGTCGATGACGAGGTCGGGTTGAAGTCGGTGTCGAGGCACAAGATCTTTGATGTCGAGCACACCATGAGGATGACCCACAAGAGTCTCACAGCGGGCTAATACCAATGTCCAAAGTCTGAATCAATTCTGAACCTCAGAGATATCCAAGGGAACCTTAATACCCAATCTTGAAAAATAATCTTGAAACAGTAAACACCAGGGTGGAAGATATGAGGCCTGAATGGCAGATCCTTTTGCTAGGATTTTAGGAGCCGGGGGCGACTTTCACAAGGCGGTGGTCAAACAAACTCTCCACAAGTGAGGCTGCTTTGCCGGTGACATTGGCTGAGCAATCGGGGCTGCTTTGCTGACGGTGCTGACTTAGCAACAGATGGAGGCGGCACAAGCGGTGCAAGGCAGCTCTTATTGGGCGGCGTAGGCGCATCAGAGGCGGTGAAGGTGCTACAGGCGGTGGCGCTGCGGAGAAGATGGGCATTGTAAGAGGCATAGGCGGCGGCGCTCAGAGGTAGCAGGTGGCGCAATGCTCAGGGGTAGCAAGCGGCGCTTTGCAAGGCGGCGTAGTCGAGGCAGCGCAACCACGGATTAGGGCGGGGGTCACCTGGCAGGGCAGTGGCGGATCAGGGCCCTGTAGAGCAGTGGAGGAGCTGTTAGCGTTGCACAGTGGCAACAATTCGGTGGAGATGAGGCGGCTAGAGTTTTAATGAAGATGATCCACAAGGTTGGTCTTCAAAGAGTTGATCCACAAAGTTGATCTCACCAAGTTGTTTTATCTCATCAAGAGGATACAAGCTTCTTTTATACTTGAAGGGGGGTCCTTGCTTTTTGCTAAACATTGTTTTTGCCTTTTCTCCTTTTATTATTTTAATAATAATCAAATATGGCCCAAAGTTCTTGATTTATGCTTTTCTAGCTTTAGGGCCTTGTTTTTTGGCTCTGTAGTGGAAAAGCAGCTCAATGTCCTCTTTCCAATGTGCCCTTGGCTTGCGGTCAACATAGTTTGACTTTCCTCTTTCCTATGGTGCCCTTGGCTTGCGTTCAACATAGTTTGACTTTTTGCTTTTTCTTGCTTTTTGACCAAGACTGGTGTTTTTTTCCTATGCCACCTTTATGAACCCTGTTCCCATGTGTTCATCAACCTGTGTCTGGGCATGAGTTCCATCATGTGAAAAGAGCTCGGAGGGCCAAAGAGTTACAAATGATCCAACTGGCCAGCATAAAAAGGGGATTATTGATGTTATGTGCAACATTTAATGCTTGCAAAATAGCGTTTTATTGTCCACAAAACAGGCCGACAGCATGAAAGATAACCGACCAGCAGCACAAGTCCATATAAAAGCGAGCGCTTCAGCCACAGCATAAATCATTCTCATCAAATCAGTCTACAAGCAGTCCCAAGCAGTCCCAAGCAGTGATAGCAGTGATGTGTGCCTAGAGCCTTTGGCCTTGTGCATACATTCAGCAAAGCAACACTTTATTGTGCTAAGTCTCAAGGGCTCTGTGAAGAGCTTCTTCAGCATTCAGTTAGCATATGTTCATCCCTCAGTTCTGGTGGTCATCGAAGAGCAAATCAAGGGAGCTCGGACAACATATGGTTCAGCCTGCATTTGGTCTACGTCGTCCTTGCATTGGGTAGTCCCCAATCATCTTTCATACTCATTGTACAAAGTTCTCCAAAGAAACTTAAGCAAATACTCTTGCTTCAGGGGGAGGGAGGCCCTTGAGTGGGTAATTGGGACCCAATACTGACGCCCAACCTATTGCATGCTGTACCTCACGTTGTATCAATGTAGTATTATACCACCATTGGCACTTACACGATGTTTTTTTTTTGGGTTCTTTTCAGCTGTAGTTGGGTCTTTAGTATGTTTCTTCCATGATTTTGTCACTTCATAGACACATTGTAACACTTTTGATCTCATAGACCCTTTGCTCTTTTCTCTCGCGCACGTGCTCATACACACATTCCTAGGGTAATCTTACACTTAATTAAACATACATATAAATAAAAAATTCATAATATATAAAAAGATAATATCTATAATTATAATGGAATTATTTAAAATGTCATAAACAATGATACTAATACAACAATGATAATGTAATCATTCAAAATGTCATAAACAATGATACTAATACAACATTTGCAATAATAAACTTACAATAACTTCAATTGTCTTGATTCTCGCTCCCCTTTTGGACTTGAGTTTGTACTTAGCCATTATGGTTGTTTTGTTCGGTAGCTAATAGAAGGATCTCTTTACTGCGAAAAAATAAAACTTACAACAAACTTAATATTAAGTTTAATGGCCATATTATTTATGTGAACAATTACCTTACAAAATTATATATGTGATAGGTTACATATTATATACGTAAACAATTACTATACAAACTTCATCCTTGCAATATTGTATCATATTAGTTACGACAATAAATCATGTTATATATTTGATGTTGCTACATAGATTGTTAAGTAAAACATACTTTATGGTTTTAACATAATCAGTAATGGTATTAAATATATATTACGCTTGATTAACCACCCACTTCTTATCTTCCATAACAAGAAGGTAGGCTTATGGTGATCTCTTCCCTTGTTTTTTTGGGAGACTAATCTTGTTCAGGTGCTAGGGTTCAAATCTTGGACTTACACGCTGGCGAGCCAAGGCATTACCACTCAGGCTAGGTATTTTAAAATTGTCTTAGTTAGATGATGTACCATATTGCAACATACGGTTGAGGCTCTAACATTGCCTACATCAAATTCAAGTATGGCATGCTAATGTGATACACTTTATGTGCTCCAAATGTAATATGAAGTGATACCCATGGTTGCAATATGATATTAATAATTAGATGCAATTCTCCCCCATTTATCAATGGGAAATCCAAACCTATCTTGATCATAAACAAACCTATCTTGATCATAAATGTGTAGACAATAGTGGCATTGATGTTTTCCAGTTACATCTTTGCTTAGGTTACATTGGTCTCACATTAAGTTTAGCTCACATTGTTTTCTTGTTTTTATAGGGAACCACACTTGGATTATTGCCACACGTGAACGTTCAACAGAGAACCAGAATGTTTAAGAATGGTGTTACTGGTTCAAGTCTTATTTGTGAAGGTACTATTTTCTTGGCTTTGTAGTTTGGAGGTGTGAAGGTTTAGTTTGATTGCAGTAAAAATGTGCATTATAGAACTTACTGCAAGTTTCAAGGTTAAACATTGTTCTTGCAAATAAAAGAAGAAAGAGAATAATAAACAGCAATACAAACTTCAAAGGTTGATGTGTGGCAACCTACAAGAAGCATTGTACTTGGTGAGTAAACATCACTTCTATCAATCAATCACATCATTGAGTTGTGCAGGGCACCAAGCAAGTAGAATTTGAGAGGACCTTCTCCACTTTGGATCACATATTCTCGCTTCGCGTTATCATCGAGGAGGCCAAGGCAAATGGCCACCGATTATACTGCTGCTTTGTGGACTCTTGCAAAGCTTTTGATACGGTGCCTCGGGCTGGTCTCAGGGTCCCGTCTGACATGATTTGGGCTATCATTGCCTTATATGAGTCAGTTATTGGCAGGGTGAGATGCCCAAGAGGTCTCTTTGAGGAGCTCTCTACCACTATCGGAGCGAAACAAGGACGCCCACTATCTCTGATCCTCTTTGGACTCTACATAGATGAGATATTAGACTTCATTGACAGAGACAGGAGACGGAGGCGGAGGCGGAGGAGCTTGTCTAGGAGGTATTCTTGTTTCCATCCTATTACATGTTGATGATTGTCATGTGCACCTTCCATTGGGGTACACAGTGACACATTGGCCTGATCATCAGTGCAGCATTTGTAGAGAAGTAGAACCTTTTTTAGGTTTGCCGTGACCCCATTGTGAGCCCTCAGTCTATGGATAGTCAGGAACGAGCTACGTAGGTTAGTCTCTGAGCTTTAGAGGTTAGTCAGATGTCAGTCCTCTTAACCCACTTGGAGAAAGCATCATTCAGAAGCATGTAGTTGTCAGCCATAGTCGTAGTTGCATGTAAGCATTTTAGGTCTCATTGCACATTGAAGGGGGGCAGCCCTAAGGCAAGCTCCAAGGCAGCCCAACATGGGCTAAGCCTTGCAAAGGGGCATCCAAGGCCCTTTGCCATTCAGTCGGCCAGCCCATGTGGCCTTGGCCATGCAGTCGGCCAGCCCATGAGGCTTGGGGTCTAGTTGGCCAGTACCCGACCAGCCCCACAGCAGCCAACTGTGCATGGATGCCAGTCGTGGGCTCTACAGCAGCAGGCGACAAGCAGGTACAGTACCTGACCAGTCATATTCAGCAGCTGACTAGCATTATTGCAGTCGTGGGAAAATTGCTACAGGCCGATTGCCTTTTCTGGCAGCCGACCAGCAATAGGGGGGCATATTTAAGCAAGTGCCTCAGTCCCATACAGGTCAATCAGGTATTCTCAGAAAATCCTATTCAGTTTGCAGCATCCAAGCACTCTAGGTTAAGAAGGAAGATACTCTTCACATTCAGCCAGCATATGTGCAGTCCTATAGCTCTCTGGACTAGCATCAATGGCCAAGGAGAGTCTTCAGCAAAGCCTCGGGACAGCTGGATACTCAGTCAACGTACGGTATCAGAGCATCAGGTTGGTAACCCAACTCGGCTACCTAAAGAAGTGAGAGCATCCGCTAGATGTTTAAACTGGGGTCCGGAAAAGAAACCCTGGCCTCCACCATGTCGGGAGAGACAACACATCAAGAAGAAAGCCAACCAGAAGTGATGGAGTCACGAAGCTTCCAAACAGAAAAAACGCTTCCGCCAAGCATCGAAGTGCTCCTGAGAATAATGATGGAGCAAATAAATTCTCGGAAGATGCAACTTGCTACCGAAAAAGAGAAGCCCAAAGAAGGCATCTCAGATTTGACACAATATATATGGAGGAACAAAGAAGAAAAGATGAAGACCGATGTGAAGAACAAAGAAGAAAAGATGAAGACCGACGTGAAGAACGAAGAAGAAAAGATGAAGAAGGCAAAAGAAAAGCAGATGAAGAAAAAGAATTGAGACGTGCGGAGGAACAGAGGGTTAGGGAAGCCACACGCAAATATGAGGAAGACCAATGCCGTAGAGAGAAACCCGACCGAGAGTTCCAACAATGACTCGATTGGGAGGCTTTGCAAATCTAGAATCAGCAAACAATGGCACAAATTCTAGCGGCTCTCCCTCAGCAGGCCCTGAATTCCTTGTCCTCCACCACCCCTATCACCACCGTCATACGAACCTGTCCAAATTTTAGTAAGTATGATGGTAAGTGTGATCATGCTACAGTTACTCAATTTATTCATCAATTTGAAGCACATTTTCCATTAGCTAAAATCACAGATCCACAAGGTATAAAGTCCATGTGGCAGCCCCCCACCTCACTGGGGAAGCTGTTACTTGGTGGCAACATTGGTCATAACTTAACACAGACTCCATCACAGGCCAAGTCCGTTTTCATTGGAACACCTTCATGGTTGATCTCAAAGCTCGTTTTCTTCCACCATAGTATATAACCAATCTTGAGGATGAGTTTTACAAACTCACTCTGGGTGGTTCCCCTATTTTGACCTATTCAAACAAGGTCCAACAGTTGGGCATATCAGAAGAAGATAAGCTCAAGCAGTTTATTCGAGGTTTAGACACTATCGTTAGGTACCTAGTGAGGAAATTTGAGCCTCACACTTATGCACGGGCATTGACCCTTGCTTAGAATCAGGAGCTGATGTTGAATGGAGGTAAGCCCAAGCAGGTACAATCTACACCAAATCCCCAACAATAGTCATCAACCCAGCAGTCATCTACTCAGGGTAAGGGAGCTCCGAACAACAAAGATCAAAAGGATCAAAAGAAAACTTCTTCGGGTCAATCGGGCCATAAGAAAGATTCTATGCCAAGAAGACTTCTTAGGAAAAAGCGAAGGAGGGCATCATTGGAGATTATCTCCAACCTAATGAATAGACACGGTACATGATAGAGAACTGTTGTTTCTTTTGTCACACTGTGGGACATGGGAAGAAAGATTGCACTAAGTTCCAGGCTGAAAAGTTTGCTAAGGGATCCACTTCCACAGTAGCAGCAATAGCATCATCATCCACACCTCCGCCATCAATCTCTTATGCCGTTCAGCTTTTACCCTCTTTGAATTCAGCGCCACCCGTGGTATTTGATGATAAGCAGGAGGGTGAGGCTGAGGGCAAGACAAAGGCTCTCATCCGTGCTTATGACACTGCAAAGGGACAACAGTTTATTGTCCTCTTTGACATGGGCAGTTTTGAGGATGCCATCTCTCTGCAGTTGGCTACCAAGATGAGCTGTACCTTGGTTCCTTATTACTTGGATGTGGACGGGTTTACCCTTGGTCTACGTACACACATCACTCATAATGCTCAGCAATTTGAGTTTCAGGTTCAACGGGCCACATTCCAGCGGGATTTCATTGTTTCCCCTCTTTTAGGGTGTGACATGATCCTCGGGATCGAGTGGTTTCGACAGTATGCACCCATTCCTGATTGGAGGCAGGACACTTTCACCATAGTTGAAGGCTTTCTTGAGCCTCTCATGATTCGCGAGGATCGGAACATTCCTGGCATTCCACTCATTTTCCACATTCATGCCCAAAGAGCCATCAGAAAAGGAGCAGAGTGTGCGTTGTTATATGTCTGCTCTTAGTCTTATGTAGTTCAAGTAGCACCCTCAGGGGAGCAGTGCATGGTTGGTTTTTTGTCTCAATACAGCAACATCATGCTACGAGACGACCTCCCACCTTCTCTTCCACCTAGTAGACCCGAGGACCATCGCATAGAGTTAGTTCCTGGTTCAGAACCTCCAAGCAAGCTCCCCTACCGCCTTTATGAACAATTGGAAAGCGAGCTGGAGCAGTAGTTAGCCCAACTACTCTAGTCCGGATTTATCCAACCATCTTCCTCACCTTTTGCCGCTCCCATTCTCTTTGTCCAAAAGAAGGATAAGTTCGCACGCTTATGTGTGGATTATAGGACGCTCAATACGCTAAGCGTGAAGAACAGATTTCCCATGCCCAGAATAGAGTACATCCTAGAACGACTCAATGGTGCAAAGATTTTTTCTAAGGTAGATCTTAAGAGTGGCTACCATTAGGTTCGGATCTTCGAGGCTGATATTCCAAAAATGGCCTTTAGGACCGAGCGTGGCCACTACAAATTTGTTGTGATGCCCTTTGGTCTCACCAATGCACCGGCGACGTTCAACAAAATGATGTCTTGGGTGTTTCGGGATCTCATTGGCAAATGCGGCTTCATCTTCTTCTGCAGAGCAGTATGAGCGAGATGTGGCATAGGTTTTGCAACTCTTGCAGGACAATGAGCTGTTTATCAATGCCAAGAAGAGTGAGTTTGGAGTACAAGAAATCCATTACCTGGGATACATCATCAGTTCTTTAGGTATTAGTCTCGACCCTGAAAAGGTACAGGCCATTCTCAGTTGGGATGTTTCCACTATAGCCCAAGAAATTTGCTCATTTGTGGGTCTTTGTTAGGCCTACAACACCCACATGGACAAGTGTTCTGACCTTGTAGCACCTCTTACTGACTTGCCCAAGGGCGTCAAGACTCGTTGTCAGAAAGTGTCCATCATGGGCAAGGCTCTGGAGGCATTCCAGGCAATGAAAAAAGTTGCCTCTTATGTCACTAGTTTTGAAGTTGGCATCATGGGATGATTCTTTTGAGTGATTACCGATGCAAGTAACCTTGCCATTGGAGTTGTTTTACAATAGGATGGTAGGCCAACGGCTTATTGTAGTTGCAAGTTGAATAACGCCGAGAAGAATTATTCGGTGTATGACAAAGAGCTCTTGGGGGTGATGACCGCTCTTAAGCATTGGAAGCACTTCCTTTATGGGAGGGACTTCACAGTTAAGATAGATCACCAGGCACTTAAATGGTTGCAATCCATGCCCAGTGCCCAATGGAGTGACAGGCAGTCGAGGTGGAGTCAATTATTCAAACAATTTGGGGGAATGATTGAATATGTCCTAGGCAAAAATAACCCCGTTGCCAATGCTCTTAGTCGAAAGGGCACTATTCAAACATTGCAGGAGTCCACTGTGCTTGAAATTCAAGGCAAAGACTTAGATAGTATGAAGGCATAGTATCCGGATTCGGAAGAGTTCGGGACTCAATATCATTTGGCCCTCAGTTTAGAACCAAGCTACGAGAGTATACGGGGTGGTGGTTGTTTTTCGGGAACCTTCTTTGTGTACTCAAAGAAAAGCGCCAAGTCCTCCACGATGCCCATGATTCTCTTGTTGGGGGTCATGGGGGTATCAATAGTATCTTGGAGAAGTTAGAGAGGTCATTCTATTGGCCTAAGATGCGACGGGATGTCTACCAACATGTCCAATCATGCCAGGTATGTCAAAAAGTGAAAGTTCGTCGTACCAAACATGCATGGTTGCTTTAGTCTTTGCCTATTTCTGAGGGATCCTTTCACAACATCAGTATGGATTTCTTAGGCCCTCTTCTGCCTCAACTGGATCTAGAAACACAGTGTATGACAATAGTAGACAGATTCAGTAAGTTTTGCATGTTAATTCCATGAAAGCAGATAGCCATGGTTGAGGACATAGCTCGCTTGTTCATTCGGTTTTGGTACCCCATTGGTGGTTTGCCATGGATTATTACATCCGGTAGAGATCCAAAATTTACGTCTCATTTTTGGAGAGCTTTTTTTGACAATTTTGGGACTAAGTTGCAGTTGAGTGCATTTCATCCTCAAACAGATGGCCAAACAGAAATTTACAATCGATTGACCTTTGACGTTCTTAAATCATACTGCCATGACCAGTAGTCGAAATGGGAACAGTATCTTCCTTTGGTCCAGGCAATCCTCAACAATACTCACTCATCGAGTATTGGCCGGACATCGTATGAGGGATCATTTGGTTGTCGATTCTCATCTCTTTTGATGAGGCAGGTATCACCATCTCTGGAGGCCAATAAAACCACTGAGACATTCTCGGAAATCATGGAGCCAGTTAAGGAGCGCTTTGTCAAGGCTCAAGAAGCATATGCCTGGCAAGCCAACAAATCCAGGTGAGATGTCAACTTTAAGGAAGGGGATTGGGTATATCTCCGCATCATGAAACAATGGCTAAAGCAAGTGGGCAAGCGTTGTCCCAAACTATCATCCCGAAGTTTCGGCCCATTTTCAGTCATTTAAAAGTTAAGTGATGTCTCTTTAAAGTTAAAGTTGCCGGAAAGTTAGACTATGCACAATGTCTTTCATGTTTCTTGGTTGAAGCCATATATAGGTCCAGCATTGCAGGATATATCCGAAGAGCAACAACCAAATATGATAGACGAAGCTGAAGTCATAGAGCTAGAGAAAATTCTCCTCCACAGATGGAAGCATGGATCTTGTCGAAGAATACGACAATTCTACACAAAGTTTAAAGACCGCGGAACCCATGAAGCAGTTTGGATGGATGAAGAGTTCTTTCAGGAGTACCTCCAGTTGTTGGTGGACTACTTGGAAGCCCTGAATGTCATGTGCACAGTGTGTATCTACCGTGTGCTATACGCACGCAAGACTAGCTTCGAGGTTTGGGGAAGCTTGGAGCTAGGCAGGCTGATTGGCGAGCCGAGTTAGGGATAGACTAACGGGCAGGCGTCCAAGTGTGGACGCCCGATGACCGGCCAAGAGCCTATAAAAGGGTGGCCAAGGTTAGTCATTAGTCATATAGAGTCTCGCAAGATTTGCGAGAGCTCTATGGTATGGAGCCTGGATCTAGTGCAGACGTGCACCTGCTTTACACAGCCGAGGCCGGCAGCAATCTCAAGGCCCGCGAGGGTAGCTTCGTGGCGGTATGGGACGTCGCGAGGAGGTTGGTCGGTCGGTACGTCAACCTAGTTAGCTCAGCTCGTGGCTCGGAGGGGACAGCCAAGACTGTGGGTTTGCCCACGGCTGCCATGGTTGGGAGGTGAGTTAGGCCTGCACCCCCTTGTTTGTTTGTTTGCAGGTTTCGAGTCTCGTAACAGGAGCGTTCTACGAGGAGATCCGGTGGGGTTTTGACAGTGGTACCAGAGCGTGCCTCGTGAACGAGCAAGTCGGTAGGTAGAGAAGATGAGGTCGAAGAAAGGTATGTGTTCAAGAAGTGTGTTGTTTTGTTTATGCATGCTGTTGTTTTTTCAGGTAGTATTTGTTTTTTCATCAAAGAATCCGTGATGGAGAAGGTGGTCTAGTAGGGTTGATTTTTTTTTTGCAAGAAGAAGGCTAGATTCGTGTTTGTGCAGTCGCATGAACTGTTGAGAGAAAACAGAAAAAAAAGCACGGTTGCTTTTGGTTGAACGTGAGAGAGAGAGAGCGAAGAGAGATGTGAATGATTTGAATCGTGGCAGTGCAAGTCGTGGGCTACTGGGTGTTGCAGATGGGTACGTGTTGGGTAGGCGTTTACGTAGCCGTGTCATGCAGGCGGCCAAGCTGGCAGCCGGCCAGGCCTACGTAGGCGGCCCTGTTGGCAAGCGCCTAGGTCTACGTAGCCAGGCGCCTAAGCCTACGCAGCCAGGCGGCCAAGCCAGGCGTAGGCTGACGCAGGTCGGCGTAGGCTGACGCAGGCTGGCGTAGGCCATTTGTACGAACTCAGGCGCCAGCAAAAAAGCAGGTGACGGCAGCACGATAGGCAATGGCAGCAAGGTGGCGACGGCAGTATACAACCGGCAGCGCTAAATCTAGGAGAGAGGAGAAAAAAAAATCCAGGAAAGCCTTCGTCGATTTGGACGCTTTGGGTTTTTTTTAGATTAAACTTTTTTTTAAAAAGAGTTTAAAGGTCCCCTCTAAGGTTTAAAGGTGTGTTTTTTTTAAAAAGAAAGCAGAATATATATATATATATATATATATATATATATATATATATATATATATATAAACAAAACACAAAAGCAAAAGCTTAAGCAGCTTTTGGGAAAAGTTATATAAACCCCTTAAGTGGACTTCTTGCCACACATCTCTCGAGTTTTCAAGCTCTCAAGCTCTCAAGTTCCCTCGCACTTTTATTGTGCAAAGATCAAAATTTCTCTCCGCTTGTCCTCTTCAAGATGTCGACTCAAGAATCGGAGTTGGAGTCCCTTGTCGAACGTGAAGGCTTGTCGGCTACTACGGAAGATACCGATGCCGATCTTTTTCACGATTATGTGTCAAAATCTGATTTCCAAGAGTTCAAAGTAGCTCTCGAAGCTACTTCTTCAAAACGTCAGGCACAAATCGCCGCCCAGATGCAAGCTTTGCAGACTCTCTTGACCACTACCCTCTCTACTCTTTCGGGTATGGATACCTTGGCCTCTGCTTTAGGCCCCAACATTACTCCGGAACCGTTTGGGAGCGAGCAAAAATAGCGTACCAAGGAGATCGTGGACACTTGGCTACATAAGTGGCAGGTCCATTTTCAGTTTCATCCATATGATGATGGAAAAAAGATCCAGTTAGCAACAGGTTTCTTCTCAGGCAAAGCTTTGCTTTGGTGGAAGGAACTCAATCCTAAGCCAACAACTTGGGCACAATTCGAAGACGTCTTCAAAAAGAAATTTCTCAAGAAAGAGGATGATTATGATGTTGTTGCTTGGTTTACAGCTTTGACCATGACCTCGCAGCACCTCACTTATGAGGTCTATCACCAAAAGTTTAGGGACTTGAAGATGAAAGCTACAAAGATGGATCCCACTACTCTTTTGGGGTTCTTCGTAGCTGGTTTATCAGACTCATATGTTTACAAGTTAAAAATAACAAATGCAAAACATTGGACGAGGCCATTCATTCAGCTTGTATCTATGATGATACAATGGTCTCTTCCAAGTCTAAACTCGTTACCGAGCAGGGGAACAAGCACAAAAGAAAGTTCTCCGCACCTATGGCTAACACGATTGAAGGAAAGTCTTCGGACCAATCTTCGAAGAATTCAAGTTCGACACCAGCGAAGAAGAAACGACTCCTTAAGGCTATGAAGCTGAAGAAGGAGGGCCGTTGTTTTATCTGCGAAGAAAAAGGATACATATGTAACGAGTGCCCGAATCAAAAGGGTGCAAAGACCAACGTAGAACCCAAGCCAAAGGCAGCTAATCAGTTGTCTTTGACAGGTACGTCAGTTATTGTACTTTCTCGCCCTAGTACATGTTCTGATTGTTTGTTCAACTCTAAAATTTTTGGCTTGCATGATCTTCTCCGAGTTTATGGAGAAGTGAATGGCCATAGAATTCACATTCTTCTAGACCCTAGCAGTTCACACAACTTTGTTAACTACAAACTTGTGCAGAAATTGAGTCTTGATACGACACCCAGCGATCATACCTATGAGGTACGCCTACCTGCGGGAAGGTAAGTATGGGATCGAAAGGTGGAGATGCTTCCAATCCAGATTCAGCACTACAAAGATACTTTGGAATGCTATGTTATGTACCTAGAAAATGTAGACTTGTTATTAGGGATTGTGTGGTTTAAGACTCTTCAAGTCTAGATAGATTGGTCTAGTCATATTTTTTCTTTTCAGCATAAGGACACCCAGTATAATATTTTAGGTGATTGTATACATCCCTCTCAGGGACCTCTTGTAAATACAGTTGATTTTTAAAATATAATGGATTCTTCTTTGTATACCGCTTTCCATTGTGTATTGATTCGACTTTCTTCATTTCTCATACCTTCCATGGATGTCAATGAATTAAGTGTGTTTGAAAACAAAGAATTACAGAAGATACTTGATTCATTTCAAGATGTATTTCCTAAGGAATTGCCATCGGATTTACCACCCGAACGGGCAGTAGATCATCGTATTGATTTGATCCCTGGTGCCCATCCTGTCAGTATTCCACCTTACAGGATGAGCCAAGTCGAGGAAGATGAGTTGGCTAAACAACTCGAAGATTATTTGAGGATGGGCCAGATCCGTCCAAGTAAATCACCTTGGGGTGCACCTGTGTTGCTTAGGAGAAAGAAGGACAACACCTGGAGAATGTGTATAGATTACAAGAGATTGAACAAGTTGACAATTAAGAACCGTTATCCTCTCCCTAGATCAGATGACTTGATTGACCGGTTAGCAGAAGCGAAATATTTCACGAAGATAGATTTACGTACTGGCTATCACCAGATACGTATTCATGAAAGGCATATCGAACGAACCGCCTTTCGGACTAGGTATGCCCATTACGAGTTTCTCGGGGTTAACCAATGCTCCAGCCACTTTCCAGCAAATGATGAACGATCTTTTTCGTGAACATTTGGAAAAATTTGTGGTGGTGTTCCTAGATGATATTTTGATATATAGTCGTACTCTTGAGGATCATGTTAGATACCTCACGATTGTCTTATCTATTTTAAGACAGAATCGACTATATGCTAAGTTAAGTAAATGTGAGTTTTTTATGACAGAAATCATTTACTTGGGACACAAGATCACTAGAGATGGATTGAGCATTGACTGTGACCGAGTTCAGAAGGTTCTGGATTGGCCTATACCACGAACAGTGAAACAACTTCGTTCTTTTCTCGGTTTTGTTGTTTTTCTTTGAAAATCTGTGCGGGAGTACTCTGAGCTCACACTACTGATGACCGACTGATTGAAAGGTCGTGGACATAAGTCAAATCACCCTATCACTTGGAATAACGATTTGGATATGGCCTTCAGACTTTTGAGAGACAAAGTCAAGGAAGCATCTATCTTAATATTACCCGATCCTAGTCGGCCTTATGTTCTTGAAACTGATGCCAGTGACTATGCCATCGGGGTTGCTCTATTTCAAGATGGTAGACCGGTTGCTTTTGAAAGTAAAAAGCTAGACGACACTCAATCTCGTTAGCCAACCCTTGAGAAGGAGCTTTATGCTGTAATTCATGCTCTCAAGGTTTGGAGACATTATTTATATGGCTCCAAGTTTGTGACTTGTAGGAGGAGGTGTATGTTGAGCAACCTCCAGGCTTTGAGGTTCCGGGATCATAGGGGATGGTTTACAGGTTATGGAAGGCCTTGTATGGTCTTAAACAGGCTCCTGAGGCTTGGAATTTGAAGATTGATTCTTTCTTTCTTAGGAAGGGTTTCTAGAGGTTAGTTGCAGATCCAAACTTGTATCTCTTTTGGGAACGTGGTATGCTCACCTTGATTATCCTTTATGTGGATGATGTTATTCTCACTGGCGGTCATGTGGAGCACATAGCTGTGATGGAGGTTACCTTGTCAAAGGAGTTTGAGATGACGGATTTAGGCTTACTCCATTTCTTTTTTTGGGATTGGAGATTTGGCAGACCCAAAGGGGTTCTTTGTTTCTTAGTAGCGGTATGTTCACGAGTTGCTCGAGGTCCTTGGTATGGAGAACTGCAAGCCTATTTCTTCATAGATGGACTCGAATACCAAACTGATAGTAAATGATCCTTGTGAGCACGTTGATGTCTCCTTGTATCGGAAGCTTGTTGGTTCATTGATTTAGTTGCTGAACACCAGATTGGACTTGGGTTTTCCAGTGGGACTTTTGAGCTGACTCGTGTAGACACCTTTGAAGACTCATTGGGACACAGGATTGTGGATCTTGCGGTATCTGCAGGGTACGAAGGCTGTTGGACTCTTCTATGACATTGGAGGGGGAACGAAGGACCGAGTCAGACTCTGAGGCTGGAGTGACTTTGATTGGGGAGGAGATCCAGACACGAGGAGATCTACATCAGGCTACGGATTTACCCTTGGCTCAGGAGCTATTTCTTGGAGTAGCAAGAGGCAGCCAACTATTGCCTTGTTTTCTACAGAGGTAGAGTACCGGGTTGCTTGTGGTGCTACTTGCGAGGTTCTGTGGCTGCGGAGGCTACTTTGTGAGATTGGGTTTCCACATAAGGAACCCATGGTCATCCATTGCGATAACCAGAGCTGTATAGCTATTGCTCGGAACCCGGTCTTCTATGCCCGACTAAGCATATAGAGATACAATATCACTTTGTTCGTGAGAAGATTTTGTCTGGTGACATCTTGCTTATCTTTTGTTCGACGGAGGGCAATGCGGCGGACCTCTTTACGAAGTCTCTACCTGAGCAGATACCTCGTCAGTACTCCAGCTCATTGGGGTTGGTCACACATCCAAGAGCTGAGAGGGGGTGTTAGCAGTCATCTCGTGTCTGTACATATTACACATTAGGGCCATTGTTGTGGGTGTGTTTGCCCATGTAGGTGTTTCTCCATTTCTCCCCATTGCCCATGTTATTTTCCCAGTTTTGCTAGTCATGGGAGACCCTTAAGAGCTGGCCGACATGATCTGTATTCAGCCCGAATTGACTTTGTCTTGGCCGACTGATCATTTACTAGCCGACTGGATGTTATCCCAGTCCTGGGCTTTCATAGGGCTGTGTGCGTGTTTTGTGGCTGGTCGACCAGAAGCCCAAGGTGGTATATATACCACCCTTGCTCCCTACATTGTTGTATCATTGTGTATCGAATCTTCAATGTATATTGCAGAGTTTATACAGCTTCTCTCTCTCTCTACACTTATGCGTTTTCTCTCTCACAGCAGTTTGTATCATTTCCGTTGTGCGTTCTGACAATGTCATCCCCCTCTCTCTATATAACCTAGTTTTTTCAAATTTTTGACATCTCTAAACCACTTACCATGATAGGTCATGTGGTTAGCTTGAATCCACATACCATATACCATTACCGTTTGTCGATACATCTGCAGTCATTGAATTCAGCATGTGTTGCATAATATACAAGTGCTCATATCTATCTTCAGCCTATTTACTTGAAGATGCATAATTGTTTTATTGCAGCTTGCTACTTTTAAATCACTCTATTGCAAAGAGACTTGGTTTGCCACAATAAAAGCAATCCTTTGAGCTTGATCTCGATTGCTCTCTTTGCCAATTGCCTCGGTCTCTCCAGCTCCCCTTGCCTTGAGACTAGCCTCTTCCACCTGTGTGTGTTTGCTGTTGCTCTGCGAATCATTAGACTGCTGCTGTCCATAATTTTGATTTTCAAAACGGCTACCATGTTGGCCTGGATCACGACCTCTCTCTCTATCTCTACTTAAATTTGAGTAGAAGGTATGTTATGAAGTGTTCTTGCTTTGGGTGGAGTCTTCACCCAAAGACTTCTCTTCTATGATTAACCGAGACACCAAATTCTAAAAGTTGGGAACATTCTTTCAGTGTGTTTGTTGTGTGTGAATGTCACGTGCACGCTCGTGCCATGACTAATCCTTAGCATGAACAACATAAGCCCTGATTAGGACATCAATGAGACAGCAGTTAGACAACATGTAGACAGTAGGACATCAGTATCATCATCCTTAGCATCATCATCATCATCATCGTCAGCATCAGTATCATCATCTTCAGCATGACCATAATCATAAGCATCATTGGAGGGCATGGAACCCTGTTGGCAGCCAATAGGCAGCAGCCAGCATGGAGTCCAGGCAGCAGTTGGTAGCATCTAGGTGAAGGCAATCAGGCATGGGGAAAGCAATAAAATAAGCACAGCATTTAACACATTATTATCAGCATTTTTCTTGTCCAAAGCTGGCCGACAGCATCTGGGACTCGTCGACCATCACCTCAGTATAACATATTATAAGCATAAAGTCGTCATTCCGCAAAGCAAATCAAGTCATTTCATCATTTTGAAGTAGAAGCAAGGCTTCCGTGCATGCAATAGTGAATAGCCTCTAAGGCAGATATATTGTGTATGTGTGTGTAAGCAAGGATGTCATAGCCCATGCCTGTGTCATTGTATGTGATGGGAGAAACAGAAAATTAGGGTTAGGTCATGTGGGAGACATACACAGAGAAACAAGAGAGAGAGAGAGAGAGAGAGTTGTGGGGATAAGTCAACTCATCAATAGCATGAGTGTGTGACTCCCCTATCACACATGTATATTGCACTAGTACACATAGTGCACTTAGTACATTAAAAGTACTAAGTGTACTATGTACTATAACTTATGGGCTTGTACACACTATAAGGGTGGGCATAACGCCTTTACCCCAACAACCTCCCACTTAAAGGCAAAGTGCCCTTAAGTAAAGGAAAAGAAAAATCAGCATGTACATGATAATATACAAGACCATATCAAGGCTGAAAATGGCCTCATCCAATGCCCATCAAGTGTCTGCAATGAGCAAACCGCTCCGGAGGCAAACTCTTCGTCAATAGATCAGCCGGGTTGTCATCCGTATGAATCTTAACAAGCTGAATTTGCTTGTTCTCTATCACCTCTCTGATGAAGTGATACTTCACATCCACATGCTTCGTCTTTGCATGAAAGACAGGGTTCTTTGCCAACTGGATGGCACTCTGACTGTCACAATGCAACAATGGAATATCCCCTGTATAGCCCAAATCAACCACTAACCGAGATAGCCATAATGCCTCCTTGCAAGCCTCTGTGGCTGCAATATACTCGGCCTCTGTAGTAGATAAGGCAGTGCACTTCTGCATCCTGGATATCCATGACACAGCACCTCTTGTGAATGTAAATACATAACCGGTAGTAGACTTCCGGTTATCTGGATGACCGGCATAATCCGAATCCGTGTAACCATGCACTAATGCATCCTGTTTGCCAAAGCAAATGCACAAATCCTGTGTGCCCTTCAGGTATCTCATGACACCTTTCACTGCTTCCCAATGCTTCTTGCCAGGGTTGGCCATGTATCTAGAAACCACTCCCACTGCAAATGCAATGTCCGGCCTAGTAGCAACCATGGCATACATGAGACTGCCACAAGCTGAAGCATACGGAATCTTGGCCATATCAGCCCTGTCTCTATCTGACTGTGGGCTGTCCATAGCACTGAGTTTCACATATGGAGGCAAAGGAGTACTAGCTTTCTTCCCCCCGTCCATATTGAACCTCTGCAAGACTTTGCCAATGTATTCCTTCTGAGACAAATACAACACATGCTGATTTCTGTCCCGAAGTATCCGCATACCCAAGATGTGATTTGCATCACCCAAATCCTTCATATCAAAGGTTTCAATGCAGCCTCTTTTTCAATGCATCAACATATCATCAACATACAAGATGAGGATCAATAGACTGCCATCCAAAGCTTTCTTGGTGTACAAGCAGTGATCTATGTCACTTCTCCTGAATTTTTGAGATTTCATGAATGTATCAAATTTATGATACCATTCTCTTGGTGCCTGTTTGAGCCCATAAAGACTCTTTTTCAGCTTGCATACAAGCTTCTCCTTTCCACTCACTGCATAACCCTCTGGCTGCATATATATCTCCTCATGGAGATCACCGTGAAGAAAAGCAGTCTTCACATCCATCTGAATCAAGTCCAGATCTTCATGTGCAACCAAAGCTAATACAGCTCTAAGTGTGGTCATTTTGACCACTGGAGAGAAGATCTCATCAAAGTCCACACCATATTCCTGCTTGAAGCCCTTAGCCACTAACCTGGCTTTGTATCTTGGCTTTGCATCTGGTGCAACTTTGAGCCTGTACACCCACTTGCAAGGCAAAACCTTCTTGCCTGCAGGCAAATGCACCAACTTCCATGTATCATTTTTGTGCAGAGAATCCATCTCTGACTTCATGGCACGCTCCCAAAGAGCTTTGTCTGCCCTCTGTAAAGCCTCCTTGTAACATGAGGGCTCCCCACAGTCAGTGAGCATCAAGTAGTCAACCCCTGGAACAAACCTGTCAGGGGCTCTGGAGGGTCTTGTGGACCTCCGTACCCAATGACCATCATTTGCAGGTTGCTGTCCAGCCTGCATATCACCCATTGGTGGCTCCTGTTCCATGCCATAAGGCTGAAAAATCATGCCCGGTATCTCCTCTAACTGTGGTATATCCATAGGGATATCTTCTGCCATCTCTGGCTGTCCATTTGGACCATTTTCAGCACCATTTAAGGGCTGGTTTTCCTGCTGTAATGGCTGATTTACAGCCCTTTGTTGTTGTCCATGATGTCCATCATCATCAAAGATGACTCTGCCAGGCTCATGTTGCCTTGCAGGCTCCTTATACATGCATGTTTCATCAAAAATGACATCATTGCTGCGTATAATCTTTCTATTTATGGGATCCCAAAGTCTATACCCCATTTCACCTCTGTCACCATATCCTAGGAATATGCATTTATGAGACTTAGGATCAAGTTTGGTGCGCATTTCCCTGCGTATGTGCACGTACGCAACGCAACCAAACACTCTCAAGTGCTTGTATGACGGAGGCTTCCCTGTCCATACTTCTTCTGGCACTTTCCCACCAAGCCTCGTGTTAGGTGACCTGTTTATAAGGTGAACGGCTGTCATAACAGCTTCAGCCCAAAAACCATGAGGTAATGCAGCATGTGACAACATAGAACGGACCTTCTCCTGAATGGTCCTGTTCATCCTCTCTGCTGTCCCGTTTTGTGGAGGATCATAAGGAGTAGAGAGCTCCCTCTTGATGCCTTTAGCATCACAAAAGTCCTGAAACTGTTTGGACGTATACTCTCCACCATTGTCGGAACGCAAAGCCTTCAGTGTTTTGCCAGTTTGATTCTCAACAAGAGCAACAAACTTCTGAAACACTGAGAATGTATCACTCTTCAAACGAAGAGGATAAACCCACACCTTGCGTGTGGCATCATCAATAAAAGACACAATATTTTGCCCCTCCCAAAGAAAGCTGAGGCATCTCACATACATCTGTATGCACAAGCTCTAACTGAGCATCTTTCTGTCCAAGAGCTTTCTTGTGGGGGCACTGCAGTTGCCTACCATATATACAATGCTCACAAAATTGAAAACTTGAAAACTTTAGAGAAGGCAAGTAACCCAAACGAGACAATTGCTCCATTCCTTTGACACTCATGTGTCCCAACCGGCTATGCCACATAGAGATTTCCGACAGCTCGGTTGCATTTACATTAGCATGGTGACAAACACCTGCATGCATAAAGTAAAGAGTGTCCACCTTAGAGCCTCTGGCAACAACCAGTGAGCCCTTACTAATTTTCCACTTTCCACTACCAAATGTGGTAACATAATCAGCATCATCAAGCTGTCCAGTAGAAAGCAGATTCTTCTTGATCTCAGGCACATGCCTGACATCATGGAGCATAAGCTGTGAGCCATCTGAAAATACAAGCCTTACATCACCTCTGCCAAGAATCTTGCATGCATGGTTATCACCCAAATAAACCACTCCTTCATTGCCAGCAGTATACCTGACAAACAAGTCTCTGCAACCTGTGACATGAAAGGAGGCACCTGAATCAATGATCCATGAGTGCATACCATGACCACCTGTAAGAAGTGAATGGGCATCAAGTGAAGACGTAAAGAGGACCTCATCCTCACTGCCACCTGCATGTGACACATTGATTTCTTCAATCTTGACTCCACTTTTGCCCTTTGGCTTTACATCTTTGGCTTCGTCTTTCTCTTTGTCTTTGCCTTTTCCCTTTTCTTTTTGATCATTTTTCCATTTGTAGCATTGCTTTTTAATGTGTCCCTTTTTGCCACAATAATGGCATTCCAAATCCTTTTTGGAGCGAGACTTGCTCCTTCCCCTTTCTTGGCTTTTCCCCCTTTGCTGGGATCTCCCACGTGCATTCATTGCATTGGACTTTCCAACAGAGTTGTTTTTCCTGTTCATCTCTTCTTGAAGAAGAGCACCCTCAACATCTGCATATGACAGCACAGCATGCGAATTACTAGTGGCTGTCCTGAATGTGTCCCAACTCTCTGGCAAAGTGCATAACAAAAAAGTGGCTTTGAACTCATCGTCCATTGCCAACTTTTGATTGATGACCTGGCTGACAATACCATTAAACTCATTTAGATGGGCTGTCATAGATGCCCCTTCCTTCATCTGAAGACCTATGAGTTTCTTCAACCAATACACTTTGCTTGAGGCACTTTGTTGGGCATACAAGTCCTGCAATCTTTGCCACATTCCCCAAGCTGTCTTCTCTTCACGAATGCTGAAAAGTAATGAGTCTGACACAGACAACATGATAGTAGATCTTGCCAGCTCATCCATATCTTCCCACTCTTCAGCAGTAAGAGAAGCGGGCATCACACCCCTTTCTTTGATAGGCTTGTGCTGCTTTTTCTGGAGCAACAGGGCTTGTACACACTATAAGGGTGGGCATAACGCCTTTACCCCAACAGTATGTGTGTGTGTGTGTGACTTAGTCAAAAGATGAGGCTTATGCCTACAAAACAATGTATTTGGTGGAGGATAAACAACTAATACAATCTTATCATTTGAGTCGTGCGATTGTGGTCTCCTCTCTCTACAGCTCGTTTCTCTCTCTCTCTCTCTCTCTCTCTCTCTACACTATGGACGTGTTTCATCCCCCTTAGCTCTGCTGCTGCCTAACCCTAGGCTTGTGAACCAGCTTCAAACCTATCCAATTTCTTTAGATGACCATCTACCCTTTTAAAGGCATCATAAATATCATCAAATCGACCAATCTATGATTCTCACCTCGAGTACTTCATGGAATGACGCACTAGAGTTTCGGCAACATCTTTCAATCTTCAGGATGTGAGGCCAAAGAGTCGCTGAGAAATGGTTTCTAATGTTTCCGGGGTAACAAGGTGCTCCATCATCCATTAAAGGAGGAAGGTGGCATTCTTGGTTAGTTTGCTGTCTCAAAAAGCAGACATCTAGGTCTATACTGGACCAATTTCTGTGTTTGCTTTACAAGCATTAGGTAGGGCAGAGAAGCCATTATGATAAGACAAGGAAATATGCTGCATAGAGGGCATCCTCAATAAGCCATTTGCAACCACCCTATTATCTTTAATAGATACATGCGAAATTGGAAGATACAATGTTTTAAAATACGCTGCCCACCTTGTGCTTTGCTCAAAGAAAGGTTGAGAGAAGAATCATCTGCAGACTGCAACCCTATTATATTTGCTAGATGCGTGCGAAACCTGGAAATAAAATATGCTTACATAGGCTGCCCACCTCTCATGCGTTGCCTGAGGCAAAGGTTAGGAGAAGAATCATCTAAGGCTTTGATGATCTATGTAAACATTCTGCATGATGAGAGGAATGGTTAGAGGGGGAGCCAGGCAGGGATATTACAATGGATTAAGGTAACAAAAAAAGTGATGGATTAAGGTATCAAAAAAAGTGACAGACTCCCCTAACACCACTGGTAAATATACAAAATGTTGAAATGGGCAGGTAATGTTTCCATTCCGTGCACTACCTTTTGAGGCCCAACACAAGACGATTCCAAAATTTTGATGGTGTAAACACCCTTAGAGTGTGTTGAGGGTAGATGTGGGCATGTTACCCTCTACTACAAGGTATGGAATATAGACAGGTCTATGTGTGCGCGCCTAGCTGAACTCATGCACTGCTGAGATCGTGGGGACCTTTTTTTTTTTTTTTTGCAGGTACCAAATTTGATGAACCTTTGGCTACAAATGCCATGCCCAGATCCATCAATTCTTGTGAACCTCATGCTAACAGGTCGTTGGGAGCTTCATTCACTTGTACGTTTGTTTTTTTCCTCATGTTTATCATATAATCTGTATGCATTTTGATTTCAGGAAGAGAGTTTATAGGTTCTGATAATACTTTGTTGCAGCAGCAGATTGGAAGTTTGCCAACCTTGTATCAAAAACTAGCTTCATGGTACACCAGAGGCACTTTGTGTCTTCATCTAAAGACGATGATGATGATGATGTTGAGGCCAGGTTGATGGGGGAAGATGATAGCAGGCAGGGTATCTTAATGAATGGTCCTGGTTATGATATGGCTGGTTCAAGCTTTGATGACTATCACGGGGAACAGCCATTTGATCAATTTGGGGAAGAGTCATCTTGGAAAATGCATGGGGATAACATGGAGGCCAAAGAGGGGGAAGGCGGTTCAAGTGATGAGGATTCTGATGAAGATCTGAATGATCCCAGTGATGAGGAGTTTGAAGGGGAGCGATCAGATGAGGAGCTAGATGAACTGCTGGCCAACACTCCACTTTTCGATCCACCGGAGTTTCAGGAGGCTGGTGCACCTGAACAGGAGTACAGTTTCAGACCGGAGGGTCCAGTCTTTTATCCTGGAATGGAATATGACCCAGAGGTGAACACTGCATGTGTTTCTTTCTGTGCTTTTTTGACAAATTTCATGAGGTTCATGTTGGTGGTTATCCCGATAATAAAGTTATTATGGAGTACGGAAAGGACATTAGGAACACATTTTCCAAGAAATGGCGTCCGGTGTCCTTTCCGGGCCGTGATGGCTGGAGGAACTGCCAGATCAGCGAGTGGTACGAGTGCTGCTCTTGACACGTCAGACTCCAGAATCTGGATTTTTTGAGGCCTTTTGCTAGAGGAAAATGGGGAGCTGGCGCTAGCCAGTGAACCACTTTCCTAGGGAAAGGCCAACCCATGGCCTTTCCCAACCATCATGGTCTTGGAGAGTGGAACAATTTTTTAAAATTCTCTTTGATGTGGCAAATTTATATTAGCTCTCTATTTTTTAACATTCCATGTGCTGATGTGTCAAGGTTTAATTGGCCTTCTATTTTTTAACATTCTCACTGCTTATGTGTCATCCACTCATTTGCTTTCATTTGAGTAAAATTCCCACTACTTATGGATCATCAACTCATTTGCTTTCATTGGAGTGGAAAATGCAACTGTTTTGGCCTGCACATGCCCATGCCATCCCTAGACGAGTGCATGCATGCCTGCATGGCACCCATGCACAACCCACACCCCCCCACACTTGTTCCCCTTTTATTAGGAGGGTTTGTATAATTTCCTGTTTGACATTTGTGTTTTATAGGATCTTGACATAACAAGACCTTTGGCACCTCGGAGGAGAGAACCGAGGGAGAAACAGGCTTTTTCAGTAGAAGAGGTCATTGACAAAGCAGACTTTCGAGTGAGAAGCTCAAAACTTTTTAAGAAGATATACTAGGCCAACATTTTTCTAGTGGCCTCTCATGTCATCATAACATCTAACTAAATGAAGAATCCCTTTCAACCTTGTTTTGGTTGCTCTGCAGAATGTCAGATTTTTGACGAAGTTTATTGGAGAGACTGGAAACATTCTAGCACGAAAAGAGGTAATTTTAGAATTCTGGAGCTCTTGGGCTGTCAATTTTTTTGAATTGTATTATTAGTCTTTTATGGTTGGAAAATTGTAAATACAAAGGTTTTGGTTGCATTATAGTTCAAAATGCGAAATAAATCTCATGGGAGGATCACCAAAGCTATCAAGACGGCGCGATTCTTTGGTTTGATGCCTTACACCAACATGGGGCGGCCCAAATATGTATTCAATGAACCTTTTGATGAGTTTTCTGAATTTTATGAGAGTGATGAGGATGAAGGCAAAGTGGTAGAGAATGAGACAGGAACAGGCTTTGAGGGCAGGTTCCAAGGCAACAGTGCTGGAGATGGCAGGTTCATCAGAAGGTTTCCACAAAGGCGGGGAGGTTTTAGTGGTCCAGGCATGGGACGGAGGTAGTATTAGTAGAGTGTTGAAACGCTGTCTGCAATTTCTACTGCAGATGCCTACCCACAATAGGAAGCAAGGAAGAGGGATTAATAGTTTGTTGACTATCAAAAAATTAGGTAGTTAATAATGTTTTTTTTTGTGCTCATGGTTAGCTATGCAACTAATAGACTGCCATTGGGATTGGGACTTTGAATGCACACGTGTGTTTGGCTCCCATTCCTTGCACTTCATTGCTCTCATATGGTTCACTTGAAGCCTAATGTCCAAGATGCTCCTTTTGCTGCAGCTAATGATAAGAAAAGTGAAATACCAAGTTGGCTTTGGTAATTGGTGTCGGTTTCTTCTTGACATTGTATGATTTGTGTTTGATGCTTGCGTACGACTGTCGATAGTATGTGCTCTTTTTGTTTTCCAAGAAAGACAGGACTCTTGCCTATTCTGCAGAAAAGGAAATATGAAAAACTTTTGGCTGCATATCCAGTGTCCACGGAAAATCTAAAATAAAGCAAGCTATAAGAATTTCTAACTTGAAAGTTGAGACTTATACGTACAAGTTAACAAAGAAAAAACGTCTAATCTTCCAAGCTCAAAGAAATAAATTGCAAGTTTTCAATTACAACATGTGAAAAATTTTTGGTACAAAAAGTGTGATTAAAAAAACTTTTTGAGATTTGATGCAATAATAAGTCACTTTTAAAATTAAAAATTCGTAAGATGTTACAAAACTTTAAATTTTCAAATATAAAACTTTGAAAGATTCAAGTTTGAAAATCTTGAGTAATTTTGATGTTATATATTCGAGACATGAGTTGCAAAAAATTATGTCGAGCATATTTCACAACTTTGAAATCCAAAATATTCTAATGAAAGTTGTCGTTCAATCTACATATGTATGAACATGTCGATGTCTTTGCTCCAGCTCTCCACAATGTGATGGCATCTGTAAAATTAGAAGGCATGAGTGGAGTACCTTCAACAGATATTTGCATGAGAAAATCCACACTTTATCACTAGATTGTCAACTTGTTTTTTTATGTTGTTTTGTACAATGAAACCTCTTTCACATATTGCAATGTTACAACATTGCAACATTACTTGTGTCATAGCAAGTAAGGTAGGATACTTGAGATGCCACACTTTAATTCTACCAATCAAACTCCATGTGTCTATTTTCCTTTCTAATCATATACACCTTGTACCTTAAACCTTTCTTAAAGATCTTTTATCTATCATTGAATTAATAAAAGTGCCATCTTGTAAAGTGAGTATTTTCATAATAGTCAATCAATGCATCTAATTTAAGTGACCGAAGAAGGAAGTCCAAGAGGAGTGAGGATATTAAAATTCTTCAAAATGGATGGATCAACAAACTTGATTCGTAATTGTGATTTAACTTCCAAGCATATCTGTGTTTGATAATCAAGAGTTGGTTGTCTCCCTTCATTGCCTATAGGCAACCATGTTGTCTCCCAAACTTTGGTATAGATGGAAATCCAAATCCATCATGTCCTTGAATATTCATATTGATGTTCAAAGAACCAACATCAAACTCCAGCCACAACGTAAATAATTCCCAATCTATGATCATTGTTTTGAAGTGAAGCTATTAATTGGATCGTGCAAGTTAAATGTGACTCCCCCAGTTAGCGAGTACATTGAAAGATTGCATGATCGTTGGAGGGGATGGATCACGGCCATTGCATCATCAGTAAACTGGCAAAACATGACCACAACATTTAAGCTCCCCTTTGGAATGGTTACCATACCCCTGGTGATGAAGGCACCCCAAACCTATCAACATCCCAAGCCTTTTTCTTCACTTATGAGCCAAAACCTTAGGTAGCCTCTAACATTAAACAACACTCTTGCCTAGCCACCACCACCACCTTAGGTAACCTCTAACACTAAACAACACTCTTGCCTAGCCACATCGACTATCCCCTAAAACCATTATGGAGATCCAAAACTTTGTCCGTCGATGAAGATGAAGATGAAGACCACCTCCTAAACATGAACCTTACCAACCCTTCACAGGGGTCATCAAAAAATAATGGGTACCCAAGAGTACCCTACCAAGTTAGAGAAAGTACAACGATCATCGAAAGACCTAGCAGCCACCACTTGGCCTAAAGACCAACCAAGGAGGAGTGAAGATCTGCCAAGTGGGTGCCCCGAGCAACATAGTTTCACTCAAAACCCCGAGCCTCATCAGGCTGCTAAAAGCCTAGGGCTTCTACGAAGGGAACCCTTCCATCTGGGTTCCAAAAACCTCACCTCCGAATAGCCCCCCAAAATCCAAAAAGATCCGAGCGACGGCGGCCTCAATACTCAATACTACCCTAGAACTCTACGCTTTATTAGATCTTGACAAAATTGCTAGATGTTCAAGGATTCTATGAAGGAAACCCCCACATCTGGGTGCTAAGATCAAAGAAAATCGTGCCTAGGACCAGTACAAATGCACCCTCAAAACATCAAATCCAAGTGGGTGTGGAGACCCAAAGTCATACCTCTGCTTAAGAAGGAATAGAGAGCAGTGGCCTTCACCTTGACTCGCGTACCAACACCACTTTAAAAAAGTTAAAAGAGCCCATGGGACCCTAGGCAGCAAGAGGCAACACCTTGCCCAGATGTAGTGGCCTATCCATCCTTGTTCCCATCAAAGAAGACCCATGGTACCAGACCCCAAAGAGAATCATGCATACACTTCTGTGGCCATGGCCCTATAACACATGTGTGCCATGTTGCAACACAAACTCGTAAGATGGGATTGGAAAGACACAGCTCCAACAAGCATACCAGCCAAGCTGGCCATACAACAATGTCGAAGCTTTCATGGTGGATGGAAAAATGACTCTCCACCCTCGCCTGAGCGCATGCATGGTAGGCCTCAAACCCTAGCCCAATGTATACGTATGTAACATACCAAGAATGATTTAAAAAAACCCAACAACATGATTAGAAACACCAAAAAACAACTAAAAACATGCATGTGCATGCATTTTTGCACACATGCATGCACACACATCGTATTTACTTACACATGCACACCTTGCCTTCATGCATGTGCACCCACCCCTTTACATTTACACTCGCATGTGCACCCCACACACTCATTTTCTCTTACACGTGCCTACATATTCACGCCCACACATTCATGCATCTACTTGTGCACACACATGTACGCACATTTACACCTTCACACCTCGGGTACGCATTCCCATTCGCTTGTGCACACACCCATTTGTGCAAAGTCACCCATGTATGCACATATCCCCTAGTGTGTGCACACTTCCTTTATTCACTTTGCCAGTGAAATCTTTGCTTCGAATAGCTTTGCTCAAATATAGGATGAGTTTGGCACTATTGATATATATAATGACCATACTATTGTTAAGTTGAATTGACGATCTCAAAAGTTCGATTGCCCAATCGATCTAAAGTTGGATTGACATGGATTGGATCACAAAAACTGTAACAATCGAAGAGTGAGATCGATGGGATCATGATTTTTGAGAAGTAGGATCGAGGATCAAAGATATGAGATCGATGAGGTTAGATCACTGAGCACAGATGTGAGATTGGATTGCGATTTAAGGAGGAGGATCATCGAGCAAAGATGTGAGATTGGTGCGATCAAATTACAATTGGAGAAGTAGGATGACAATTAAAGAATTAGATCGATGAGGTCGGATAGTAATCATAGAAGTAAGATGGATGATCAAAGATGTGAGATTATCAATGAGGTTGGATCGTAATTGTAGTAGAAAGGAGATCAATGATTCAAGATATTGAATGATGGGATTGTCGAGGAGTCGGATCAGTGTACTACGTTTGTGGGTGGAGAGAGAAAGTGACGTGCCAACTTGGTCTCTACATAAAGAGAGAAGGGATGAGGCTAGCTAGGCCTGTGTGCAGAGACAGAGAAGGGAGCAAGGCTATCATGTAGAGAGAGCATGGTATGTGTCACGCCTACAGGGTGGAGAGAAAAGGGGCGGGGCCAACGAGGCCTATGCATAGAGAGAGAGAGAGAAGGCGAGTGGCCTCCATGCAAAGGGAGCGAGGCTAGCGTGGCCTATGTGTAGAGAGAGCACGTTCGCGTCGCTTATGGGTGGGAGAAGGGGCCAGCCAGTTCTATGTATAGAGAGAGAAGGGTCGAGGCATGCACGTAGAGAGAGAGAGAGAGAGAGAGAGAGAGAGAGCAGGCGAGTGGCCTCTGTGCAAAGGGAGCACGGCCAACATGGCTGACCTGTAGAGTGAAGGGTGGGAGATCGACGTGCTCTCTGCAGAGGGAAGGGAAGGGGGATTGCTGGGCACCCTACCGCCCTATAGAGAGCGAGGAGAGAGAGGCGTGCTACCATGGGGGAGACACCTACTCCACATGGAGACCTACTATGGGGAAGAGAGGGCTGCTACCTTGCTATAGGCAAAAGAGGGTAGGGAGAAGAGTATGAGTAGAGGTCCAAGGGTACCTGAAGAAGCAATCTGCCCTTGGAAAGCACATGCCTAATGGTAGGTACATAGCTTCAACTTTCATTCCAACCTTTGTATGGTCCCACATTCCATCAAACCAGAGGCTCAATTTTGGAGTTATCAATGTGTCATGTGAAGAGCACACTAGTGCAAACATGATAGCCAGGCCTCTACCTTCCGAGGAGATGCTTTAGGAGAGGAAGCAAAAGGTTGTTCTAGTGAGAACAAAATCCACATCGAAAAAAGTTCTACTTTTGGGGCCTCTTTTCCCAAAGATAATGCAAAAGAGATGCATAATATGGGTTTGATTCTGAACTTCCCAGTCCGAATCTACATGCCTAGAAGTAAGGATTCTTTTAGAGGAAAGATTCCATGTTGCAGAATTTGATGAGTTAAGGGCACCAATTCTTGGCAAGTTTACCACCCTTGTTGAAGCATGCAATATACCTCTTATGGAGACAAGGTACTACTGGTCTCCACTCCACCTTATAAAGTTCAACCTGGCAAGAATGGAGAATGGTTCTCTAACTCCAAGGGTTGGAGCATGGTTCCCTAACCCTTCACTATATAAGCCACCGAATTCTCATATAGAGACCGGCCTCCCGGCCTCTCCACACACCAATATCATCACCGTCCTCTTTAACATAACTATCGCCACACCCACAAGGCAACTTCATGCCAACAATTGGCTTCATTGACACTATCGAGAAAGTTATAGGAGCCAAGATGGTGGCACACCAACCTCAAAGCACAACCGCAAGCCACCACCCATTACCCCAACATTAGCACTAGCAACAAGGCAAACCCGCCACAATCGACTCAAAGCCACCTCCACACAACCAAGACCCGCAGAGGCGATCGCTCTATTGGCAAGCACTACCAACAAGGCAAACCAGCCACCACCAACACGAATCCATCACACAAATAAGACCGCAGTCAGTCGCACCAGCATTCTAGCATTACGTCGTTTATCATCGATGTCAATACTCTTCTCGAAAAACCAGTAAGTGCAGGTAAAACACTTCTCACGTTCCTCTTACTACTTACTTTGTTTCCCACGCTAAGTGGGTAGAGCAAAGCACTTCTCACTATTCTCTTACTGCTTACTTTGGGTCCCCCACCACTGAGTGGGTCCCAACATTCTTACTTTGGCTCCCCCACCACTAAGTGGGTAGATCCCAACATTCTGGCAAGCGTTACATCGTTCAAGGCAATGCCGATGTCCATGGTAAGTGTAGGTAAAACACTTCTCACCCTCCTCTTACTACTTACTTTGGCCCCACAAAGGGTAGAGCTATACAACTAAGATTTTGTGCAGGTACATTGTACAAATAGTCTAATTTCTAAACCACCCATAAGTCTCATAGAAAATTCTGCTATCAAACCACCCATTGATGTTAATTCATCACCATCACCATAGAATAAACTGGGCAAATAAACAAGAAGAACATAAAAAGCAAGATATGCACGACACAAGAGTGGGTTCAATCTCCCCCCATGCATGAGTGAGCACACTTCCTCATGCACATATTTTTTGTATTAGCAAAAAGCAAGAATAGCTTGATACATTCCACTTTGGACTATTGATATCAAAAAGTAACTTGATCTCCAAGCTTGGCTATTTACATTCAAATTGTAGCAATTTAATTAAATGAAACTATGGACGAGTGACCATCGGCGCACACCAAAACCCAATGGCCGCGCACCGGCCAAAATTCCATCGCACACCCACGCTACTCCGTGCACTAATCTGCTTACCAAAAACACAAGACACATTAAATCTCACTGATCCACCCATCATGATGCGACCACTACTCCACACTCTCGCACGTAACTAGTCACGACCGTGCGACGAATGAGCGTACTATAAATACCACATAAAATATCAATTAATTTCACAATTCACATTTTCATAACATACCGCAGGGTTAAAAAGCAACTGTCCTCAGTTGTGTGAAATAAACAAAAGCAAGAGTGGCCAACCTCATGCTATAGTGCTGCCTCAATCGGCAAATCGACACTAAATCAATGTACTGCCTTAGTCGGCGAATTGGCACTAAACTAGCGTGATGCCTTAGTCGGCGAATCAGCACTAAATGAATGTGCTACCTTAGTCGACGAATCAGTACTAAAACATGTGGAAGAACTATGGCACTATGGTTTACTAATTAGGTTCTTAGGTTATAAAAATATAATAGAGATACTTCTGAAAAAGTTTTACAAAGAGAAGTGAATATATACATACCTCCATCATTGTGGTGTTATTGAAATTATCTTGAGTTGAAAAGCTTACGTATATTCAATTGTAGCATTGATGTTTTGAAAGATGCTCGAATCACTGTCTGAAAGGTAAAACTTATAGAGAAATATTGAAGGAATTATTTACTAAGTTATAGAGGGTAGCAACTTACTTGCAAAAGTGTTGGATAGTTTTGCTACAAAATACATTATTAGGAGGAGATAAATATCACAAGCATATGTGACGTTTTAATTTGTTGTGTGATGATTAAAATTATGAAAAATAGAGAAACTTACTTGGGTTGGGCTACAAAGCATCAATTAGAAGAAAACGAATCGACAACTAACAATTTTTATTTTATGTAATCAAATTACACAAGGCAAATACTTAACTGGTAAATCATCGAACACTTCAGTTATTAATTTATAAAATTTAGAAAGTGTAGTTATTACTTAGCTTTCACCCGCAATTCATAAGTAGTCGGAAGTTCATAGAAAGCCTTGATTTAATCTACCCAAAGTAAGTCTTAACAAAAGTATGAGACAGTGTTGATTTTATAGAGTTTCGATGTTAAGCCTTGGATAATGCTTTGAAGATCTTGAGTTTGCTCAAATTTGCTTTTCCTTGTAATCCGTGGTGTTGAATCCGCTTGAAGCTAGTGCTTGAGTGGTATGGGCCTCTTGTACATATACTTTAAGAGTTATAAGTTTTTTAAGCTTTTTATAATAATTTAAGTTTAACCAAGGCTTGTTTAAACTTTCATAAAAGCTTTTTAAATAAAGGAGTGCATAAGGCTCTCTCTCTCTCTCTCTCTCTCTCTCTCTCTCTCTCTTAAAAACGCCCTAAAATTAAAGCTTTTTTTTATAGCTTTAACTAAAGTTTTTCATAAAGTTTAAAATAAGCTCTAAGCTCTAATCTCTTCTCTTTCTCTATAAAAAGCAAATACAACAAATCTACTTTTAAATGCCTAAACTAAAAGCTTTAACCAAAGATTTTATTACAAAAATTAATTTTAAAGATTTTTTTTTAAATCTAAAAGCTTTTTATCAAGGCTAGCTCCTACATATGGCCAGCCCGTAAGACATTTTAAAAGAATAAAAAGAGACTTACAAATATAATATATATATATATATATATATATATATATGTATCCTATGCTTCAACTAAAGCCTTATATTTAAGGCTTTGAAAAAGCTTATAGAGGCCAGCGTATAAAAGGGACATGTGTGTGTATATATAACTTAAGCTTTAATTAAAGGGACATGGGGCCCTATATATATATATATATATATATATATATATATATATATATATATATATAGGGCCCCATGTCCCTTTAATTAAAGCTTAAAGCTATATATATATAAAGCTATAGCTATAGCTATAGCTTTAAGCTTTAATTAAAGCTTAAGTTAAGGCTTTGAAACAAGCCTATCCAGAAACCGGCCAACAGCGCTATCCAGCTCCTCTAGAGGGCACGTCTGAATCCAGCCCGACGGTCAGCGCTCAAGCCACCCGTGAAGTTTGCTTCGCCGTTCAAAATTTGAAGAGGAGGAGCTAATTTTAAGCTCTCTCTTTTTTTTCTTTTTGTAAGGCTTTATTATTGAGCTAGTGTAAAGCTTATAAAGCTTTTGAAGAAACAAAGGAGTCTTTTCTGAAATCCGTGCATTAGTAAAGAAGAAGGCGAATATTCCGGCTCCATTCGAACTGTCGCTGCCCTGCCACCGTCGTGGAGAGAAGAATATAATTTCAATTGTTTCCTTTGCCCTTTTTTCAAGCTTGGATTTAATCCAATTAATATAGCTTTTTAATCAGAAATAAATCCAGCCTGCAAGCAATTAAACGATTTTCAAAATAAATTGTAGAAGCTTAAGCACTCTTCATTGTGGATTTCTTGTAGTTGCAGTGGTTTTGCAATCTTGTTATGGTTCTCTATGCTCCTTCCTTTTCTAATTTAATCCATATGGACAGATTATGAAGAAGATTAGTGAGATCAAAGATGGTTTTGTGGTTTTCACAAACCCACTAATAGTTTTATGCCTTGCTTTACTCTTTAGGCAAAAGATTGAGATAGTGGTAGTTTTGCAACTAATCCTCCGTGCAGGAGTTCCGATCTGCTTCGAAGAAGCGATGGCTCGTGGTGCCGAAGGCGATGGCTCGCCTTCTCTGAAGAGGAAAGAGGCGGATGAGGAGGCGCAAAGCGGCACGGTGGGGTGGGCTGACCACGTGGATCGCATGTTGGATGCCTCCCCCGGCTTTCATCAAATTCCAGGACCCCAAAACGGCCACTACAACAAGCCTTCTTTCAACTATACATAACCATAAACGTCTTCTTCTTCAAATTACACCAAAATCACCTTTATCTCTGTCACTTTCACCTCTTTGTCCACAAGTCTTTAAACGGTTTCAAGAAGATTGAATTAATCCAAAGCTCCGATACCAATGATCTTAATTCATCACCATAGCATAAACTTGGCAAACAAACAAGAACATAAAAAGCAAGATATACACAACACAAGAGTGGGTTCAATCTCCCCCCATGCATAAGTGAGCACGCTTCCTCATGCACGTATTTTTGTATTAGCAAAAAGCAAGTGCTCAAGAACAGCTTGATACATTCCACTTTGGGCTATTAATATCAAAAAGTAACTTGGTCTCCAAGCTTGGCTATTTACATTCAAATTGTAGCAATTTAATTAAATGAAACTATGGGCGGGCGACCATTGACGCACACCAAAACTCGATGGCCACACACCGGCCAAAATTCCATCGCACCCACGCGACTCCATGCACTGATCTGCTCACCAAAAACACAAGACACAATAAATCTCGCTTATCCTCCCACACGATGCGACCACAGCTCCACACACTCGCGCGTAGCCAATCACGACCGTGCGGCAAATGATCTTACCATAAATACCACAGCTCCACACTCTCGCGCGTAGCCAGTCATGACCGTGCGGCAAATGAGCTTACCATAAATACCACATAAAATATCAAATAATTTCACAATTCACATTTCCATAGCACCCATAGGTCTCATAGAAAATCCTGTGAAGACCAAACCACCCATAAGTCTCGTAGAAAATCCCTAAGACCAAACCCAAACCTTCTTCTACTTACAACCATATCCTAGCAAGTTTTTGGTGTGCATTCAACCCCATGGTCTCACCCACTCCTTTTCAAGGCACTTCAGACACTGGATCCTACCGCATCCATGCCCCATGCCCACACTTTGCGTACTTGCTTCTAGTCCAATTGTCTTGTTTTGTCCATGCAAATGGGTACTTATCTATTATAATAGGGTGCTAGAACATATAAAGCTGCCTTACCATGCATTTAATGTCAAATAGGAAAATTCTATGGATTTAGTGTACATAGTTGCTTGAGAGAAGTAATAGAGGCCGTGCCATTTTTAAGTTTGATCGGTGGCCTAGTGTGAAAACTAGTCAATTATATATAAGTCATTGTTTATAATAATCAATACATAATCATTCCCTTGCAATAGTTTACTACTGAGCTCTCCTTCCCTCTTCTTTATTGCTTGCATGTTTTTGAATCTTTCTGATTGATAGATGCATGTTAGATAGGTTTGATTATAGGTTTGCATTAGCTTCCTCTTCTTCCCTCGCCTATGAGAGAGAACCATTATGAAGACGAATCTCTTCTTGCCTCCATCTAGGCATTGAGAGGTCTCCCTTCACCCCTTGGCACAAGCAGCAATCTGGTGTGGCAATGGAGTGAGGATGTGATAGGATGAGCTAATGCAACCACACGAGAAGTTAGAGACTGCGGTTCTAAGGCAAGACCCAACGACACATGCTTTGGAAAGGCTAAGATAAGCTCTTGACTTAAACATATTAAGGTAAGTCAAGATCTTACCTTAGCCTTGTCGAAGCATGTGTCATTGGATCTTGTCTGAGAGCCACAATCTACAACTTCCCATGTGGGTCTCGTGTGGGTCCACTAGCTCCATTGACACCCGTTGACACCTCACTCTGTTGTTACACCGGAATACTCCTTGCTAAAGGGGGGTAGAGGGAGACCTCTCAATGCCTAAATGGAGGCAAGAAGAGATCCATCTTTGTGATGGTTCTCTCTCACAAAAGGCAAGGGAAGAAGAGGAAGCTCATAAGAAGAAAACCTACAACTCAGCCTATCCAGTATGCATCCATCAAGCAAACAAGATTCAAAAGCATACAAGCAAGTAAGAAGAGGTAACAAGGAGAGCTCACTAGTAAACTATTGTAAAGAGGAATGACTATATAATGACTTATATATATAAGTGATTAGTTTTCACACTAGACCACTCAAACTTAAAAAGCCTCTATTACTAGTCTTAAGAAACTATGTACACTAAGTCCGTAAAGAGTAACAATCACATGTGCTTAGTGGAATTGGAGAGTCCTCTAGTAGTTGGTCTCTTTTTCAAACCTTATCAGGAAGGTTGAGATATAATGCCAATAATTTTGACACATCAATTGTCAGTGGTACTAGAAGTGTTGAAAATTCAGCAAATTCACATGTCATGAAAGGTAAAAGAGAAGATGAATCAGCCTCTCATAATGCTAGATGTTTCAGCAAGCCATTCTTTGTTGATGGGGATATTGTCTCAAAACAAAGCCTCGATGCTGAGTTTGGGGATTGTTGTGACACCATGTGTACAAAGAGCCAAAATAGTGTTGAGAACACTTAGTAGTGATCAAGGTGTACCCAGGTCTACAAGGGTTATATATTAAGTGGATAGGTTGACGAGATATAATGGATATAGATCCCATCATTATGCTAATATAGTCAATTCAATATAAGAGATAGAGTCCACATATGAGAAGATGCCATGGATGAAGAGAAGGCTGTACTAGATGCAAACGAGACATGGGAGTTAGTGCCTTTGCCTAAGGAGAAGTTGGATACAAGTGAGTCTATAAAGTAAAGTAAAATTTAGATGGGTCTAGGAGTAGGTATAAGGCAAGATTGGTAGTATGCACAAACCTATGGGTCTAGGAGTAGGTATAAGGCAAGATTGGTAGTATGCACAAACCTATGGCATTAATTATGAGGAGACTTTTAGCCCGATTGCTAGGATGATAACCATGAGAGAAGTCATTGCTATGGTTGTAGCTAAGGGATGGTCTTTACATCAGATGGATGGTCTTTACATCAGATGGACGCAAAGACTACGTTTTTGCAAAAGCAGTACGCTTTGAACATGATATCCAAGTATAGAATTCTTTGAACATTATGTCCAAGTATTAAAAGAGAGAAAGAGAATACAAGAGACACACCCAAACTCTAATGCTCACATTAATCCATCTCACAACACAATGTAGATAAGTCATTCTCCAAAACAACACACCCACATAATGAAGAGTTCACACACAAAATAACCCTAGTGTTAATACACACACATTGGGGCCAATTGTCACGGCCATTATTATCCACACATTTAATTCTATCCACCACCAATTTGTCAATAAGATTGTATTTTCAACACTCCCCCCTCAAGCTCACCATGTTCATCTTATGTACTCCAAGCTTGTCTTGGAAGTACTCATACTTCTCTTTCCCAAGTGATTTTGTGAAGAAAGTGGCAACCTGCTCTTCAATCTTCACATAAGCCAAATCAACCTATCCATCCAACACTTTCTCCCTGATGAAGTGATAATGGATATCTATGTGTTTGATTCTTGCATGATAAACTAGATTGCTAGCCAACTAAATACTGGTAATGTTGTCACAATGTGTGGCACCATCATGATGCTATCCCATTATGATGTTGTCATAAGCAAATTTTTCAGCCATAACACTTCACATGTAGCCATAGCTTCTCCTCTATACTTTGCCTCTATGCTATATAAAGCAACTATGGGTTGCTTCTTGCTACTCCAACACATAGCAGTACTTCCCAAGCTAAATAGATAAATACTGGTAATGTTGTGTGGCACCATCATGATGCTATCCCATTATGATGTTGTCATAAGCAAATTTTTCAGCCATAACAATTCACATGTAGCCATAGCTTCTCCTCTATACTTTGCCTCTATGCTATATAAAGCAACTATGGGTTGCTTCTTGCTACTCCAACACATAGTAGTACTTCCCAAGCTAAATAGATACCAAGACCTCATGTCATAAACACTACCTGCCCAATCTACATTTGTGTAACCATACACATTCATATCTTTCCCTTACTCATAAAAGAGACCATAATGGGTAGTGGTCTATACATATCTCATAATCCTTCTGATAGCATTCAAATGTGGCTTCCTAGGACTCCGCATAAACTGGCCGATTGCATAATATAAATCTAGTCTAGTGATACTCAAGTAAATCAAGCTGCTACATAGTAACATCCTATAACTCATCACCTAAATCAACCCTTTGCTTGATGTTTTTTTTTCCAATGGTATTACCATAGGCTTACATCCAGCCATACTATAGCTTGCCAGCATATCCAAGGTATATTGCCTTTGCACCAACCAAGTACCATAGTACCATGTGATGTCCTGATGACCTCAATGCCAAGAAAGAATCTCAACTCTCCTAAGTCTTTCATGTCAAACTAGCTACTCGATGGCTTCACATTAGCAATATCATTCCCATAATTACCTATGACTATTAAGTCATCCACATAGATAACAACCATCACATAGCCATTCTCTGCCTTCTTCACATAGAGTGAAGAGTTTTAATTCCCAACATGAAAACCAATGAAATCACATATCTCATGATAACCTTTTTAGTCAACTGGACTAAATGTGTCATCATAATCAAGCCCATGAGTCTCTGCATAACCTTTGGCAACTAGCCTTAACGTCTTTCCACGGGTCCATTTGACTTACATTTCACTTTGTATATCCATTTGTAAACCAATCACATTCTTTCCATTTGGTAACTCAACCAAATCCCATGTATCATTGTGTAGTACCACTGCAAATGGGATTTGGTCACTCAACCAAATCCCATGTATCAGAATTAGATATCTCACTCTGTGTGACCTCCTCAATGGTTGTGTGGGTCATTATGAGCTCCTTGTGGCGGTACATACGTATCATGCTTTACACACCTAGAGTCCTTACACTAGGATTCCTAACTATGATCATCAAAACTCTCAAAACCATATGAGTCATAACTTGCATTCCCAATGCCAATGGCTTCAACATTCTCCTTGCCTTTGTCCAATGCACTAATCCCACTGCTGTGCGAACCGTCCTAAACAAGGACTCACATTTCCACCACTACTAGAAGTCTCACAAGGACTTGAAATGTTTGTAGAACTCTCCAACGGCATATCTAGATTCACATTAGAATCAATGTCATTAATCACTATAGTCTCTTTTTCTTTGTACCAACTACCCATCTCATCAAATATCACATCTCCACTAATGATAACCTATTTAGTCACTAGATTGTAGCACTTGTATGTGTTCCTGTGTTGTGAATAACTAATGAATACACACTTTTCTGCCTTTGGATCCAATTTCCTTCTCTTCTCATAAGGTACATGAACATAGGTTATGCTTCCAAACATTTTTAAGTGTCCAACCTCATCTCAGGTATACTCTCATGAATGGCAGCTATTGGTGTCCTATTCAAAATGTAAATTACAGCATTGATGACTACTTAAGATATATTTGGATTTACTCCATGAAGCATAAGCATGAAACACTTGGTACATTTATGGATTTTTGCAATATCTATTTGATGCTCATATTAAATGTCTCAGAAATGATAATGGGAGAGCAAATATCTCAAACTATTTTTGGTCATTTTGTCATCAAGACAGTATTAAGAGGCAATTCTCTTAGAACACCTCAACAAAATATTGTTAATGAGAGAAAAATATGACGTGCTGAATGTGTAAAAGCAATGATGGCAAAGAAAATGTTATACATCCTTCAAGTTAAAGCTCCATATAGCTTGTCAACTTATTAATCAAATGCCCACTATACCTTTGCCATGATGATAGCAAAGAAAGTGTTATACATCCTTTAGGCTAAACCTCCTCACATAGCTTGTTATCTTATAAATCAAAAGCCCACTCGACCTTTGAAACATAAAGTTTTATTTGAAAAGAAGCCATTGACACATTATTGTGAAAATATTTGGTACATTTGTTATGCCCATATTCATGAGGCAAACACGTCAAAAACTTATTACAAAAGTCAAAAATGAATCTTTATTGGCTACTCCAAAGTCTCCAAAGAATATGAACTTTATAATCCTTTTTGTATCCAAGGATGTCATTTTATATGAGGAAAATTTCCTTGAACTTCAAGATGATGAGACTATTCTGCAAAAAAATTCATAAGGCCAAGTTGGTTGGCAAAGGCCAAGCATATAGACATGGCATGCTCCATTATTGAAACTATAAGATTTATTTTATCTATTTTTTATGCATATGATTGGAATACTTTACTAGTTAGATATGAAGAACTCCACATGGGATAACCACTTGGATATAAAGGTCAGGCTAAAGAACATTTGGATTGCAATCTTGAGCAAAGCTTATATGGATTGAAAAAAAGTCCCAAAGGCTTGGCATACAAGGATGGCCTCTTATTAAAGCTCAAATTTCTCAAATCCACTAATCATCAATCTTTTTACTTTTAACACATTATTAACTTTCTTCTTCAGGTTGATGACTACATCATCACAAGTCCATGCAATCACCACATGGTAAGGATCAAGATTTACTTCAAGAATTTGACATGAAGATTTTAGGTTTCCTTGCATTACACATTGGAGGTCACAAGGCATTGCACGTATTGGAGGCTACGAGACATTCAGTCTCTCTCAAAGGAAGTAAATAAAGGCTATGTTGCAAAACTTGTGCTTCTAAACTAGCTTCTATCCTTGTGGAAACCAACATCAACTTGAGATTAATGAACACAAGCAAGTACTATAACATACTCTTTATAAGCAACTTGTTGGGTCGCTTATTTAGTTGATACCAAGGTCAAGAAGTCCCTATAAATTAACATTTACTGTATGTATACTGCAATTATTTCGTGGTCGAGTTAAAAACCATACCAATCGTTTCACTTGGCTTTTATGAGGGTGAGTATAACACCTTCCCTAAAAGCTCTAAAAGACCCTTACGTGACTAAAGGTTTATTTATAGTGCAGGTTGGATACATGCCCTTTTTTGTGACAATCAAAGTTCACAGCATTTTGCCCATAATCCAGTTCATCATAAGGCAAATCATAGACTCATCATTTATACCTTAAAATAGAGGTTCCTTTGAGGTTGATTGACTACTACTTATAGCTTATACTCAACAGATATTGCACAGCTAAGATCTAGAGATGAAAGGAAAATTCAGCATCTGCGTTGTTGGAATACGAAGAATGTTCACCCAGATTCCCATGTTCCTATCGAGCTGTGTAGCCTGCCTCAATTAGCAAGCTTCTACAGTTTACCTCGATTGGCAAGCTTCTGCACCACTACAGCTAATCACTGGATGAAGTTGGATATCTTCTACAAGGTGGTCTACACATTACGACACAGGTTGACTTCAGTAAGTTTCTACATAGGTGCAGTGCCATACCTTGTTAGAGAGACTAGGTTCTATGAAAAAAGCTTGGCCTGTTAGCTCAATAGGTGCAGAGGTAAAGTACAAAGACCTTAAAAAGGCATGTTTGAACATGTCTTTAGACATTGATTAGTGGACTAACCTTAGATTAATCTACTATTTTCCCACTAAGTTCATTTAATCATTGTGATGGATTATTCTCATATGTACTCACTACACGTTTGTGGTTTCCAAGTTTGTTATGCCTAGTTATTATTTTTCATTGTCTATACTATTGTCACATAACAATCTTCTACTTCTGGCACATATATGTACATAATACCTATCTACTTAATTTTACCTCATCGAAACACAAAACTCAAGGACCCACTCAAGGTTTTGTAAACAAATCCGTTGCAAATAGTTGCAAATACCCACCCCGTGTGCTCAAAACTAAACCATTACGACGATTAATAAGCACAATAGAGTCCAGTGTCTTGAAAGGACTTCGCAGCTCACATAATACAACCAAAACTTCAGCATCAATATTTAATAACCTCTGCAACCAGTACATCATCTCAGTGTAGTGTCTGCAACCAAAACTGGCCTAAAAGCGCAACTTTGAGAAAAACCACCTGTTCTTCCCAGTTTTAAACCTTTCCTCAAAAATAGCTTTGGTCTCCTGCAGTGACAAACAGACAAGCCAAAATTATATACAACATACAGACCCAATTCTCAAATAACGTGTACTGATGAAAAAGGTGCTTCAGTAAGCCTCGTTATCACAGGTACCCGCATTCTCATAAAAGCAAATAAATCACTCTTCAGTGCTTCTAAAACGTCCAGAAAACCCCAGATCCACCAAGATGCAAAATCTATACCAAGTAGGGCCAAACAGCCATGAAATGATGTGCAGCTAGGGATGTAAAGAATGTGTAAGAAACCTACTTTACCTTTCTTGTCTCTACCCTCTTTGTTTTGGAGTCGAGCTTCTCTAGATTGACAACATTCTTAAGATCCACATCTAGAGTGTACCTGCCAGGAGAGAGACAGCACGACTGGTCAGCTAAATACAAGATTCCATGTGCCAAAAGAATTTGTGATCCATAGTGAAGAGACTTGGAAGGCGGTAGCTCTGCACTTGACAGCAGCCACCAAAATGATGCGAGATATACCTTTGCCAAAAAGCCACCATTGGCAAGTGAAACTGACAACATATACCCAAAACAGTGGAGTACCTGGTTGGCATCATGTGGTTGTAGTTGACTACTTTGATAAAGGGCTTCAAGCGGGAGCGCTTTGCAATCTTCTTCTGTGAGGCCTTCTTGATGACCTGGTTGAAAGAGAGTCAATTAACCAATCATTGGACTCTCACAGACTGCACAGAAAAACAGCTTCAAGAGACTATACCTAGATGAATCCAGGAACATGCCCAAATTCACCTTATAAAAATGTGCAATTTATAACCTCATGGTAGTCATCCACAAGACAATAAACCATCAACTCCATCATGCATAGCATGGACTGGATACTACGACATCCCCACTAACGTCATCAGTGCCCAATAGTGGGTGTAGAACTTGGTATCAATCTTCACAGACTGCACAGATAAACAGCTTCAAGACTGCGGAGAAATGCCTTTTCGAGTATGTTCTTAAAAACATAAGAGCCCAAAAGGTAATCAAGATTCATGACAACAATCTCTGATTCTAAGAGTCACAAAGTAAGAGAGCTCCCAATGTTCAATGATGATCAATGGGGTCTCAAACCGGAGATGGCCAATAAAGCACACACATAAAAAAGACAGGATGAGAAATGGCCACTGCATAATCAAACCAATCATCCATCCTGGCGAATGGTTAGTGGAGCTCAGAGACATTAAAGCAGGATTATTTCTGCATCAGAAAATGCCCAAGAACTACACTTCAGAAAATGGATTGCCTGGGCTACGGCCCCCCACTTCCTAATCTCCCCTACTCCATTTACTACCTCGAAGAAACTTTAAGAATCAATCTACGAGAGAAAATGGCCATATCACTGAAATGTCGCACGACAAAGTTCACGACTAAAAGCCGGCGAAAGGAATAAATAGAAAAACAGCAGCAACCAGTAAAGAAAAAAAGTAGAAGGAACCTTTCTAGGGTATCTGTCGATGCCGGCGACGAGGGCGCAGCCGTAGGGGCGGGTCTGCGTGCCATCGTCGAAGTTCTTGACGATCACCGCCTTCCGGCCTGCGAATCGGCCCTGCACCAACACCACCACCTTGTTGGGCTTCAGAAATTTTACCATCCTGCCGCCTGGCTCTGGCGGAAACCGGACACTGTCGCACAGCGTAAACCCTAGCACTAGAGCGATGTTGCTATCATACGAGCCCTATTTCATGCAATTCAAGTCCGTGCCCTTGAGTTGTTCACACCTTCCCTCTTGGCCGCCGCCCAATGTGCATGAGTGGGTGCATCTTCTTGTTTATGTCTGGCCTAAATGCAGGACTTTGTGTGGATATCGGTTATGGGTTTGGTCCAAGGGAATGGTGGTCTTCAATCTTGGAATCCAACTCTATATTTTTTTGTACTTTCTTGTTGTTGCACACAATGGACTTGCTTTTTTATTATTATTAAAAGGCAATTAATTTTGATAATTTGACATTTATGAGTGGCATCTAAGGGTAATAATACTAAGCAATGTGCTGTACACAGTAAAAGTCTTGCTAAGATGGTAAACCACTATGTGCACGACTATGTATCATGTACATTGTACATTGTAGACTACGGATCAATAGGCTTCCATCATGTGGGCACTCCTGTCAATATGCTTCCAGCATGTGGGCACTATCAATATGCTTCCAGCATGTGGGCACTCCTGTCTCAATAGGCTGCCACCATGTGGACACTCATGAGTCAATGTGTAGGCCAGCCCCCATTAGCATACTTACATAGTCACATCAAGTTCTTATCATCCATATTGAAGAAATATTTTTTCTACAAGTTCCTTCTTGCAAGCATATTATGTGTGTACTCTCTTTGAGTTTATTCTCTATGTGAGAGAATGTGTTGATTTTTTGAGGGGCAAGAAGGAGGCCATTTTGGCATTCATATAGGTTCGTTCAGTATGTGAAACTGTGAAACACAACTGTTTGAATCTTGCTTTGCTTTATGTAAAGACTCAGTTGTGTTTAATGTTTTTGAGTGTTTGGATTTTGTATGTGGGAATTGGGAAGGTTGAAGCTGCTAAGTGTCCTCATAAAGTTGTCAGTGCACCAAGTGCCCCAACTCCATCCCCGAATCCAATCCCTGAACATAGTGCCAAATCCTAATGTCATTCCATACAGAGGCGCATGTTACAAATGTGGATTTGAACATGCCTTCAAGGATTGTCCCACCAAAGTGGTAGGAGAGTCATCCATTGAATGAAACAAGCCCAAGATTTTGTAAGGAAGGTGCAAGAAGCTAAGCTAGAGCCAGTACTTAAGCAAGTGGTTGAATATAAATTGAGTACATCCCTGACCCCATTCTAGAGCCAATCATAGAACTAATGAGGGAACCTCAGTGCCTACCAAAGGCCTTGACCAAAGTTGTAACCATTCTTAAGAGGTCGCAAAAAGATCCAATTTTGGACCCTCTATCTCTGGAACCAAGCCGACCACATTCTACGTTGCTATTTGACTAGATTATACATTGTTATTTGACTAGATTATACATTGTTAGATGCAGTGAAGCAGGACTCAGTGGGAGGTGAAAGTTGGCCTTCTATGGGTCATCATAGTCACCAATAATATTTTCTTTGATGTGAAAAGTGAATTAATTTTGACCCCATCAAAGGCACCACCTCTTAGGAAAGGATCAATGCATCCCATACACACATTACTAGGTCCAAGCCCATCTCACGGAGTGAGTATAAGCTAAGTGAGCACAAATATTACACAAGGAATATAGCAAGCCTCATAACCTTCTTATACTCTGAAATTTGAGTCTCGATAAGTTCTCTTTTACAAGGAAAGTCTCAACTTTGGAGAGACTTATCCAACTAGATGAACGGGAATTTAAGAGCCCATGTAACTATGAACCTCAATGTTAAGAGGAGGGGCTGTGCCACATTGAGCACTCTCCTTCTATACCCAAGATAAAAGAATAGCCAAAAGTACCCATGAACAAGCTAGGACACTACGTTGAAAGCAATGAAACGAATGTCGTATTACTATGTCATTTATAAAGGAAAGATGGCCTCCACCATCTTAGATGGTGGTGCTAGTGTCAACATAATCACCAAGGATTGGGAGGCATGTACCCACCACTCATAGAGAACAAGTCTCATGGTCAAGCTTGCCAATGGGAACATAACTAAACCTTTGGGCATCCTTCAGGATGCAAAGATTAACACCTTCGGACTAAGCTTCCACATTCGTGGTAATGGATTTTTAGAGAAGAGGGTCATACACCATAATCCTCGTAAGGCCTTACGTGAGGTTGGTTCAAGATTTAGAAACTAATCACATTCACATACACAAGGGTAACAAGTCCTTTAAAAAAAACTTGATAACATGGAGGCATTCTTGCCACTGAGTCTAACACAATCACTCCTCGAACTACTTCAGTCTCATTAAGATTTATAGAGAATGCAACACAAAGGCTCACACCACATCGATTGATATCTATGGATCTTGTAACAAGATGTTGATGGTGAGGATGAAGAACCAAGAATATGAGCCCCTCCAAGAGCCTACCCACTCTGGGGATTGGATCACATTTTGGCAATTCATGGACACTCTTCCACAAAAGCTTAGGACAAGGTTTGCACGTGATTAAACATTGCCAAAATCACATCTTTGTTTGTGCTCGGACAACATATTTGAAACAGAACCAGTAGTGGAGCTAGACAACCTTGAGCTCAAGTTCTCCTAGAAAGACCAACTAGCTATGTGGACTACATTGTTATAACACCGATGCTAGTCACAACATTTTGTGTTGGGAGATGTGGACCTCATTAGGCCACCCACGTTTTCAAAGCCATTACCCACAGTAAATAATTCTCAATCCATGACCATTGGCGGATGTTTTGATGTCGAGTTTCTTATTATATCTAAACCTGCATCGTGTAAGTTTTATATAACATCGATAGGTACATTGAAAGAGAGTATCATCCTCGAGAGGGGATGGATTGGCCATAGATTGCATCTTTAGTTGGCAAGCAAGGATCACAATGCTTGATCTCCCTTTCAAAATGGTTATGTACCCTAAGTGGATGAGGGCACCTTGAGCCTATCAACATTCCATGCATCATCCTCCACTTACGAGCCACCACCTCAGGTAACCTTTAACACTACATAACACTCTCACCTCATCGTACCAGCCACACCCCTAGTGGATGAGGACACCCTGAACCTATCAACATTCCAAGCCTCATCCTCCACTTACGAGCCATCACCTCAGGTAACCTTTAACACTACATAACACTCTCACCTCACCACACCAACCACATCCCTTCAAACCATTATGGAGACCCTAAACCTTATTGGGCGAAGATGAAGACCACCCTCAAACCATTATGGAGACCCTAAACCTTATCGGGCGAAGATGAAGTGTTGAGAAATGCAATGTGTGAGGGTGCAACATGAGTAGAGCAAGGGGAGGAGCATGCACATTAGAAAAGGATAGACTAAAGGTAGATTTGCAAAGGTTGATTTGTTTGGCCATTTGTACAAGGTGAAGTCAAAGGTCAAAAAGGCAGCACATGAAAAGTGCAAGGAGGCACATGTAGTGTGAACATTCATGGACACATGGTTGGCACTAGGGTGCACACAAAGCATGGATTGAAGCCTTTCCCAAGGCTATAAATATGGGTGTATGAACCTTGATTATTGCAATGAGATTATGGTATTGTTAGTCTTAAACCTTGGTTTTATTGATTAGCATTAAGATTGATCACTTCTACTATTGCTATCTCTCTACAATGAAGGCCATCATCATCTTCAATCCACCTTATCCATGTGATATTTCAACATGGTATCAGAGCCTATTGAGCTAGCTAGCAAGGCATGAGATAGATTTACATTGGTAGATTTGCTTCATCTTACAAATTAGGCTAGTTTATATTATAATTCGTAAATCTAAGTGAGAGACAGAGAGGTTATCCTACAGCAACATGTCTGCAATCATTGGAGACCAAATCTCAGAATTAGGCAGGTATTTGGGAGGGCTGCAGCACATAAGCTTGGGAAACTCAGCGCATAAGCGCTAGCCATTGTGCACAAGTCAAAGACCAAAAAAGCAATGTAACACAAGCACATAAAAGCACATAGCCCAGCAGCATAGTGAAGGGGAGGCCATGGAGAGGTGCCGGCACCAGCAACATCAACCAAGACAAAACCACGCAGCCAATAGCATAACAAAGGGGAAGCATCGAAGAAGTGCCGGCCTACAGAGGAGAGCGACCCAACAGAGTAGCATGAACTCAAAGAGCTTTGCCTCTGTGTGAAGCAAGTGTGAGCAGCACTTGTGGACAAGAAAGAAGATTTCCTTTTTTGTGTGGTGGATGATCCTTTTTTTTAAAGGATAAGATTTTTAAAGTTCATACCTTAGGGTAAAAAGGCTTCCATAAGAAGGTGTTCACTGGGGGGGGGGGAGGCAAGTTTATATGCTTTATTATTAAGTGCTTCCGTACTTTAAATGTAATTTACTTGATTTTATTTTTTCATGAAAAATCACTTGCACTAATCATCATCATTCAAGGCTCTGACCTTGAGTAGTACTCAAGTGTTAAGACCTTCTCAAAACAAAAATGACTACTTCATTTGTGCTTGAAAGATTCAAAGGGGAGTCCTTCCACATATGGCAAGCTAAAATATTAAAAAAATTTAATGAAGAATGGGCTATGGGGAATTGTAAATGGAAGGGAAAAATGTTCGGAGGAATAAGGGGATGAAAAGAACAAATGGTTAAGAGACGGAATGAAAAAGGATTAGCCATCATTGCATTAGGATTGGGAGATGGATTTATCCATCACATTGCACCACAAGATACATCTAAGGGTGCTTGGGATGAGCTAGAGAAATTATTTGGGACAAAGAAACATAATTAAAAAATAAGCTTAAAAATACAATTCTTTAGCTTGGACATTAAATACAGTGAATAACTTTCAGCACACCTTAACAAAATGAAGAGGATAACACAACAATTGGCTGGCATTAGGGCACTAATAAAAGAAGAGGATTCCATAGCCATATTGTTGAAAAGAATGACACTTGAGGAGTATGGGCCCTTGGTGGCTACCTTGAAGAACCTCCTAGATCCAAGCAGCACTCATAGAAGAAGAGAAATGGATTCAAGGGAAGACAGTTCAAGCTACATTGAGTGAGGAGAAAGCACTCTTCTCCAGAGGACCAACGAAGGACCAAGGACAAAGATAACCTGCCATCATTGTGGCAAAATTGGTCACATAGCAAAGGATTGTTGGCATAAAAAGAGAGCCAAAGAAGCTAATGTAATGTCAAAGAAGGAAGACAGTGATGAGGCCTTGTAGGATGGAGGCAACATAGATCACCTCTTCTAGATGATATGAGGAGCATGGCTCCTAACCCCTGGTTGTAACCCCACTCTCCTGATGTGTAAAGTGTCAAGACAAAGCCAACATTGTAGCTCATAGAGAAACCTAGACAGACCGCTTCAACCATATGAGCACGGAGCTCATGTCAGGTTAATACATGTTCGGTGTTAGACCCTCACATTGAGGGGAGGTGCTAAGAAATGCAATGTGTGAGGGTGCAACATGAGTAGAGCAAGGGGAGGAGCATGCACATTAGAAAAGGATAGACTAAGGGTACATTGGCAAAGGTTGATTTGTTTGGTCATTTGTAAAAGGTGAAGTCAAAGGTCAAAAAGATAGCACATGGATAGTGCAAGGAGGCACATGTACTGTGAGCATTTATGGACACATGTTTGGCACTAGGGTGCACACAAACCATGGATTGGAGCCCTTCCCAAGGCTATAAATATGGGTGTATGAACCTTGATTATTGTAATGAGATTATGGTATTATGAGTCTTAAACCCTAGTTATTGATTAGCATTAAGATTAATGAGATTATTGATTATTGTAATGAGATTATGGTATTATGAGTCTTAAACCCTAGTTATTGATTAGCATTAAGATTAATCACTTCTACTATTGCTATCTCTCTACAATGAAATGCACATTTACTCACTCACATGCACACATGTGCACTCATTCACACATGCATATACACACACTCTTACATCATTATCCATTCATTTTCACTTGCACGTGCACATCCATTTGCACGTGCACACACTCCACATTCACACTTGCACTTGTGCACACATATGCCCCCGCACATATGCACATTTCACATAGGCGTGCCCTTTACACTTCCATCCCCACATGCACCCACCTTCGTGCATGCAACACCCACACACCCATTTGCATGTGCACCCACCTTTGCACATGTACTCACATTTTCATTTTCACATCATTCCATGCACATCTACGTATGCACACATACATTTACACATCACATGTGTGCACACCTTTGCACATGCACATCTACGTATGCACACATACATTTACACATCACATGTGTGCACACCTTTGCACATGCACGTGTACATGTCCTTGCATCTACATGTGCACCCCACACTTGCACCTTTTATGTGCCCACACCCCGCTTGTGCCCATACATCTACATGCACATTTGTATCTTGCGTGTGCGCCAAATCTAGTTTCCTACCAATGCACAGGCAACTTCTACAATATGCATGTTCTTCTTTGTATATTATACACACATATATATTTACACACACACACACACATATTGAAGAGTAAACCAAATGTTTTTCACACACACACATTGGAGGGTAAACCAAATGTTTTTCACACACATATTGGAGGCTAAACCAAATGTTTTTCAACCCTCAAAATAGCAAATAGTTGAGTATAGAGAACAGAATGAATGTTTCCAATGTGGACAAAAAGGTCATATGAAAAGATATTGCCCACAGCTGCAAAATAAGGATGCCACATAAGCTCCTAAGACAAGTGCAAATGTAAAACCAGCCACTATAACTAGCCACTAATATATTTCCAAATGTATATGGCAATACTACATAAGATCCTAAAAGCCAAAAACTACTTAAAGCTTGGGGCAAACTTAATAATCACGATGCTTTGCTCTCTTAGATAATCACTGAATTCATTAAAGAAATATTATCCCCCACCATGCAAAGCATCATAGCCTTGAAGCTCTGAAAGTGCATAAACAATTTTCTTTTCTGTTTTATGAAGATACCCACACCTCCTTCATGTGATATCGATGAAAGATACATAATAGCGGCATCCTTTGATTGATATCATCTTTGTTGGTCCCCAAACATCAGAATGTACCTCATCCAAAGGTCTTCGGCTTACATTATTATCATGTGGAAATACATGCTTAGATTGTTTTTCCAATTGGCATGCTTCACATACTTTGTGCATTCAATCCACCTTGAACTTTGGCAAGCTTATAGGAATACGTTGAGCTACTTATAGTGTTGATATGACCAATGTGTTTATGATAAATCTCAATATTTGCAATCACACTTGTGCCATGTGCAAACATTGCAGCCTTTACTTTAGGCATGTTTATATCTAATGTAAACATTCTACCAATTCTATTCCCCTTTGCAACCACATGACACTAGTTATTAAAATCTTCTACATAACATCCATGAGGATTAAATCTCACTTGCAAACCTTGCTTAACAATTTTTCCAACAGAATGTTTGGAACATGTAAGTATATCAACCAAATACTTCATTTTGCAATCCTGCATAGATAATGGCACCTTACCAACATGCATAATAGGATGCACAGTATCATCACTTATTTCCACATACCTTGGTTTTTTCATTTTCTCTACATATTGCTAAACCACTCTAATCTTAAAAGTTTAAAAGAATAGAGACATGAGGTATGCTTAGATCAAGAGAAATTTTATTGATCATTAACAAATGAGGTATGCTTAGATCAAGAGAAATTTTATTGATCATTAACAAATGAAGTGGCTGAAAGCATGGCTACAGCTACCTTAGGATGATAAGCACTATAGTTACCATATGTTTTACCCTAGAACACTTTGGAGCAAAATTATTGGGAGGACTTCACGTAGGAGTGGGAGGCTCCAAAGTAGGACACATTCCAACAAGAGGAGCACACCATACATATATATGATGATCCAAACATCTAAGAAGCAGCACACTATCCACTGTTAGAAATCTAGCATGGTATCATACTAAACTAAAACATGAGGAAGACTGCAAAGGAATGAAGCAAAACTGAGAGATATTTCCATTGATGTGACCCTTGAATAAATAGGGCCAAGTACAAGACATTGAGCAAGAGTGCTTATGGGATAAATGTAGAGGTGCCACATGGCACACACTCAAGACTCAAGACAAAAACTGAGACTAGACAAATGTAGACTAGAGAAATAGTACACCTAGTGTGCACTTATTTCCAACAGAAGACAGAAAGACAAGACTAGAAGACAGACATAAAGACTGATAGACTGAGAGACAAGACAGAAGACATGACAGACAAAGATCCTGAGACACCCCTCCTCAAGTGATATCCTCATATGGGTCCACAAGGGTAGGGACAAGAGTGGATCACAGACAGACAGAGAGAGAGGCAATCAGCCAGTAGAGTGGTCCCACAGAGAGAGAGACTGTCAGATAGACATAAGAGAGTCTGACAAATAGAAGATAAATGGGGACATAGAGAGAAAATGCCAAGAGAATGTGGGTAGCTAATCCACAAAAGAGAGGCATATAGACTGATAGACAGAGTGTCAGATACATGTGACTGCTGTAAGGTCACACAAGATAGACACATAGATAGAGAGACTAACTGATTGTAGATAGACAGAGAGATGGACCTTGACTGATTATCCCTCCTCAAGGGCAATCCTCCTGCTAGAGTGAGTAATGCATGGGTGCCTCTTGGATAGGGACAAAGATAAGTCCATGTAGACAAATAGTCATGACATTACCCCATGATCTACATCATTGGTGATCAACGGTGGTAGATAGCATGAAAGCATAGACAATTATGAGAGAGATGGGAAGGTCTTACCATATTTGGCAGTGTCTAATCCCGTATAAGATAGAGAAGTAAATGAAATTCAGAACTGAGATTTTTATTTTTTCAAGAAATAGAGAGTAGACTGAAAATACTTCTTAGATGGAGAGTGCCTTGAGCTGCTGCTGTAGAGGTTGCTGGAGTAGAAGATGGAGACATGGAAGTTGGAGTGGAGGCCAGAGGAGAAGATGATGAGGCACAAACTGACTGAACAGCAGCACCCGTCCTGGTATAGACAGCAGCTCCACGAACACGCAGCAAGAGAGAGAATGGCGGGGCAGACAGGAGCGGCCAAAGGCTGAGGAGACAAGCGGGCAATTCTAGCAGGAGATGGCGGGGCAGATGCAGCGCAGGCCTTGCTGGAGATGAAGAGGCAGAGGTGTAGAAAGGGGCGCGGTCCAGGGGAAGATGTCACAGATTATTTGCAGCAGGCTGGAGCTGAATCATGGCGACAGAAATATGGCGCGCAGATTTTTGGGACAGATGTCGGAGAAGAATACCGGGGCAGAGGTAGAGGATATCTGGGAGAGGTAAACTGAAAGGAGAAGATGGAGATGACGCAGCTATGGTTGCAGCAGACTGAGGGGAGAGAAGAGGGATCTTCATGGCTCTGATACCATGTTAGAAATCTAGCATGGTAAACTAAAACATGAGGAAAACTGCAAAGGAATGAAGCAAAACTGAGAGATATTTCCATTGATGTGACCCCTGAATAAATAGGGCCAAGTACAAGACATTCAGCAAGAGTGCTTATGGGATAAATGTAGAGGTGCCACATGGCACACACTCAAGACTCAAGACAAAAACCGAGACTAGACAAATGTAGACTAGAGAAATAGTACACCTAGTGTGCACTTATTTCCAACATCCACAATATCATCATATCCACAATATTATCTAAACATCCATGGAGTAGGACACATTCTAAGAGAACCACACTATCTACAATATGATCTAAACGTCCACGGACTAGGACACATTCTAAGAGGTGAACACTATCTATAATATGATCTAAACATCCATGGAGTAGGACACCTTCTAAGAGGAGGACACTATCCACAATATGATCCAAACATTCACGGCCCTTATAGTATTATGTGTGTTGGAAAAGAATTTGGTCGAATCTTCACTCTCATGTTATTTGTCCGAGTGACAGATGTGCTCTCTTTTGTAAGTCCCCCTTTATGAGGAGTCGCCGAGCATATAGGCACTAACAATTCCTAGTTTAGACACTAGACAGTGGCTTGATGGTTAGGAGACAACACTTATGTAGACTTGATACTATGCTATGTAGGGTGCATGCTTGTGCAAGCTAGGTGATCGTATTAGTGAGTGCTATAGACAACAAACCGAGGACACAATGTTCTCAGGTTTCAAGGCTCATTTGAGGGTCCATATAGTCTTGGATGGCTGTGAGAGCTGTGCTAAGTTCCTTTGGGGGTTTAATATGGTGCCCATGTGTTCAGTTGATCATTTTAGATTAAGTTGTGGGTTGGTTGATGATGTGGCCGACCTACATCATCCCCATGTACAATATATAGACTAGTTTGGTAGCTTATTTTATCATCGAGTTCATTGTATTCAATCACTCTTGTAAGTAAGACATTCTCTCCATCCAGAGTTCATATAGATCACTATCAAAGTTCCTTACCCGCCGATGCACATGGGTGGGTGGATGTTGTCATATAGTAATCAAGTTTGTAAGCAATAATATTGTTTACTTTCCACTTCTTTCTACAATTCAGTGCTTTGAATTATGTTGATCCAACTTTCGCTATTGTGTATGCTTACAATCTAAGCACACCAACTAGCAATGCTATATCCATTACCCATCCTTATGCTTATAGACCTGAACGTGCACCAATGCTTATGCTAAGCTGGCATTCCATCTTGGCATCATGAATAATAGAATGGTATAAGGGATCCACCTTAGCCACATATCTATGCATTCTCATGCCATGCTACATTTTTTTATCCATATGAAGCTCTACATTGTTTTCTTAGTTTATGCTACATTTCCTTTTCTGAAGCTATATGTTGCCCTGCTCTTTATGAGCTCCACATAGTCCGCAACCATCTCTCATCATTTTTGCACACATAGGATAGTCCATAGAGCCAACCTATAGAGTAGAAAAATACATAATCAAAGGGTGTCCATGTTATAGTTGTAGCATCAAGTTCCCAAATTCAAGGCTAAAGGGGGGTTCTCCTCACAACTATCTGTAAAAAAAGAGAACGTATCATCAAGGCAACTAATAGACAAACAATGGCCTATATCAACCTTTAATGCAACCCCAACATGGCAGCCCTCTGGGGCAGCTAAGTGCAGGTACATTGCTAAAACCTACAACCATTAACACAAACAAGCAGAGGATGCCAATTGTTAAAACTTACTACCATTAACACAATTGCTATTCCACCTATTCCGTTCGATTTAAATGGTGAGCTTCCGGTACGGTGGATGAGGGACCAAGGAAGCGGCCTATGAGTGAAGCGCTAGGTGACCTACGAAGGATCCTAGAGGGTGCTGACCATACCGTGCTTGGGCTCTGGGTCGCCGAAGATACCCACACGTGCGTCGTGGAAGATATTGGAACAAGGAGTAAGAGTTGTTTTCTGAAACCGGGCATGGATCTGGTTGATTGACCTTGCTGGACCTCAACGGATGAGTTCATGACTCTTTTATATGGATCTGTTGGTTGATCTTGCTGATCTTCCACAGAGATTCCATTTTGTTATGTGAATATATTGTCGGTTACTATGAGCTAGGAACTATCGAAAAGGCCCCTGAGTGAATAGGTGGTGAGCGTTTTGGTTGCCAATGATGCCATAAGTACACCGATGAAGAAATGATTGGAAATAAGGATTCAACCAGAGATTTTGAGGATTGTGATCAGTGACACAATGGTTTCATTAAAGGATTGTTTCAATTTTTGCAGAAACATCTGATACCTGGTGATGAACCAAGTGAAACCAAGCAATGACATCAGGAGATATGACCCCCTGCCTGTGCAGACCCAACAAATGGCGATAAAATTCCATATACACATCTAGAACACAAACAGGATCAGTAATTAATACTCCTTGCCTATCTTGCATCTTGACAATATTCTCATGTGCATGCTTTTGCTGCAAACAAGCAAAGAATGTATGTGATTAGAATCCATTAGGACATCCATTCGAGCCATAAGCTTATATCTCACATATTGATTCTCATGCAATGTTGCAACCTGATGAGATAACAGACAATTAGAATCCATTAGGACATCCATTCGAGCCATAAGCTTATATCTCACATATTGATTCTCATGCAATGCTGCAACCTGATGAGATAACCAATCAATAGCTATCTTAATGTCAGGACAAGAACCGTCCTCTTGAACCACTTGGTTCAAATTAACCAATAATGATTCTAGGTTCAGCAACTTCTCCCTAAAATATAATGTATTATGAATCCTATAATGGCGAGTAAGCTTTTGAATATTGAACATACAACACTCCCAAGATGACACGCCAATAGAGATTACATGGCCTCAAAAGTTTTGTAACACCTGCAACATAAACTGATGGAAAAGAGTATGCTCCAAGCAAGTATGGTTAACCTTAAGAGGAGCCTTTCCCAATAATGGCCTATAAGCATCCACAGAATGGCTATGGATCTCCAATACCAAAGGGAAATGATTTGACAAAATATGATTATATTCCACATGCATGGACAATATCTCTGGTAGAAACAAATCATGCTGGCAAATATACATTCGGTCCAAACGAGCTCTTGTACCCATGTACTCTTGAGAGGCATATGTAAATCCTCTCTCATGTGGGTGTAGCTGTTTCAAAACTTGATTGGCAAACACATTCTAGATGAGTCTCTCTAGCCTATCCATAATAGAGTGAGGTGTAGAAGCATACTTTGGCGATTCACATACATTAAAATCGTCCAACACAAAGCCAGGCTTAGCATTGCAAAAACACAATAAATTGACCCATAGTTGATGACACTGTGCAATACCATTAGGCATATACAGCCCCACAAGCCATAATGTTTCATCCATAAACTCCACTTCCACAACAATGAACCGCCCCCAGACATCCTGCATAACCAATGATGGTTTAAAGTGAGATTTCACTGCAATCATGACCCCTAATTGCGTAGTGGGGTGCCCATTATAAAACACATGAAATTCCTTGTAATCATATACATGTTCAACCATGGAATATTGTTTATGCTTCACAACACAAAACATATCCCATTGACCTTGAAACACAGCATGCCACATTCAATAATTTTTGGACAGTGTGAACACACCTCTTACATTCCAAAGAGCAATCTTCATAATCCATCAAAACAGAAATCCAATCAATGAGAGGTACCACCATCGGCCTCTCTTTCCTTAAAATATTGCACATCTCTCTCTCTCTCTCTCTCTCTCTCTCTCTCTCTCTCTCTCTCTCTCTCTCTCTCTCTCTCTCTCTCTCTCTCTCTCTCTCTCTCTCTCTCTCCATAGCTATCCTCCAACCAACATAGTCATGGCTTGATCCTTCATCTCTCTCTTTGCACATGCTCCATCCTGGCACCATGAATAATAACACTCTCTCTTCTAGGTGATAGCTAGAAGAGGGAGGAATGGGTCACCATTCCAGCACCCACTACTACTAGTGGACATCTTAGGTCTTATCTAGCCATACCACAATGATCGTGAATCTAACACTATCTCTTTTAGGTGATAGCTAGAAGAGGATGGGTCACCATTCTAGCACCCACCAGTACTACTAATGGGACATCTTAGGTCTTGTTAGACATACCACAATGATCATGAATCTAATCCTAGAAAAGACATTTATGTGTCCATAGAGACCAAGAAAGATATTTGTATGCCTGCAGAGACTAGGAAAGACCTTTGTGTGCCTGCTAACAAAAATTGGCACAATTGCCGAGGAAGTAGCATGTTATTATGTGGCTAAGGCCACTTGGGTATTAAGTTACAACATAAAAAAGGAGAAAATCAACCTACTAAGATTTAAAAATGTGAGACCCCTGCCCCTCCGCACATTAGAATCTGGGGACCTAGCAACGGAAGTAGCAACCTTGTGCACAGGGTAGAGTTTCCCATTCGGGGCTCGCCCCACGAATGTCCGGACAAGAGACTAATCCCTCGGTTCTCCCAAAACCAAACCCGGAAAAAAGTTCCCCTCGCCTAGAAAGCATAGGCGATTCCTCCAAGAGAATTATTATAACGTAGTCAAAGGGCCTTAACTTCCCTTTTTCATTCTAACTGAACCCGTGGATCACATGGCCAGATCAAGGGAGGAACTTGCACTTGGATCATAGAGACCAACACTTTTTTCCTCGTTAAAGAGGCACATCCGTTGATTATTTTCCATAGAACAAGGATTATCCGTGGATTGATTTGGATGGATGTATGGATGATGTGGATTGGTGTGGATGATCTGGATGGATGTATGGATGATGTGGATTGATGTGGATGATGTGGATGGATGTATGGATGATATGGATTGATGTGTGAGTAATGTGGATTGACGTGAATGGATGTATGGATGATGTGGATTGATGTGTGGATAATGTGGATTGATTTGGATAGATGTATGGATGATGTGGATTGGTATGGATGATGTGGATGGATGTATGGATGATGTGGATTGATGTGTGGATGATGCGATTGGATGTGATTTAATGTGGGAATGATGTGATGTGATAGGGATCGATGAAGAAAAAAAAATTTGTGAGAAGATGAGAAAAGATGGGGATTAATGTGAAAGGATGTGGAGTGGTGAGAAAAGATGGAAATATTGTTGGAACTGTATTTGTATGTGAAATCTGTTTTTAAATGACTATTTTATGTCAAGAATGCTGGGGAAGCATTTTGATCGTCTTGTGAATGAGGTCGTGGAGACCTATCTGTTAAAGTTGCAACTGCTGAGACGGAGAGTCAATGGAGGACGTCTCGTGTAGCAAGGTCGAGGTCGGCCGAGGTCTTGACCAGCCTCGGTTTGATTTAAAATGGTGAGCTTTCGATACAGTGGATGAGGGACCAAGGAAGCGGCCTATGAGTGAAGTGCTAGGTGACCTGCGAAGGATCCTAGAGGGTGCTAACCATACGGTGCTTGGGCTTTGGGTCACCGAAGATACCCACATGTACATCGGGAAAGATATTGGAACAAGGAGTAAGAGTTGTTTTCTAAATTCGGGCATGGATTTGGTTGGTTGACCTTGCTGGTCCTCAACGGATGAGTCCGTGGCTCTTTTATATGGATCCGTTGGTTGATCTTGCTAATCTTCAACGGAGATTCCATTTTGATATGTGAATATATTGCCAGTTACTGAGCTAGAAACTATCGAAAAGGCTGATGAGTGAACAGGTGGTGAGCGTTCTAGTTGCCAATGATGCCATAGGTACACCGATGAAGGAATGATTGGAAATAAGGATTCAATCAGAGATTTTGAGGATTGTAATCAGTGACACAATGGTTTTAAAGATAGTTGATGCTGAGAAAAAGGCAATTTCATATTGGGTGTGTAAGTGGTGTGACTAGTTTTAAGTTTGCATGAATATCCGGCTAGGGGACCTGGGAACTCTTTTCCGTGGTACCCGGGACAAAACCTAACCAAATTCTTAATTGGTCCCATCACTAGAATGGTTGGGCGGTTGGCTAACCCACGGTACTGGATGGGGTTAGGTTGGACTGATGGATCCTTAAATTGAGATTCAATTCTGTTATGGTACGATAGATGAAGTAAATCCCATAGAAAAATTGTATGGAAAAGAATCAATGGCTGTGCCTTATTAAAAGACTAAGGTCATGTAAAAGGGTAGGAGAAGGGTGTGTGTGTGAATGGACTTATGGTCCACTAGCTCACCAAAGATAGAGCAAAAAGCCAAGTTGTATGTCTAAGCAACTTAATAAGCAAGATCTCTTCTTATATTTTGGGTCTCTCTCCTCCACATGTTTGAATCTAGCATGAGCACCACGTTTTCTCAACATTGTATCAGAGCTTGGGTAGATTAGGTCACATTTTGGTTGGTGTAGACTAGGTTATCCACTTTTCACTTTTTGTGGAGAAGAACCCCCAGCTAATGGAGGCCTTCCAACAGCTTGTGGAGGCCATATCTTGGCTTGATTCCAACTAGGAAGATGAAGCATACCCCGGGGCGTTCAATTTCGTACAATCAATTGTAGGGTTTCTCTTCTCTTGACCGCGTCATTACGTGTTGAGCAGGCTGGTGCACGATTTCTATAGCACTGGACTTCATACACCCATTCGCAGCCCGTGGGTAAGCTAAACCCACACAAGCTTAGGGCTTTTGAAGCCCTAAGCCTCAAGGTCCTACAGCCCAGAGATGAGCCTCAATGGTTGCTCGATGCATGCGTAAGATGCAAAAGACCAGGGTCCCCCTGTGAGAAAGCCATGGAAGCTTCAATAAAAGCTTCACAATAGTGGTTTTTTTCACTAATCTTGGCTTAATTAACCTTAATCACTTAAGTGCTTTTGCTCTAGATCCTTTGAAGTTTTTGGCATACACCATGAGGTCTTCATAAGTCTCATTCATCAAACTTCATCAAGCTTCATCAAAGTGTTCAACATTCCCAAGTGTGCTTATTAGCACTAAAAGTGTTGCTAAACACTATTGGTGGGTGTAGCCATCAGCAAAGGGGAGCCTCTCGAGATTACGGAGTGTTTCTAAACACTAAGAGTGTTCTTAAACACTAATGGTAAATCTAATCACCAATGCAAGTGTCATTAGATGCTAAAAATGTGCTCTTAAGCACTAATAGTGTTGCTAAACCCTAATGGTGATCTTAATCACCAAAGAAAGTGTTCTTTGACACTAATGAAGCTCATCTCCATCAGAATTAGTGGTTGGATACAAACCCTAAGTGCTAAACCATAAGCTTCATTAACTCAATCTCCTTTTTATGCAACATCCTTGGCTTGATTAAGGGTTGTTGCACTCTCATAAGCCATTCTCTTTCTACTTAAGCCAAAACATCACAAATTTTCTGGTTTTCCTCTTCATAAATCAGCCCATTACACTCTTGTCATTACACTTGTAATCTCCCTTCAATACACAATGTCAAAGGAAAACACCCAAATTAAGAAGTTCTCAGGAGAGGGCTTCCACACTTAGCAAGTTCTTGTCAAGTACAAGATGATGTCCAAAGGTTTTTGGCCATTCATCTCCGGCACTAAGGTTATTGATCGAACTAAGACTGAAGATATTGAAGATGATAAGAGGGCACAAGCCATCATCATGCTCCATCTTGATGAAGCTCTTATTCACCATGTGGACCAGCTTCCGACTGCAAAGGAGAAATGGGATGAGCTTGACAAGCTCTATGGAGCTCGTGGTAAGAATTCCAAGATCTCACTTAAAATCGAATTTTTCAGCTTGGAGCTCAAAGAGGGAGACGGCATTGGAGCCTTTATCTCTCACTTGAAGGACCTTATGGCTCAACTTACATCAGTGAATGCAAGAATGGATGAAGATGATGCAGTGGCCGTTTTGTTAAAAGCAGTCAAGAAGGTGTACCCCACCTTAGTCACCACCCTGAAGAACATACCTAATCCCACCCTTGAAGGAGTCATTCAATCTTGTCTTGATGAAGAAAAGAGGCCAAAGGTAGGAGCTGAATCTTCAAATGCATCAACTTCATTGAATATCGAACAAGCTTTGTCACATCAAGTGAGCAAAGTAAGATGTACCCATTGCAAAAAGGTAGGTCAATTGGCAAATAATTGTTGGATCAAATATCCCAACAAGATGAAATGTAACAAGTGTAAACAAATGGGGCATATCACTTTTAAATGTCCTAAAACAAAGAGTCAGAGGCTAACTTTGCATCAGCCTCTAACTCCACTGAGAAATTGTTTTAAATCTCAATGTAACAACACCTATATTCCTAACCTTGTACCCCTAATGTTATAAAGGCAACCTATGTCCAATACCACCTATTCCAATTTTTTTTCCATAGTTGGTATTAAGGGGGGTATTAAAAGACTAAGGTCATATAAAAGGGTAGGAGAAGGGTGTGTGTGTGAATGGACTTATGGTCCACTAGCTCACCTATTTAACGGCAAAGCTAGAAGGCATTTGATAGAGCAAAAAGCCAAGTTGTATGTCTAAGCAACTTAATAAGCAAGATCTCTTCTTGTATTTTGGGTCTCTCTCCTCCACATGTTTGAATCTAGCATGAGCACCACGTTTTCTCAACGGTCTCTCAATGAGGAAAAAAGCGTTGGTCTCTATGATCCAAGTGCAATCTTTTCCTTGATTTGATTTGGGACTTACGGGTTCGGTCAGATCACGTTTTCTCAACAGCCTCTCAATGAGGAAAAAAGCGTTGGTCTCTATGATCCAAGTGCAATCTTTTCCTTGATCTGATTTGGGACTTACGGGTTCGGTCAGATCAGTTCAGTTAGTTAAGGCTTTTGACTACGTTAGAGAAAAAATATATCCTAGAGGAATCACCCGTGCTTTCCGGGTAAGGGAAGTTTTTCCTGGATCGGTTTTGGAAGAACCAAAATGGATTAGTCTCTTCTCCGGATATTGGCTGGTCGCATTTAATGCATGCAGGCTTTAGGCTCCAAGTCAAAAAGGGAATCTTGGAAAACTCCAAGATCCATGACCACCCCTTTTCAAGTAGTTGTGTGAAACCAAAAACCGGATATTGGCTGGTCACATTTAATGCAAGCAAGCTTTAGGCTCCAAGTCAAAAAGGGAATCTTGGAAAACTCCAAGATCCATGACCACCCCTTTTCAAGCAGTTGTGTGAAATCAAAAACCATAAACCACAAACCAAAAACCAAAAATAACAAACCAAAAATCATAAACCGCAAAAGTAAAAAGTTAAAAAAATTAAAGGAGAAAAAAAGGTAAAAGGATAAAAGTAAAAGGCCAGCGATTTATATATATATATATATATATATATAAGTGCACGCACAAGTTTGCCTAGGCCCCGGCGAGTGTCAAACCCTACCCTGCACAAGAAGTGCTACTTCTGCTACTAGAAACCCTGAATTCGTTGCACGGTGGGGATAGGGACCTCACATATGCAAAGCTCTGATGAAGCAGGTCAATGGACACATTGTCCATTCTGTTAACAATGCAAAAATGGGATTGATCATGGTGATAGACATAGATTAAGCAACATAATTAGGGTGGATTAAACCATAGTAAAAACTCCATGAGAGAGAGAGAGAGAGAGAGATTGCACACTTAACACAAGTTCTATTGCATATCTCAAATGAACCATACAATGATATAGGCTCTTTAGCCTTATCCCACTTTACATGTCATCATCCATGTGGCACTCCCTTTTCCACTCTTTTGGTCAACACTCACACACCATATAATATTATATGTGACATTCCTATCTCACCACAATATCTTGCACCTCTAGGGTGCTTTCCCACATACACACAACACCACGATTACATCTCTCAACACCCCCTCTTAATCAAGGTGTTCTACAACTCACCCATCATCCATCACCCATATCAATGTAGCATTGTACAAACGCAATCACTACCTCTCAACACCTCCCCTCAATGATACATTGGAGTGTCCATCAACCAAACATGTGTGCGCGTGTCTACCATCTTAGACACCAAGTCCATTTTGAGCCGACTCGCTCACAGCGGAACCACTAAGTCCGATTTGAACATGGAAGTTCGGGTGAGAACCAACCCATGTGCATGAAGCATTGCACCTCTTACACTCTTTGCCCAAATGCAAAGAACCATGGGATCCACAAATCCCACACATAGCAACCCTTCTCAAATATGAACATTCTTCCATGCTCAAATACCAAATTAGAGGCAAAAACACCAAAATACCTTCACAAATCTCTTGCAGCTTCTCCTTGATGACACCGAAGATGCCATAGTCTTCACACTTGCTGAAATCTCCATTTTCAGATTCCATGATGATGAGCAAGATTTCCATGTTGCAACTCTCTTGGGCAGCTTCTTTGATGTTTGATGAAGACTCCATAGTCTTCATAATGCTGAAATCTTGATTTTTAGCTTCATAGGCAGCTTTGAACTCCTCTCTCAAATGCAAATAGAGAACAATAATAGAGTGTGCATAAATTTTTTTTAAAATGAACCATAATAACATGCTTAATCAAACAAACACACAAACAAGCTAATATACATATAATCACCATGACCAAGAGCCCACCCAAGCTCTGATACCATGTTAACAATGTAAAAATGGGATTGATCATGGTGAAGGACATAGGTTAAGCAACATAATTAGGGTGGATTAAACCACACTAAAAACTCCATGAGAGAGAGAGAGAGAGAGAGAGAGAGAGAGAGAGAGAGAGATTGCACACTCAACACAAGTTCTATTGCATATCTCAAATGAACCATACAATGATATAGGCTGTCTAGCCTTATCCCACTTTACATGTCATCATCCATGTGGCACTCCCTTTTCCACTCTTTTGGTCAACACTCACACACCATGCAATATTACATGTGGCATTCCTATCTCACCACAATATCTTGCACCTCTAGGGTGCTTTCCCACATACACACAACACCACGATTACATCTCTCAACACCCCCTCTTAATCGAGGTGTTCCACAACTCACCCATCACCATCACCCATATCAATGTAGCATTGCACAAACATAATCGCTACCTCTCAACACATTCCTTGATGAAGAACCACCGTAAAGTCTGTAGCTGGCCCTACTACCCCAGACAACAATGATGATGGCACATATGGGCAAGGCAGCTTGCCACCCCCAAACCCACAAGCTTCTTCACCACCACCCCCTCCTCCACCATCAAGCCCCTCCTTTGCATCTCCTCAGACACAACCCCCACCCCCACAACCCCCCTCAAGAACCTCCACTCTTCCACTTTTTGGTGCCCCCACTTCTTCTCCCCCCTTCATTTTCCCACTCCACCCCATCACCCACATGGGGCCCTTGCCTCCTTCACTACCCCTCAACTTAGGAATGCACATAGCATTCAGGGATATCCCCTCCACCTCCACCAAACCCCCACCTTTTCTTGACGCAAGCCTCACCACCCGACCTTCATCATCAACACCCCCTCCATCCTCGTCTCACCGGCTATGCCACCCACCAACCCACCACTCGAAGAAGGGGAGATCCTGCCACCATCTAAGCACGAGGAAGTTGACCCTCTGCCAAACCCTTTAAATTGGCACAATTCCTTGGACCACACAGAGTTTGAGTAGGCCATCGCCATCCTGCTCAGTCGACTACTCCAACATCACCCCATCACCTGCATCACCAAACCACCTCAACCTCAATATCTTTCCCCCGTACCTCGACGCCAAGCATATCACCTGGCGGTGTGATCACCCACCCAGAACCCGCGGCGGATACCACCGGCCACTAGTCCCATAACGTTTGATCTCATGAGTGAGAAACCGGCCTGCTTGGTGACGGCCTTTCCTCATCAAACCCTTTATCTGGGAGGTCTATTGCAATGCACCCCACACATTGAGGATCACCCCGAATTACCTTCCAATTCACAGATGGTGGGCTTGGAAGACATTCCACGATAAACAACAAAAGAACTTGAAGTTTCAATTCATCAACTTCCCCTAGTTTGCATCCCCGACCGTCACCACAAAATCCATGTACAGAAGAATCCATGGTTTGGCACTTCAAACGATTTCATCCGCCGTTTTTACAACCAGGTCCCTGACCCAGCAGTGATTACCACCATCCACTTCTTCAACCTTATCATCGCTTTGCTCGAGTCCTTCCCGACATGGGACCATTTCTTGACATCAACAAAGAACCCACACTCAACCAGATGTTTGGCTACTATGAATGAATCATGTGGATGCCTACTTGGCGGCTCCAGACTTTTGAAGACATGATGGAGACAACTTTCTGGACGAGCTACCACATCTTCTATTGTGCCCCTCCTACTCCTACCTTGCAATGGGATCTCATCCACACTTACTCTATCTACTACAGATAACTTTTTCAACCAGTTTCGAGGATAGACTTGCAATCGAGACGGAGGTATGTTAACCACTCTGGTTAACATGACCTTTCACGTGGCTATTATACTTCCCTTGTAATTCATCTTTTTGTAACCGCGCTAAGTGCCAATTATAAATGAGACATGGGATGACTGAGCTTGCGACTTGCGTAATGCAAGTCATACGGAGTTGATGTACATAGAGCTAGATAAACTAGGAAGACTAGTTTTGGGCCCCCATTTGTAATTGGGCGACTGGACATTGTAAATATGAGCTCATGTATATAAGACATTTTATGAAATATGAAAAGGGACAATCCCATTTGTCTCAATTGAGTTTTGCCTTCTCTCTCTCTCTCTCTCTCTCTCTCTCTCTCTCTCTCTTATGGTGGCTTGCTTGCTTGTGATTGTTGGTGTATGTGAATAGGAATGGTGTTGCTCTCCCTTCTCTCCTCACTCCCTTCTTATTGCTCTCCACCTTGTCTTGTTTGCATACAATTAGCATGAGATAGAGGTTGAGCTCTCCATAGCTCCTTCCCTCTTGCTCCTACCTACCTTGCTTGGATCTCTCTTTGGGTGACATAAAGAGAGTGTAGAGTGAGCCCCTAGGAGCCTTGGGAGTTAACCCTCATAGGGTTGGCCAAGTATAGATTGCCGAATTTGACCCTTACATGAACTCTCTTCTTCTTCTTTCTTGTGCTTGTGTGAGGTAGCATGTTAAACCATTAACACCTCGTAATCACGTACAATCTATAATATTTAGGTAATATCTTCTTATACTTTCCCAAAGGACAGAGAACTTGTGGTTGGGTCATATACAAAGAAAAACTATATCGTCTTCATCAAACTCTCTAGTAGTCTGCTTCTTTAGATCAACATATTTCTTCTTTCTTGGTGCAGGAGCCATTTCATGGTGTTCTAAGAAGAACAATACAGTCAGCCTTTCCTCTACAAAGGCTGAATACAAGGCTTTAACCATCTTAGCTTGTGAAGCTATCTTGCTGAAAAGATGTTTGCAAGAACTTGGTATGTATAATGTCATCTGGTATGCGATCCATGGCCATCTACACACACAATTAAAGGTGGTTATGCACATGATTATGCAAGGGCATCAATGTTTTTAGGGTTTAGGGTTTGCAGCTCATAAGCATGGGGCATTAACATACCCGTGCTTATACCATGCCTCCAATAAGGAGAGGAGCATGGGAAACATCAAAAGCAAGGATATTCTTTAAAAAAAAGTCAAAGACAATGAGATTAGGGAACTTACCAAAGAGATTGTAAGCTAATTGGAGTCTTGAGGTAGGGCTTGAGTAGGAGAGACCAAGAGAGAGATTGTGCCTCAAGAGAACATGATTGAAAACCTACAAAACAAACACAAACAAGATATATTAGCAAAACAATGAAATCAAAAGCAAGAACAAAGAAATCAAAAGCAAGGGAAAAGGAGAAGGTCTACTGCCTACCTAGAGTCTTAAAGGTTTAGGGTTTGAAGCTAATAGACCCTTATGAGCTTGTAAAAAACAAACAAAACATGACATGTTAGCAATTTTGAAAGACCACACACACCCCATACCCTACAGACATATAATCAAAACAAAGGGCAAATAAATCAAAAGCAAGGGAAAAAGAGAGAGCTAAGAGCTACCTGGAGTCTTAAGGGTTTAGGGTTTGCAACATGAGAATAAGTGAGAATAAGAAGCTACAAAACAAACTGAACATAGCATGTCAATGAAGAAAGACCACACACACACACAAAATCAAAAGCAAGAGTTGAGGGAAGGGCTTAGGTTTAGGGTTTAGGTATGGGGGGAGGTGAGAGGAGAGGAGAGAATACATGAAAAATATGGAATTCCTCTGCAACCTACAAAAAAAAAAAGAAGCAAAAATGCTATAAGTGGCCTGCCGCTGCAGTTTTGTTAAAAATTTCCTAAAGTTGAAATAGGTGTCAAATATCCATCAATACTTTTGTCAAAATAGCGTTGATATACGAGCACTGAAAAAAGCGTTGATATACGAGCACTGAAAAAAGCGTCAAAATTAAATATGCCTTTCATAGACAAGTGATGATTGCACACGTAAAATATACAATGTTAATGTTAAATGTTAATGTTAACGACCAAATGAAGTGATGGTTGCCAATGGATGGTACCTACGCTGGAGAGGTGTTTGATGAGGGTTAACATGCTCCCCTTCCTAATGTAGATTCCAACCTTGAAATATGTTATTGTTTGAAGACGAGTCAACTAATTGATAGGAAGGCGATGATAGTCAACGGCCAAGTGTTGGATACATGCATGAAAAACAAATCAACCAAAAAAGAGTTCTTTAAAATAATAACAACAAAACGAAACATGGTTATGCATGCATGTTGTTTCTTCTTCTTCTTTTTCTTTTTAATGACTAGGTAAACTTCAAGTTATGCTACGAAGAGAAAAGGTAAGGCTAATTTAACTTAGAGGTTAGTAATAAGCCTATCTATACCTAAACTAGTCTTAATCATATGCCTACGATTATGGTTCAGTCTCAAGTTACACGGACTTTAGTGGACAACGCTAAGTCATTTTTTTTTTGTTTAGTAATTATATTATAAGGGATAAGGTACCAACCCATGGAGACTAAGGCAATGATTAAGACACCTCCGCCAAGAGTATCTAAGTACCACCACAAATATCCTAAGGCGGCGATGGGTTAGCCTCTATTTTATTAGTTTTTCATGACACAAGGTCCTACCCCATAAGAATCAAGGCATCGGTCTCAAGGTACCATCACTAGTAACCCAAAGTCCTACCGGGATCCTTTATAGTGAGTTATCTTTTTGGTCTTTTTTGTGTTTTTCTTATTATTTTATTATTATTTTCTTCTTCTTCTTATTATTTTTATTTTCTTATTTTATTATTATTTTATTATTATTATTATTATTTTCTTCTTCTTATTATTATTTTTACACCTTCAACTGAGCTAAAGGTCACTAAAATCTAAGTGGGAGTACTTCACATACTTCATCAGCATAATTTAAGGTTAGTCATGGTTGGGCAAGTAGGAACATTACAAAATATAAGAAATAATATGGCCTTAAAGTTTATCTAAGTGGCATTGAGAAAGAAAATTTTGCCCAGTCATAAGGTCTTTTAGTTTTATAAATGCATGTAATGGTATGCAAGAACAATTTCAAATTTGAGAGTGAGTTAGGATACACCTAAGCAAGTGGAAAAATCTGGTCTGTATTGAGATTGCACGTCTACTTGCTGCAAGTTGTAAATTTGGATCTAGTCTACACAACAACTACACCTCAATAACCTATAAATCAAACTCATCTAGCAAGCTCATCATCAGATAACCATAGTTTGTAAGCATGCTCTGATTCAACGTCATTAGGTTGATTTTTCCCCTCACTTGTATAAGGTCAAGCATAACGTTGATGGTTCAATGAGTAGGTATAAGGCAAGGTTGGTTACCAAGGGCTATGCGCAGACTCATGGCATTGACTATGAGGAGACATTTAGCCGGGTTGCAAGAATAGCAACTATGAGAGCTCTCATTGCTATGGCTATAGTAAAGGGTTGGTCTTTACATCAGATGAATGTAAAGGGTTGGTCTTTACATCAGATGAATGTAAAGGATACCTTCTTGCATGGTGATTTACAAGAAGAAGTATACATGATACAACCACCATGTTATGAGAGTGATACACACCTAGATTTTGTGTGCAGGTTATGCAAAGCCTTGTAAGCAAGCACCCAAAGCATGGTCAAAAAAATCAAGGATTATTTTGTTACCATTGGATTTTAGATATCCAATGCGGATTTTTCACTTTATGTGAAAAAGACAAATAGAGGAATCATGCTATTAGTCATCTATGTGGATGATTTGATTATCACTGGTGATAGTGATGTTGATTATCACTATCACTGGTGATAGTGATGTTTACATACATGATGTCAGGAGGCTTTTGAAGCAGAAGTTTTAGATGAAGGATTTGGGTGAGCCACAGTATTTCTTAGGCATAGAGCTGGTGAGATCACCTCATGGCATTTTATTATTACAAAGGAAGTATGACTTGGACATGTTGTCTGAGTATGGTACGACATGTTGTAAGACTATTTCAGTGCCATTAAAGCAAAACACAAAGATTTATGCAGATACAGGTGAGCTTTTGGAGGACCCCACTACGTACAGGTGCATAGTGGTGGGGGGTAGCTTGATCTACATGACCAGTACCAAGAGAGACTTGAGCTATGTTGTTAGATTTGTGAGTCAGTTTATGCAGGCCCCTAGGAAGCCACACTTGGATGCGGCTAGACGGATTCTCAGGTACATAAAGTCCACAGTTGATTATGGACTTTTATATGAGGATGGTATAAAGATACATCTACATGGGTACAAAGATGCTGATTGGGTTGGTAGTGCTGTAGATAGAAGATCTACCAGTGGTTTTATGTTTTCATTTGGGAGTGCCGTTGTGAGTTGGAGTAATAAAAAGTAGCCAACAATTTTCTTGTCTAGTACAAAGGTAAAGTATAGGGGTGCTACTATGGTAGCTTATGAGGTAGGTTAGTTTCAGAAGCTACTTGGTGATATGGGTGAGCCCATGGATGCTGCAATTATCACTTATTGTGATAACATGAATAGAATACAGTTGTCCAATATCCCAGTATACCATGCTAGAACAAAGCACATTAAGGTCAATTACCACTTTGTGAGGGAGAAGGTTAGCAGGTGATGTAAATCTAGTATATGTTAGCATAGAGGATCAGGTGGCTGATATCTTCATGAAGGCATTGGGCATAGAGAAGCTCCACAGGTTTAGGAGCTTACTTGGAGTGCACTGTGTGGAGTTGAGTGTAACGTACCCATCTTCACTAATAAAGAAATGTCCATGTAATTATGAGTTTTTATGGTATAAATATCAATAATTTTATTATTTGAGTCATTTCCACTTAGAATCTTCAAATTTTGAGCCCAAATTTGGAATCTGCGCGCGGTTTTACCCTAATATAGGATTTTACAGCATCCAAAACGAACACCGGATCAAGCCTATACGCTAATTTCAATCATTTTAGTTAGAAAACGGCGACCTTTAAACCTTAATAAATGCACGACCACACGTCCGATTGACGAACGGTCTGAACCCCTGCGACCAGGAGAACCTCCCGGACAAAAAAAAAATTCGTCCCCCGGGGCAGTCCGACACGCAAATCGAGGCGGGCGCCCCAAATTTGGGTACCCCGCCCCAAAAATTTGGTCCGTACACACTTACTAGGGAGCCCGTACAATGGCCGCCCAAGAACCAAAGGACGGCCGCCCACTGTTTGGTCCACGCGTACCCTTCGGCGGACACCCAGACCGGATAAGGTACATGCGTACCACTCCTTTCCCAGACAACCGACACCGTACCTTTCCAGTAGACCCATGCAGGCCACTGATCCATAGCCTTTGAAGGTACACCGTCCTTTCATCCTTGCTTTGCGCAACGCCCGTACCCTCACCCCTCAGCTATATAAGCCCTCGGGGTGCTCCTCAGTCGGCACGCACTTCTGTGTAGCGTATGCCCTGTTGTGCTGCCGTCCGTACCGCCATAGCGTACTTGCTGCAAGTACAGCCGCCCTTGCAGCCACCCCTCTCACACCCCCTCATTTGGCTCTTTTCAGATAAGCCAATTTTCCTCCATCCTCCTCTTGCCATGGACCAGTGTCCTTAACTCTTCTCCCTCCCCCCCCCGTGTGAATAGACTTACAGAGAGGCTTGTAGCAACCCCTCCCAGCCCTCTCCACGTTTTTGCCTTTGGCCTTAAGGACATCTCAACAATTCCCCCCCCCATTTGCGTAGACTTTAGTAAGGGATTTTTGGCTCAAGCGAGGGTTCGTGCGCCATATTCTTTTGCTCATACGGTGAGCAAACGAGCTCGGAATTCAGATCCGATTGAAGCGTTTCGATCGCAGCAGCGAGCTCCACAAGGCGACACCTAAGATGGCCTCATCCCAGAGACGGCAAAATATTGCCTCAAGAGGCGCACGTAACAACGAGATGGAGGGAGATGCGCCCAACGCGGCTCCAGTCCTCCCTTTTCAAGCCCCTCAAGGAAACGGTGGCCAGGTTAGCTTGGTTAATTTTCAAAAGAAGAGATTTTTCCTTAAAATTAGTATTAATGAATGGTGTCTTTTTCTTTTAAAATGAGGACATAAAAATTATATGAAATTACGAATGATGTGATGTTGTTTTCGATAAATTGCGTTGAAATTGCTATCTTCATGAATTGTGAATGCTATACTTAGAAAATTGCATTGAAGTTGTTATCTTTGGAATTCAAGATTTTTTTTGGCTTCAACGCTAACTCCGTTCCGTGCTTGTGTAGCCGGGCGGCGTCGTTAGCAAAGCCCGGTAATGGTCCAAGGTATCCCTCATACCTTCGGAAGAATAAGGATCGCCGATTGAGGCGAGAGATTATGAGGCTGCCTAGTTCTGAGGGCCCATGCTAGTGCGGTAAATAAGCCCACCCTAGTGTGCAGACATCCCTCTGAGGGGCGGGAGGATCGAGCGATGGAGCCTGAGAGGGCAACAGGCCGGCTTGAGTCCTCGCCAGCAGCCGACGATGAGGTGTATGGTCCCGTAGGGTTATGCCCAGCATGTAGAGGCTGGAAGGCCGAATTCTAGATCATCGGCAGAATAAGAATAAGAGAGCCGGATTGGCTTGTATGGAAATGGATTCATGTATAAACTTTTTATATAATTGCATCTTGTCTTTGGTATGAATGTATTGTGTAAGAAGGCTGTTATAACGAACCTTGTGAAGAAGGGCCCTAATTAAGGAATATGTTTATTTATGTCAAACAGTGTGGTAGTATTAATTAGAAAACAAATTGACGCGTAAGTAGGGTGGAAAGTGGGAGGATGGAATGCCCTGACGGCACCATCCTACGGACGGGTGGACCCGATTAGTCGGGTAGCTTTCCAACAAATTAAGTGAAAGCCCTACGTTAGATAGTTAGGTTCTTGGGCAACTCTATTGTAGAAGGCTAGGTCAGCGGCTGTGCCTTGCATAAGATGAGGAAAAAAGCGTTGTCTCTAGAAATCAAGTCTAGTAGTTGCCCAAATTTTTAATCAATTTCCCTATGGGTGATTTGATGTTTAGAAAATCATGCTCCCCCTGCGGGATAGAGCTAGGTCATACCTATGAATCGTATCCTTGAATCTCTACAGGGTCAAGGTGTCGATGAATAGGAGATTTTTCCCAAGATAAGACTTAGCGGACTATCTTAAGAGTTTCTCCCATTTTTAGAGGGAGGAACCTTACAATTGGTATCAGAGCAAGTTTGGCTCCTAGGAATTGCAGTTTAAGGACTGTTTTGTAATAAATGTTTTACCTAACGTAATGCTAATTAGTAAAGATATCCTACTTAAACAAATAAGTTAAATTGATGTTTGAATGATTGTAGGAAGAGGAAGATGCCTACTCCAAATTTCTAGTTTTCCAATGCATCTTCGAGACTGCTAGTCACTCCTCGAATTTCGAGTTTCGCGACACCATGGTGCAGATATTAGAGAAGATATCCCTCCCTCATTTCTCTCGTATTCAGAGAGGATGGGGTAGAGATTTCTGGAGTCGTGGGCCGAGATACTTCTTCATCCGAGCAGATCAGACTGGGAACCTCACCACTGTTACCATATTATAGTAGTGATGTGTGTGAACACACTTAGGACCGCCGGGGCACTTTTTCCCTCACTAGGAGGTTTTTTCCCCCGTGCATTGTATATACGCCCATTATCTTCTAGGGCTTGTTATCTTTCATTTTTGGCACTCATAATACACTACTGTGTTGTGCTCAAGCTTCCTCATCTTCTTGAAGTTGTGTGTGCATTCCTGCAACCCTAATTCCAACAATTGGTATCAGAGCAGGCTTCCTCCTCCCGGGCAGCATCACCGGCACCTGCCGCTTCATCTCCTCCGATTGCGACGAGGTTTCACGAGCGTCTGCAGGTTAGTGTATGCCGTGGGAAAGCCCGTAGGGCTTGGTCGTTTCAGAATTTTGATCTGAAGTCATTTCGCCCTCCGTTTTTGCATTCCAAGTACTGCGCAGGCAAAATCGTCCTACTGTGCAGATTTTCTGTCAAGATTAAAATCTGCAGGACAGGTGCCCATTCGTCTGTTTTGGGCTGTGCTACATAGCACAGGTCGATTTTATACAGGTTTACCTCTTACAGACAGCATTTACATCTAGTAGTACAGTCATTGGCCATGGCTGACAACAATGATGTATTCCGCATGTTGGCTGCTGAGGATAAGTTGGATGGCACCAACTATCCATTGTGGGCATATATGATGCGACATGTATTGGTAGCAAAGGGGTTATGGAACATTGTGCAGGGTATTGATGCACGTCCTATTGTGGCTGGGAATGCTGCAAACACATCAGAAACAGGTACTGTTGATGATGGTGCAGGCACAAGTGCTGTAGCAGCTGTTCGAGAACCACCACTTTCAGCAGAGCAGATTCGTTGGGATGGTAGAGATGCGCAGGCTCATGCCTTGATTGCGCTGTCTGTCAAACGTACCATTATCCCACATATTCGCTCCTGCAGGACTTCTAAGGATGCTTGGGATGTACTTGCCACATTGTATCAGGCAAGAAATGAGGCTCGTGTTGCTTATCTCCGAAAACAGTTGGAGAGTGAGCATATGAATGAAGGTGATTCTATGGATAGCTTTTTGACAAAGATCAAGGATTTCAAAGAGCAGCTCATTTCTGCAGATGAAATCCTGTCAGACAGTTCACTTGTGCAGACTGTTTTGAATGGTCTACCAGATTCTTATCAGGGTTTTACTTCCACTCTTCGCTTGATGATGAAAGGCAATCCCAATGCCTTATCATTTGAGGAGTTAGTTTCTGTTTTGCTGCAAGAAGACCAGTCAAGGCAAAACAGGAATATTATGCGTGTCGCAGATCAAGCTTTCGTTGCTGGTCAGAGAAGCGGGAAAGGTAAAGCTGGCTTTTCTTCTAGTAAGCAGAAATCTGCAAATGCTGCGCAACCAAAGAAGGAAGACAAAGATGAGAAGAAGGGTGACAAACAGAAAACATTTTGCAAGTACTGTAAGGGAAATGATCATGTCATCAAAGCGTGTCCTAAGCTGGCTGCGAAAGAGGCTAAGAAGAAAGAGGCTGGTATGGCTGTTGCAGATGCCTCTCCTTCTAACAATGAATCTGCTAATGTTGTGCTAGATACAGAATGGGCATTCAATGCGCAGTGCAGTTATGACCCATCTTTGCATGACACATGTATGTCTGCAGTAGATTCAGATGTATGGTACTTTGACAGTGGTGCCACTAAGCATATCACCTCGCAGCGCAGTTTATTCACTTTCCTTGAGTCTGCTCCCACAGGGAATACTGTCACTTGTGCCAATAACTCTTCTTATCCCGTTAAAGGAGTTGGACAGATTGTGCTGAATGTTGCAAATGGCAACACCTTTACACTTTTTGATGCATTGTATGTGCCAGGGATCAAAAAGAATCTGCTGTCAGTCTCCGCATTTGCCAAAACAGGTTTGGTTGTAAAATTTGTGGATGACAGATGTACTGTTCATGATCTCTCTTGTGGTGACATCATTGTAGCATCTGGTTCACTATGTCGAGGGCTGTATAAGCTCAATATGGATGGCAAATGTGTAGAGGATTCAGCATGTGCTATTATGGATACGCAAGCTATTTCAAATGCAAAACTGTGGCATGCACGTTTTGGTCATCTGAATTTTGCAAGTTTGCTGCGCCTGCAGAAATCTGAAATGGTGTCTTCTTTGCCTAAGCTTGAGGCACCTGTCAAGCATGTTTGTGAGGGCTGCATATTGGGTAAAATGCAGCGTGCTTCCTTTCCCAAAGATGGATCAGTGAGAGCTGAACGCAGATTGCAGCTTGTTCACAGTGATGTTTGTGGTCCCATGCAAACTCCATCATTTGGAAACTACCTTTACTTCGTGACTTTCATTGATGATTTTACCAGGCATGCATGGGTATATCCTTTGAAGGCAAAGTCCGAAGTGTTTTTGTGCTTCAAACAGTTTTTGGTTATGGCTGAAAATGTGTCAGAAAGTAAGATGGGCACCCTCCGTTCAGATCGAGGGGGGGAGTATATGTCTTCAGAATTTAATGCATTTCTGGCTGAGCGTGGGATAAAACACCAATGTACAGTGCCGTATACACCACAGCAAAATGGTGTGGCTGAGAGAAAAAACAGGTCTCTCATGGAAATGGCAAGATGTATGGTTAAGAGTCAAAGTCTACCACATGGTTTTTGGCTTGAGGCTGTCATGTGTGCCACTTATGTACTAAACAGGTGTCCCACCAAAGCATTACAGGTTGTCACTCCATATGAGGCTTGGCATGGCCGCAAGCCATCTGTTGGCCATTTACGTGTTTTTGGTTGCCTGGCATATGCATTAGTGCCTGTGCAACATCGCAGAAAATTGGATGACAAAGCTGTCAAATGTATTTTTGTTGGATATAGTGCTGAGAGCAAAGGCTATCGTTTGTATCATCCACAGACAAAGCGCATTTTGGTTAGCCGTGATGTTGTATTTGTGGAAGATGCAGTTCAGCCCTTGGTTTCATGTACTAAGGAGACAGATATCAGCTCACGTGATGTCTATGATACATTGTTGCCTCTTTTCAGTGGTGCACAGTCAAGTGCAATACCTCATGAGGCAGTTTTTCAGCCTATGCAGGTTTTAAATGATGGCACAGATCAGCCTATATCTGATGCAGATGTGCATGATGCACTTGAGGATGAGAGACAAGAGATTGAGGGCTCTAGGAACATGCCTAGATGGCTGGTGCAGACTTTGCGTGACAGCAAGTTGGATGCCCCTTTGTCTAGTCGCACTCGTTCTGGCTCTCATGATGCCTCTTATGCGTCAGATTGTTATGCATTGGCTGTTTCTAGTATGTGCGATGAAAGTGAGCCTGTTTCATTTGATGAGGCACAAAGTTCAGAAAATTGGATGGCTGCTATGCAAGCAGAATACGATGCTATTATGAAGAATAGTACATGGTCTTTATGTGACTTGCCCCCTGGCAAGAAGGCCATTGGCACTAAGTGGGTATACAAATTGAAGCGTAAGCCTGATGGCACAGTGGATCGCCATAAGGCTAGGCTTGTTGCAAAAGGTTATGCTCAAGAGAAGGGCATTGATTTTGATGAGACTTTTGCTCCCACATGTCGTATGACCACTGTTCGTAGCATCTGTGCATTAGCAGCTCATAATGGTTGGAATGTACATCAGCTGGACATAAAGACTGCGTTCTTAAATGGAGATTTGCATGAGGAGGTGTATGTATCGCAGCCTCGTGGTTTTGTTCAAAGAGGGCAGGAAAACAAAGTGTGCAGGTTAAAAAAGGCTTTATATGGTTTAAAGCAAGCTCCACGAGCTTGGTATGAAAAAATACATGCATATTTGACTGCACATGGGTTTCAGAATAGTCCAACAGAAAGCACTTTGTATGTTAAACGTGTGGATGGTGTACATCTAATCATTGCTCTCTATGTCGATGACATGCTGCTCACAGGACCAAATGAGAGTCATATTGCTGATTTTAAGGCTGATTTGAATGCCTCTTTTGAGATGTCAGATTTGGGGCATTTGCATCATTATTTGGGGATACAATTTAAGCAGTGTGATGGAGGTATTGCTTTGTGTCAGACAAAGTATATTGAAACATTGTTGCGGAGATTTGGCCTTGAAGACTGCAAGCCTATTGCTACTCCAATGGAGACAGGTTTGAAGTTGAGTCTTCATGATGCTGGAGATCACTTTGATGTCACACTCTATCAGACAGCTGTTGGTTGCCTCATTTATGTATGCATTACGAGGCCAGACATTCAGTTTGCAGTCTCACAGGTGAGCAGATTTATGCATAGCCCAGGCATTAAGCATTGGCAGGCAGTGAAGCGTATCTTTCGCTATTTGAGTGGTACTCGGCATCTTGGGTTGTTTTATCCCAAGGGGGGATCATTGCCGCCAGATTTACATGTTTTTTCAGATTCTGACTGGGCTGGTTGTTATGACACACGCGTGTCCACGAGTGGTTTTTGCTTCATGCTTGGAAGCTCATGCATATCATGGTTGAGCAAGAAGCAGCCTACTGTGGCCACTTCTAGTTGTGAAGCTGAGTACAGGGCATCTTTCACAGCTACGGTTGAGTGTGTGTGGCTCAGACGCCTTATGGCTGATTTGGGTGTTGGGCAGCCATCTGCCACCACCATCTTCACTGACAGTCAGAGCGCATTGGCAGTTGCGCGGAACCCAGTGTTCCATGCTCGTACGAAGCACATTGAGGTGCACTACCATTATGTCAGGGAGAGACTCTCTGCAGGAGAGATCAGTTTGGCTTATGTGCCAACACAGGATAACCTTGCAGACCTTTTCACAAAGGCTCTGCCTCGTGAGAAGTTCGAAGCTTTTCGCAAAGCTTTGGGCTTACTCCCTTTTGTGGATTCGTCCACATAGCTAGACACTTCCCTATACATGAGTGCTAGCTCTTGTTCACCGCATCACTCCAGGGGGGATTTGTTACCATATTATAGTAGTGATGTGTGTGAACACACTTAGGACCGCCGGGGCACTTTTTCCCTCACTAGGAGGTTTTTTCCCCCGTGCATTGTATATACGCCCATTATCTTCTAGGGCTTGTTATCTTTCATTTTTGGCACTCATAATACACTACTGTGTTGTGCTCAAGCTTCCTCATCTTCTTGAAGTTGTGTGTGCATTCCTGCAACCCTAATTCCAACAACCACCGACCTTAAGCGGATTCGTTGGATTGAGAAGCTGAAGATGATCCGCTTATTTTGGTTTGTCGGTACCCCCAGGGCCGACACCTCGGTGACTATAGATGGGGTTCGCATACCTCAGGATCGTTGGGTGTATGACAAAGTGATGCAGGTCTTACCTGCTGATAGAGTAGCAGTGCTGGGATCTACCCCAATCCAGAGTTTACCACCCTTACCATCAGTTTTTAGAGTCTTAGAAACTACAGCGGAACCCCCATATTTTACATATGTGGACCGCTCTACCCTTATGTCACAGTAAAGCCTAGGAATTTCCCTTGATGTCAAATAAGACTAATTATATTAGTCTCAGATCTTTGTAATAAAACTTGTCCTTGTAAATATTTGGAAATAAAATAATTTCAATGTTTTACTCTCCAAAAATTAAGCGTGCAAATATGAATCTTGTAATCTTAAAAATTGTTTTTACGATGATGGCCAGGACGACCACCCTCCACTTCCCAATGCGCTTTATACCGATACCCAGGAGAAGAAGCTCCTGCTCAAGCAAATGCAACCTCCCTCCTTTAAAGGAGAAGGTTCAAAGGTTGAGAAGGATGCTGAAGTCTGGATTGAGGCGATGGACGATTATTTCTCTGCTGCCGGTACTGGAGAAGCAAATCAGTCTATGCTCGCACGGTTTCGCCTCACTGGAGATGCTAAACTCTGGTGGAAACAGTGGTGCCGTGACAAGGAAGTCACCGAGCATTCTCAAACGTGGGAAGACATCAAGCAGGCAGTGAAGGAAAGATATCTTCCTCCATCCCATGAATCCATAAAGATGAATGAGTTCTTTAGTCTTAGACAGTGCAGCTTAACTCTTGAGGACTACTATTCCAAATTCATTACCCTTCGGAAGTATGCCCCAGCTATGACTACTTCCCAGCAAGTGGCTTGTTTCTGCCAAGGGCTAAATGAACCCCTAGATTCCCGCCTTGAAGCAATGAGGCCAAGCACATTACAGGATGCTCTCATACGAGCTAAGCCCCTTGTGAAAGAAATGAAGGCTAACAAACCAAAGAATCAAAAGAGATCTTACCCTGAGGCAAACCTTAGAGATCAACCCTACAAGAAGCCTCAACAAAATTTCCCCTACTACAACAGGGCGACAAGGCAACTCTTTTGCCCCCCGCTCGTATGCTGCTTCTTCCAGAGAAGGCCCTCTGTGTTTTGAGTGCAATGAGCCGGGACACTTTAGAGCCAACTGTCCCAAGTTGGCAACATCATTCCCCCAAGGTAGCAAAGGAAATCAAGGCCGTGGAACCCCTACCCAGCAAGGTGCAAGAGGCAGTGGTCGTGGCAGAGGCCGCGGGGGATCAGTTGCTAGAACTGCCTATGTTATAAGTGAAGAACCAACCTTGGAAGAGGCTGAAGAAGAGCGCGCCACCGTCCATGCGGCGGTAGAACACCAAGGTCCGAATAAACAATTTGGTGTAATCCAAACCCCCGCCACTCATCGCGGTAAGCCATTTCAGCTTTTGATTGATTGTGGCAGTACCCATTCATTCCTTTCTCCTAGGTGCTTGCAAAAATTAAACTTGAGTCAAAAATCAGCTAGAAAAATGATTGTAGAGTTAGCCAGTGGGAAAGAAGTAGTATCTCGCCACTCTATAGGAAACCTTGATTTTGAGCTGGGTAATGAGCAAACTCATGGTCACTTTAGAGTCTTGCCACTAGGAATTTATGATGGAATCCTTGGGATGGATTGGTTAATTGCGAACAAAGCTAGCATTCATTGTAACCAGGGGAGTATCACTTTTGAAAATGAGCATGGCCAAGTAATATCTGTTCAAGGGATCACAGGAAAACCTAAGTCTAGGGTAGTCAAGGCAAAACATCTTCTCAAGGGAACACGTAAGGGTCAGCAAGTTTTCTTAGTCAAACTCAACAAAGTCATTGAACCTAGTATAGAGACAGAACCCTCTTGGCTCCAAGAATTCTCTGACATCTTCCCTGACAAGCTTACAGGGTTACCGCCTCCTCGAGAAGTCGACCATGAAATCGAGGTGATCCCTGGAGCTCAACCCGTCTCAAAAACTCCCTATAAAATGTCCCTTCCTGAAGCCATTGAACTTAAGGAGCAACTTTCCCAACTCATTGAACAAGGATTTGTACGCCCCAGTAGCTCTCCTTGGGGAGCACCTGTTCTTTTCCAAAAGAAGAAGGACAGGACTCTCCGCCTCTGCATAGATTATCGAGGGCTAAATCAAGTCACTGTCAAAAATAAGTATCCTATCCCTCGCATCGATGAACTTCTTGACAGGCTTCATGGGGCCAAAGTCTTCTCAAAAATAGATTTGAGGTCTGGTTACTATCAGATCAAAGTCAAGGAAGCAGATATACCCAAAATAGCCTTCAATACCCGTTATGGCCACTATGAGTTTACTGTAATGTCATTCGGGTTAACCAATGCTCCTGCAACCTTCAACCGCCTAATGCAAGATATATTCCGTCCTTACTTGGATGAATTTGTGCTTGTTTTCTTTGATGACATCTTAATCTACTCCAAATCAATGGAGGAGCATGAGGAGCATGTGCATAGAGTTCTGCAATTGCTGCGCAGACACAAACTCTATGCCAAGAAGAGCAAATGTACCTTCTTTACTCATCAAATTGAGTATCTTGGATTCATCGTCTCCAAAGATGGCATCTCAGTAGACCCTGCCAAGGTTAAGGATATTCTAGAATGGCCACCCCCTAAATCAGTTCGTGAAGTTCGTGGATTTTTGGGAATCACGGGTTGGTATAGGATTTTTATCAAAGATTATGCCTTGGTAGCTGCACCCTTGACAGATCTTCTTAAGAAGGATTGCAAAATAGTGTGGCTACCAATCCATCAAAACAGCTTTGATCAGCTGAAAGTCATTATCACTTCTGCCCCAGTCTTAAAGCTTCCTGATTTCTCCAAGGAATTTGAAGTGGTTACCGATGCTAGTAGTCTAGCACTTGGTGGTGTCTTAGGCCAAGAAGGAAGACCAGTCGCTTATACTTCCCGCAAGCTGAAGCAATATGAAGCAAACTATGCCACCCATGATTTGGAACTCTTAGCAGTTGTTCATTGCCTCAAATTATGGAGACATTATCTCCTGGGAGGCAAATTCCAGCTTGTAACTGACCACAAAAGTCTAAAGTGGATCTTCACCCAGCCTAACCTCAACATGCGGCAAAGGAGATGGATTGAAATTCTACAAGAATATGATTTCGACATCAAATTCCGCCCTGGGAAAGATAATGTGGTAGCTGATGCACTTAGCCGCAAATCTTTCTTGAATGCAATTTCAATGCCAAATAATCCCATACTGGTCAAGGTGGAAGAAGTCTCATCTCATGACCCAGATTATCAGAGGATGTTAAAGTTAGTAGAAGGAGGAGGACATTCAGAGAAAGAGAAGAATCTAATCAAGGGATACTCCACTCATGAAGGAAGCCTCTACTTCAATCACAGGCTATGTATCCCTAAGGATCCTGCTTTAAAGAAACTAATCCTCCATGAAGCTCATGATAGCCCTGTAGCAGGACACCCAGGTTATGCAAAAACATTAAATGCGGTAAGAAGGAGCTTTCATTGGGCAGGCTTGAAAAATGATGTGCTTCGGTACTTGAAACAATGTCTCTCATGCCAAAGGATCAAGGCTGAAAGGGTCAAGATGCCTGGAAAGCTTCAACCCTTAGATATTCCCCAAATGAAGTGGGAGTGCATTAGTATGGATTTTGTCACAAGTCTCCCCACTGTTCAAGGAGGATATGACTCCATTCTAGTAGTAGTGGACTTACTTACCAAAGTAGCTCACCTTATACCAGCAAAAAAGACCTTCAAAGCTTCTGATGTTGCTCGAATATTCATCAAGGAAGTCCTCAAACTTCATTGTCTCCCAAAAAGGATAGTAAGTGATCGGGATTCTGACTTCACTTCAAAATTCTGGCAATCTTTATTTCAAACTCTGGGGACTCAACTTTGCTTTAGCACAGCTTATCACCCAGAGACCAATGGCCAGACTGAGAGAGTCAATCAAGTAATTGAAGACATTCTCAGAGCATACTGTGGACGGGAACCCAGAAGGTGGATTCAATACCTTCCTCTGGTAGAATTTGCCTACAATACATCTTATCATCAAAGCATAGGAATGTCACCATTCAAAGCACTCTATGGGCAAGAATGCTTGTCTCCTCTAAATTTCTCTGATCCAACCATAAGAGTTGAGGCATCCAGGAAAATGCTCGAAGAAATGGAGGAACAAACCAAGGCTATCCAAAAGGATATTAAAGCTGCCCAAGATCGACAAAAGCATTATGCTGACAACAAGAGGTCTGAAAGGATCTTCAAGGAAGGAGACAAAGTTCTTCTACGAGTGCGACCCAAACGAAGTTCTCTATCACTTGGGAAATATAAGAAGCTCAGCCCTAGGTATTGTCGTCCTTATACAGTTATCAAGTGTCTAGGTAAAAGTGCCTATAAACTCCAACTCCCAGCCCATATCAAAGTCCATAATGTATTCCATGTAAGTTTGTTAAAACCATATGTCCCCAGTCTTGATCATATTCTTGATGATGAACAAGTTGTAATCCCTACTCAAGGAGTCCTTGAATTACAGCCCAGCCCAGTAGCATCATAGATTCTAGGGAAAGGAAACTCCGAAATAGAACTCTTGTAGAACATCTAGTTCAGTGGAAAGATTACCCTGAAGAGGATGCAACTTGGGAAGATGAAGCTACACCCTTAAAGGATTATCCCCAATTCATGACGAGATGAGGACATCTCGATTTCTTTAAGGGGGGAAGGATGTAACGTACCCATCTTCACTAATAAAGAAATGTCCATGTAATTATGAGTTTTTATGGTATAAATATCAATAATTTTATTATTTGAGTCATTTTCACTTAGAATCTTCAAATTCTGAGCCCAAATTTGGAATCTGCGCGCGATTTTACCCTAATATAGGATTTTATAGCATCCAAAACGGACACCGGATCAAGCCTATACGCTAATTTCAATCATTTTAGTTAGAAAACGGCGACCTTTAAACCTTAATAAATGCACGACCACACGTCCGATTGACGAACGGTCTGAACCCCTGGGACCAGGAGAACCTCCCGGACAAAAAAAAAAATTCGCCCCCCGAGGCGGTCCGGCACACAAATCGAGGCGGGCGCCCCAAATTTGGGTGCCCCGCCCCAAAAATTTGGTCCGTACACACTTACTTGGGAACCCGTACAATGGCCGCCCAAGAACCAAAGGACGGCCGCCCACTGTTTGGTCCACGCGTACCCTTGGGCGGACACCCAGACCGGATAAGGTACATGCGTACCACTCCTTTCCCAGACAACCGACACCGTACCTTTCCGGTAGACCCATGCAGGCCACTGATCCATAGCCTTTGAAGGTACACCGTCCTTTCATCCTTGCTTTGTGCAACGCCCGTACCCTCACCTCTCAGCTATATAAGCCCCCGGGGTGCTCCTCAGTCGGCACGCACTTCTGTGTAGCGTATGCCCTGTTGTGCCGCCGTCCGTACCGCCATAGCGTACTTGCTGCAAGTACAGCCGCCCTTGCAGCCACCCCTCTCACACCCCCTCATTTGGCTCTTTTCAGATAAGCCAATTTTCCTCCATCCTCCTCTTGCCATGGACCAGTGTCCTTAACTCTTCTCCCCCACCCCCCCATGTGAATAGACTTACAGAGAGGCTTGCAGCAACCCCTCCCAGCCCTCTCCACGTTTTTGCCTTTGGCCTTAAGGACATCTCAACAATTCCCCCCCCCCCATTTACGTAGACTTTAGTAAGGGATTTTTGGCTCAAGCGAGGGTTCGTGCGCCATATTCTTTTGCTCATACGGTGAGCAAACGAGCTCGGAATTCAGATCCGACTGAAGCGTTTCGATCGCAGCAGCGAGCTCCACAAGGCAACGCCTAAGATGGCCTCATCCCGGAGACGGCAAAATATTGCCTCAAGAGGCGCACGTAACAACGAGATGGAGGGAGATACGCCCAACACGGCTCCAGTCCTCCCTTTTCAAGCCCCTCAAGGAAACGGTGGCCAGGTTAGCTTGGTTAATTTTCAAAAGAAGAGATTTTTCCTTAAAATTAGTATTAATGAATGGTGTCTTTTTCTTTTAAAATGAGGACATAAAAATTATATGAAATTACGAATGATGTGATGTTGTTTTCGATAAATTGCGTTGAAATTGCTATCTTCATGAATTGTGAATGCTATACTTAGAAAATTGCATTGAAGTTGTTATCTTTGGAATTCAAGATTTTTTTTGGCTTCAACGCTAACTCCGTTCCGTGCTTGTGTAGCCGGGCGGCGTCGTTAGCAAAGCCCGGTAATGGTCCAAGGTATCCCTCATACCTTTGGAAGAATAAGGATCGCCGATTGAGGCGAGAGATTATGAGGCTGCCTAGTTATGAGGGCCCAGGCTAGTGCGGTAAATAAGCCCACCCTAGTGTGCAGACATCCCTCTGAGGGGCGGGAGGATCGAGCGATGGAGCCTGAGAGGGCGACAGGCCGGCTTGAGTCCTCGCCAGCAGCCGACGATGAGGTGTATGGTCCCGTAGGGTTATGCCCAGCATGTAGAGGCTGGAAGGCCGAATTCTAGATCATCGGCAGAATAAGAATAAGAGAGCCGGATTGGCTTGTATGGAAATGGATTCATGTATAAACTTTTTATATAATTGCATCTTGTCTTTGGTATGAATGTATTGTGTAAGAAGGCTGTTATAACGAACCTTGTGAAGAAGGGCCCTAATTAAGGAATATGTTTATTTATGTCAAACAGTGTGGTAGTATTAATTAGAAAACAAATTGACGCGTGAGTAGGGTGGAAAGTGGGAGGATGGAATGCCCTGACGGCACCATCCTACGGACGGGTGGACCCGATTAGTCAGGTAGCTTTCCAACAAATTAAGTGAAAGCCCTACGTTAGATAGTTAGGTTCTTGGGCAACTCTATTGTAGAAGGCTAGGTCAGCGGCTGTGCCTTGCATAAGATGAGGAAAAAAGCGTTGTCTCTAGAAATCAAGTCTAGTAGTTGCCCAAATTTTTAATCAATTTCCCTATGGGTGATTTGATGTTTAGAAAATCATGCTCCCCCTGCGGGATAGAGCTAGGTCATACCTATGAATCGTATCCTTGAATCTCTACAGAGTCAAGGTGTCGATGAATAGGAGATTTTTCCCAAGATAAGACTTAGCGGACTATCTTAAGAGTTTCTCCCATTTTTAGAGGGAGGAACCTTACAATGAGCTCGAGGGGGAGTGTTGAGATATAAAGCTCAACTAGTGTTATGGCAAATATTGATGACCTACTTTGGGTGATAGCTTCCACACTTATGTCACTGGCATGGTTGGTGAGAATATAGTTGATATGCTGCCAGTGGTGAATGACTGGCTATGTGACAGCCACTTTGGAGTTCTATTGTTATGGCATAGTTATAGCACCAGCTCGTATAGTCGAGTCACGACCATTGTATGTTGTTTTAGGAGAGTACTTCCCCTTTATGCATGTACTCTTGTCTTTTAGTTATATGGTTGTAGAGAAGAGAATAAAATTTAGCCATCCATCTCTCTCTCCCTTATGTCTTGCACTCTCTTGTGTGTGTGTGTGTGTGTGTGTGTGTGTGTGTGTGTGTGCGTGCGCGCGTGCGTGCGCACGTGCATTTGTCTTTCCTCTATAAGTTGTTCAAAAATAAATAACCAGTTAGCCCATTCATTACCATCAAGCTTTTCACTTATAGCTACCGTTAAGCTAGGGATCATGAACTCCCAAGCCATTACTACCTCAAGTCCATACACCATCTTAAATGGCGTGCAACCAATTATTGCAACTTTGTATGATGTGTGATAGGCCCATAAAGCTGCAGTGAGCTTAAACTCCTAATCAATGTGTCGAGCCTCAACAACCTTTATCAATATCAAAATAAGAACCTTGTTGGTGCTCTCTGCTTGGCCATTTGCCTATGTGTAATATGTTGTTGACTCACAGTGTGAGAGATCATAAATATGTTAGTGAGATTTTTTATTATGTCGTTGGATGAAATGCTTACATTGATCACTCATCACTAGCTCAAATGGACATCCAAAGTGGGTAATGATGTTCTCATAGAGAAACTTAGCGGTCGTCGCCATGGCATCCACTTTTCATGAAGCTCTTGCTTCAGCCCATTTGGTTACATAATATGTGGCAACAATGATAAAGCATGCTTGTGTGCCACATGTAGCAAGACTAATAGGGCCAATGAAATCTAAGCCCCATTTTTCAAAAGGTTGGTTGACTCTAACAGGATGCAATGGCATCATGTCCTTCTTATGTGGATTTACACACCATTGGCACTCATTGTCACATCCCTTGACAAATAGTGCACAATCTGAATACCCCGATTGGAGTATTTTTCTTGTTGTAACATTGCCTGCAAAGTGTCCACCAGAGCTACCTCTTGGTGTGCTTGTTTGATGATGTATGAATATTCATCCTCTCTTGGACAACGTCTTAATATGTCATCCTTATCTCATCTATAAAGAGTTTCGGCAATAAGTTGGTAAGGTGAACTCTCTTTCTTGCTAAATCTTTTCTCAGTTCCTTTCCTTTTGGAAAACCATTTAGCTAAAACGTTAACCATTCTCTCACTCCATTTTAGAATAGCCACAACCTTGAATAGTGTAGCATATGGTAACTCATCATCAATCCCGATTGGTGTTTTGCCATTAGGTATGCGGGATAGATGATCCACCATGACATGTTTCTTGCCACGCCTCACACATAACCACTATAAAATTGAACTCAAGAAGAACCAACAACCACCTTGTGATCCTTCTCGTAGAGCATGGTTTATTTATTACCAGATACAACAAGGCTTGATGATCAACATAGAAAAGAAATTTGTTAGCAAGAAGGTAATGCCAAAATTTCTTTATAGGATAAACCATTACTAACCCTTCATGCTTAGTGGTGGTGTAATTGATCTCAACTTCATCTAGTTATTTACTAACTTGCAAAACTAATAGAATAGTCCAATTTGTGCTCCCTTGGCTGTGCTAAGACACATCCAATTTCAAAATTAGAGGCATTAATGAGTAAATGAAAGACGAGATCCCAGTTAGGTGTTTTGCAAGGTTGGAGCACTAGCCAAGGCTTGCTTCAGTGCATTATAAGCTTGTTTTGACACTCCTTGATCCATATAAATACAATCAATATCTTGTACAAAGGACGAGCTATTTCTGCATATAGAAAAGAATAAATCGACGGTAGTAGGCCAACATGGCCCATCCATCTATGGACTCCCTTGTAGTTTGTATGTGGGGGGTAATTCCAAGATGACCTTGATTTTTCTCTCATCGGTCAAAATCCCATTTTGGACACTCTATGCCCAAGAATAACTCCATGTTTCACCCAAAATGGCATTTGTAAGGGTTTAAGGATATGCGATAAAATAGACCCCTTTTCAAAACCCTTTTTTAGGCAAGCTAGGTGCTTTTTTCAAGATGCATAAATGCACAAATCATCCAAGAAAGCTTCGAGAAACTTTCTTAAGAAGTCCTTAAAAGCAGTATTCTCGTAAGTCTTTGGAACATGGTTGGTGCGTTGGTTAGACCGAATGGCATAACTATGTAAGCATATACACCATGCTCAGTGACCTCAGGTTATAGCCTGAGTATCCATCCAAAAAGTTATAATCCTCCTTTCTCGCAACTCGTTCGAGTACATTTTCTATATATGGTAACAAGGGGTAGTGATTCCTACGCATGGTAGCATTCACTTTCTTAAGATCAACACACACTCTAAGTTTTCCATTCTTCTTGGGCACACAACCACAATAGGTGAGACCCATTCTAAGTGTTCAATCTCATACATGAATACACACTCAATGAGTTTATCAATATCTCCCTTAACAATGCTTACATATTTGGGATTCATTAGATAGGGTTGTTGTTGGACTGGTTTAGCTTTGGGATACCATGGGGATGGTGTGTTGTACCACCTCTACGAGAATTCCCTTCATATCATGGTATGTCCATGCAAAGCAATCCCTATAATCCTTGAGGAGAGCTACAAGTTCAACCTCCTCGGCCTTATTTAAGTCCTTGGCTATGTAGACAGGCTTAGGATCTTCTTCTGGTTCAGCCAAGTTTACTTCCTTCACCTCTGTAGGCCTGTCCATAGACTCCTTCACTCTCACTTATGGGGTTATGTTTGGCATTATCAAACACTAACTTGCATTCCCCTATGGTATATGACTTATAATGCTCAAGTGTGTTGGATGCAGGCTCATTTTCCTATCCTTTGTCAGCTGCTTTAGCTACAACCTTAGCCTCTTCTTCCTTTTGTGTGAGTTCATGATGTTTTTTCCTTCTAACTAAGCGACTTAGTTTTGGTTTATCAATACTTCCACCTTAGCTATATCAATTAGGGGTGGTCTACAATACTTGACCTTTTGTAACTCCTCTCCCTAATTGTCTATAAACTTTTAGTATAAGTCAACTACACCCATGTACTGGAGCCATTAGGTGGTAGTTATTCTTTCTTGTAGCCTTTTATGATGATTCACTCCATAGTGTTTACGTTTCCACACCACCATCTTCAGAGATGCTCCTCATCTTCACAAACTTCATCCCTTTCTTTAGATTGGGAATCTATATCATAGTCAAAGCTACTCCTTGTAGTTTCTTTGGATGTTGTGGGCTCTGTTTTTCTTATGGTGGTGACTAAGGAGTTGGTGTCACTTTTAGTCTCTATTTTAGACCCCTCACCACTATTGGTGCTTATCCCATGTGGACTCAAGTTTACTAACCAGTCCCCTCGGTATCAAAAGGTAGAGCATGAATCATTCATAGGGGCATGACCTTAGGGAGCTCCTCACCATCATGTATAACCCATGTAGATCCTCTAGCTTCCCACCTATCAATTGTAGCCATCATATTGTAAGGTTCCTCCCTCTAAAAATGGGAGAAACACTTAAGATAGTCCGCTAAGTCTTATCTTAGGAAAAATTTCCTATTCATCGACACCTTGACCCTGTAGAGATTCAAGGATACGATTCATAGGTATGACCTAGCTCTATCCCGCAGGGGGAGCGTGATTTCCTAAACATCAAATCACCCATAGGGCAATTGATCAAAAATTGGGCAACTACTTAGACTTGATTTCTAGGGACAACGCTTTTTTCCTCATCTTATGCAAGGCACAGCCGCTGACCTAGTCTCTTGAATAGAGTTGCCCAAGAACCTAACTATCTAACGTAGGGCTTCCACTTAATTTGTTGGAAAGCTACCCGACTAATCGGGTCCACCCATCCGTAGGATGGTGCCGTCAGGGCATTCCATCCTCCCACTTTCCACCCTACTCACGCATCAATTTGTTTTCTAATTAATACTACCACACTGTTTGACATAAATAAGCATATTCCTTAATTAGGGCCCTTCTTCACAAGGTTCGTTATAACAGCCTTCTTACACAATACAATCATACCAAAGACAAGATGCAATTATATAAAAAGTTTATACATGAATCCATTTCCATACAAGCCAATCCGGCTCTCTTATTCTTATTCTGCCGATGATCTAGAATTCGGCCTTCCAGCCTCTACATGCTGGGCAAAACCCTACGGGACCATACACCTCATCGTCGGCCGCTGGCGAGGACTCAAGCCGGCCTGTCGCCCTCTCAGGCTCCATCGCTCGATCCTCCCGCCCCTCAGAGGGATGTCTGCGCACTAGGGTGGGCTTATTTACCGCACTAGCCTGGGCCCTCAGAACTAGGCAGCCTCATAATCTCTCGCCTCAATCGGCGATCCTTATTCCTCCAAAGGTATGAGGGATACCTTGGACCATTACCGGGCTTTGCTAACGACGCCGCCCGGCTACACAAGCACGGAACGGAGTTAGCGTTGAAGCCAAAAAAAATCTTGAATTCCAAAGATAACAATCTTCAATGCAATTTTCTAAGCATAGCATTCACAATTCATGAAGATAGCAATTTCACGTAATTTATCGAAAACAACATCACATAATTCATAATTTCATATAATTTTTATGTCGTCGTTTTAAGAGGAAAAGACACCATTTATAAATACTAAATTAAGAAAAAAAATCTCTTCTTTTGAAAATTAACCAATCTAACCTGGCCACCGTTTCCTTGAGCGGCTTGAAAAGGGACTGGAGCCGCGTTGGGCGCATCTCCCTCCATCTCGTTGTTACGTGCGCCTCTTGAGGCAATATTTTGCCGTCTCCGAGATGAGGCCATCGTAGGTGTCGCCTTGTAGAGCTCGCTGCTGCGATCGAAACGCTTCAGTCGGATCTGAATTCCGAGCTCGTTTGCTCACCGTATGAGCAAAAGAAAATGGCGCACGAACCCTTGCTTGAGTAAAAAATCCCTTACTAAAGTCTACGCAAATGGGGGGGGGGGGGGGGAATTGTGAGGGTGTCCTTAAGGCCAAAGGCAAAAACGTGGAGAGGGTTGGGAGGGGTGGCTGCAAGCCTCTCTGTAAGTCTATTCACACGGGGGGGGGGGGGGGGAGAAGAGTTAAGGACACTGGTCCATGGCAAGAGGAGGACGGAGGAAAATTGGCTTATCTGAAAAGAGCCAAATGAGGGGCTGTGAGAGGGGTGGCTGCAAGGGCGGCTGTACTTGCAGCAAGTACGCTACGGCGGTACGGACAGCAGCACAACAGGGCATACGCTACACAGAAGTGCGTGCCGACTGAGGAGCACCCCGGGGGTTTATATAGCTGAGGGGTGAGGGTGCGGGCGCTGCGCAAAGCAGGGACGAAAGGACGGTGTACCTTCAAAGGCTCTGGACCAGTGGTCTGCATGGGTCTACGGGAAAGGTACGGTGCTGGCTGTCTGGGAAAGGAGTGGTACGCATGTACCTTATCCGGTCTGGGTGTCCGCCCAAGGGTACGTGTGGACCAAACAGTGGGCGGCCGTCCTTTGGTTCTTGGGCGGCCATTGTACGGGCGCCCTAGTAAGTGTGTACGGACCAAAATTTGGGGCGGGGTACCCAAATTTGGGACGCCCGCCTCGATTTGCGTGCCAGACCGCCCCGGGGGGCGAAAATTTTTTTTGTCCGGGAGGTTCTCCTGGTCGCAGGGGTTCAGACCGTTCGTCAAACGGACGTGCGGTCGTGCATTTATTAAGGTTTAAAGGTCGCCATTTTCTAACTAAAATGATTGAAATTAGCGTATAAGCTTGATCCGGTGTCCGTTTTGGATGCTGTAAAATCCCATATTAGGGTAAAATCGCGCGCAGATTCCAAATTTGGGCTCAGAATTTGAAGATTCTAATTGGAAATGACTCAAATAATAAAATTATTGATATTTATACTATAAAAACTCATAATTACATGGACATTTCTTTATTAGTGAAGATGGGTACGTTACATCCTTCCCCCCTTAAAGAAATCGAGATGTCCTCATCTCGTCATGAATTGGGGATAATCCTTTAAGAGTGTAGCTTCATCTTCCCAAGTTGCATCCTCTTCAGGGTAATCTTTCCACTGAACTAGATGTTCTACAAGAGTTCTATTTCGGAGTTGCCTTTCCCTAGAATCTATGATGCTATTGGGCTGTAATTCAAGGACTCCTTGAGTAGGGATTACAACTTGTTCATCATCAAGAATATGATCGAGACTGGGGACATATGGCTTTAACAGACTTACATGAAATACATTATGGACTTTGATATGGGCTGGAAGTTGGAGTTTATAGGCACTTTTACCTAGACACTTGATAACTGTATAAGGACCACAATACCTAGGGCTGAGCTTCTTATATTTCCCAAGTGATAGAGAACTTCGTTTGGGGCGCACTCGTAGAAGAACTTTGTCTCCTTCCTTGAAGATCCTTTCAGACCTCTTGTTGTCAGCATAATGCTTTTGTCGATCTTGGGCAGCTTTAATATCCCTTTGGATAGCTTTGGTTTGTTCCTCCATCTCTTCGAGCATTCTCCTGGATGCCTCAACTCTTATGGTTGGATCAGAGAAATTTAGAGGAGACAAGCATTCTTGCCCATAGAGTGCTTTGAATGGTGACATCCCTATGCTTTGATGATAAGACGCATTGTAGGCAAATTCTACCAGAGGAAGGTATTGAATCCACCTCCTGGGTTCCCGTCCACAGTATGCTCTGAGAATGTCTTCAATTACTTGATTGACTCTTTCAGTCTGGCCATCGGTCTCTGGATGATAAGCTGTGCTAAAGCAAAGCTGAGTCCCCAGAGCTTGAAATAAAGACTGCCAGAATTTTGAGGTGAAGTCAGAATCCCGATCACTTACTATCCTTTTTGGGAGACCATGAAGTTTGAAGACTTCCTTGATGAATATACGAGCAACATCAGAAGCTTTGAAGGTCTTCTTTGCCGGTATAAGGTGAGCTACTTTGGTAAGTAAGTCTACTACTACTAGAATGGAGTCATATCCTCCTTGAACAGTGGGGAGACTTGTGACAAAATCCATACTAATGCACTCCCACTTCATTTGGGGAATATCTAAGGGTTGAAGCTTTCCAGGCATCTTGACTCTTTCAGCCTTGATCCTTTGGCATGAGAGACATTGTTTCAAGTACCGAAGCACATCATTTTTCAAGCCTGCCCAATGAAAGCTCCTTCTTACTGCATTTAATGTTTTTGCATAACCTGGGTGTCCTGCAGCAGGGCTATCATGGGCTTCATGGAGGATTAGTTTCTTTAAAGCAGGATCCTTAGGGATACATAGCCTGTGATTGAAGTAGAGGCTTCCTTCATGAGTGGAGTATCCCTTGATTAGATTCTTCTCTTTCTCTGAATGTCCCCCTTCTTCTACTAACTTTATCATCCTTTGATAATCTGGGTCATGAGATGAGACTTCTTCCACCTTGACCAGTATGGGATTATTTGGCATTGAAATTGCATTCAAGAAAGATTTGCGGCTAAGTGCATCAGCTACCACATTATCTTTCCCAGGGCGGAATTTGATGTCGAAATCATATTCTTGTAGAATTTCAATCCATCTCCTTTGCCGCATGTTGAGGTTAGGCTGGGTGAAGATCCACTTTAGACTTTTGTGGTCAGTTACAAGCTGGAATTTGCCTCCCAAGAGATAATGTCTCCATAATTTGAGGCAATGAACAACTGCTAAGAGTTCCAAATCATGGGTGGCATAGTTTGCTTCATATTGCTTCAGCTTGCGGGAAGTATAAGCGACTGGTCTTCCTTCTTGGCCTAAGACACCACCAAGTGCTAGGCTACTAGCATCGGTAACCACTTCAAATTCCTTGGAGAAATCAGGAAGCTTTAAGACTGGGGCAGAAGTAATAATGACTTTCAGCTGATCAAAGCTGCTTTGATGGATTGGCAGCCACACTATTTTGCAATCCTTCTTAAGAAGATCTGTCAAGGGTGCAGCTACCAAGGCATAATCTTTGATAAAAATCCTATACCAACCCGTGATTCCCAAGAATCCACGAACTTCACGAACTGATTTAGGGGGTGGCCAATCTAGAATATCCTTGACCTTGGCAGGGTCTACTGAGATGCCATCCTTGGAGACGATGAATCCAAGATACTCAATTTGCTGAGTAAAGAAGGTACATTTGCTCTTCTTGGCATAGAGTTTGTGTCTGCGCAGTAATTGCAGAACTCTACGCACATGCTCCTCATGCTCTTCCATTGATTTGGAATAGATTAGGATGTCATCAAAGAAAACAAGCACAAACTCATCCAAGTATGGGCGAAATATATCTTGCATTAGGCGGTTGAAGGTTGCAGGAGCATTGGTTAACCCGAATGACATTACAGTAAACTCATAGTGGCCATAACGGGTATTGAAGGCTGTTTTGGGTATATCTTCTTCCTTGACTCTGATCTGATAGTAACCAGACCTCAAATCTATTTTTGAAAAGACTTTGGCCCCATGAAGCCTGTCAAGAAGTTCATCGATGCGAGGAATAGGATACTTATTCTTGACAGTGACTTGATTTAGCCCTCGATAATCTATGCAGAGGCGGAGAGTCCCGTCCTTCTTTTTTTGGAAAAGAACAGGTGCTCCCCACGGAGAGCTACTGGGGCGTACAAATCCTTGTTCAATGAGTTGGGAAAGTTGCTCCTTAAGTTCAATGGCTTCAGGAAGGGACATTTTATAGGGAGTTTTTGAGACGGGTTGAGCTCCAGGGATCACCTCGATTTCATGGTCGACTTCTCGAGGAGGTGGTAACCCTGTAAGCTCGTCAGGGAAGATGTCAGAGAATTCTTGGAGCCAAGAGGGTTCTGTCTCCATACTAGGTTCAATGACTTTGTTGAGTTTGACTAAGAAAACTTGCTGACCCTTACGTGTTCCCTTGAGAAGATGTTTTGCCTTGACTACTCTAGACTTAGGTTTTCCTGTGATCCCCTGAACAGATATTACTTGGCCATGCTCATTTTCAAAAGTGATACTCCCCTGGTTACAATGAATGCTAGCTTTGTTTGCAATTAACCAATCCATCCCAAGGATTCCATCATAAATTCCTAGTGGCAAGACTCTAAAGTGACCATGAGTTTGCTCATTACCCAGTTCAAAATCAAGGTTTCCTATAGAGTGGCGAGATATTACTTCTTTCCCACTGGCTAACTCTACAATCATTTTTCTAGCTGATTTTTGACTCAAGTTTAATTTTTGCAAGCACCTAGGAGAAAGGAATGAATGGGTACTGCCACAATCAATCAAAAGCTGAAATGGCTTACCGTGATGAGTGGCGGGGGTTTGGATTACACCAAATTGTTTATTCGGACCTTGGTGTTCTACCGCCGCATGGACGGTGGCGCGCTCTTCTTCAGCCTCTTCCAAGGTTGGTTCTTCACTTATAACACAGGCAGTTCTAGCAACTGTTCCTCCGCGGCCTCTGCCACGACCACTGCCTCTTGCACCTTGGTGGGTAGGGGTTCCACGGCCTTGATTTCCTCTGTTACCTTGGGGGAATGATGTTGCCAACTTGGGACAGTTGGCTCTAAAGTGTCCCGGCTCATTGCACTCAAAACACAGAGGGCCTTCTCTAGAAGAAGCAGCATACGAGCGGGGGGCAAAAGAGTTGCCTTGTCGCCCTCTGTTGTAGTAGGGGAAATTCTGTTGAGGTTTCTTGTAGGGTTGATCTCTAAGGTTTGCCTCAGGGTAAGATCTCTTTTGATTCTTCGGTTTGTTAGCCTTCATTTCTTTCACAAGGGGCTTAGCTCGTATGAGAGCATCCTGTAAAGTGGTTGGCCTCATTGCTTCAAGGCGGGAATCTAGGGGTTCATTTAGCCCTTGGCAAAAACGAGCCACTTGCTGGGAAGTAGTCATAGCTGGGGCATACTTCCGAAGGGTAATAAATTTGGAATAGTAATCCTCAAGAGTTAAGGTGCACTGTCTAAGACTAAAAAACTCATTCATCTTTATGGACTCATGGGATGGAGGAAGATATCTTTCCTTCACTGCCTGCTTGATGTCTTCCCACGTTTGAGAATGCTCGGTGACCTCCTTGTCACGGCACCACTGTTTCCACCAGAGTTTAGCATCTCCAGTGAGGCGAAACCGTGCGAGCATAGACTGATTTGCTACTCCAGTACCGGCAGCAGAGAAATAATCGTCCATCGCCTCAATCCAGACTTCAGCATCCTTCTCAACCTTTGAACCTTCTCCTTTAAAAGAGGGAGGTTGCATTTGCTTGAGCAGGAGCTTCTTCTCCTGGGTATCGGTGTAAAGCGCATTGGGAAGTGGAGGGTGGTCATCCTGGTCACCATCGTAAAAACAATTTTTAAGATTACAAGATTCATATTTGCACAACGCTTAATTTTTGGAGAGCAAAACCATTGAAATTATTTTATTTCCAAATATTTACAAGGACAAGTTTTATTACAAAGATCTGAGACTAATATAATTAGTCTTATTTGACATCAAGGGAAATTCCTAGGCTTCACTGTGACATAAGGGTAGAGCGGTCCACATATGTGAAATATGGGGGTTCCGCTGTAGTTTCTAAGACTCTAAAAACTGATGGTAAGGGTGGTAAACTCTGGATCGGGGTGGGTCCTAACACTGCTACTCTATCAGCAGGTAAGACCTGCATCACTTTGTCATACACCCAACGATCCTGAGGTATGCGAACCCCATCTATAGTCACCGAGGTGTCATCCCTGGGGGTACCGACGAACCAAAATAAGCGGACCATCTTCAGCTTCTCAATCCAACGAATCCGCTTAAGGTCGGTGGTGAGGTTCCCAGTCTGATCTGCTCGGATGAAGAAGTATCTCGGCCCACGACTCCAGAAATCTCTGCCCGATCCTCTCTGAATACGAGAGAAATGAGGGAGGGATATCTTCTCTAATATCTGCATCATGGTGTCGCGAAACTCGAAATTCGAGGAGTGACTAGCAGTCTCGAAGATGCATTGGAAAACTAGAAATTTGGAGTAGGCATCTTCCTCTTCCTACAAGCATTCAAACATCATTTCAATCTTATTTGTTTTAGTAGGATGTCTTTACTAATTAGCATTATGTTAGGTAAAACATTTATTACAAAACAATCCTTAAACTGCAATTCCTAGGAGTCAAACTTGCTCTGATACCAATTGTAAGGTTCCTCCCTCTAAAAATGGGAGAAACACTTAAGATAGTCCGCTAAGTCTTATCTTAGGAAAAATTTCCTATTCATCGACACCTTGACCCTGTAGAGATTCAAGGATACGATTCATAGGTATGACCTAGCTCTATCCCGCAGGGGGAGCGTGATTTCCTAAACATCAAATCACCCATAGGGCAATTGATCAAAAATTGGGCAACTACTTAGACTTGATTTCTAGGGACAACGCTTTTTTCCTCATCTTATGCAAGGCACAGCCGCTGACCTAGTCTCTTGAATAGAGTTGCCCAAGAACCTAACTATCTAACGTAGGGCTTCCACTTAATTTGTTGGAAAGCTACCCGACTAATCGGGTCCACCCATCCGTAGGATGGTGCCGTCAGGGCATTCCATCCTCCCACTTTCCACCCTACTCACGCATCAATTTGTTTTCTAATTAATACTACCACACTGTTTGACATAAATAAGCATATTCCTTAATTAGGGCCCTTCTTCACAAGGTTCGTTATAACAGCCTTCTTACACAATACAATCATACCAAAGACAAGATGCAATTATATAAAAAGTTTATACATGAATCCATTTCCATACAAGCCAATCCGGCTCTCTTATTCTTATTCTGCCGATGATCTAGAATTCGGCCTTCCAGCCTCTACATGCTGGGCAAAACCCTACGGGACCATACACCTCATCGTCGGCCGCTGGCGAGGACTCAAGCCGGCCTGTCGCTCTCTCAGGCTCCATCGCTCGATCCTCCCGCCCCTCAGAGGGATGTCTGCGCACTAGGGTGGGCTTATTTACCGCACTAGCCTGGGCCCTCAGAACTAGGCAGCCTCATAATCTCTCGCCTCAATCGGCGATCCTTATTCCTCCAAAGGTATGAGGGATACCTTGGACCATTACCGGGCTTTGCTAACGACGCCGCCCGGCTACACAAGCACGGAACGGAGTTAGCGTTGAAGCCAAAAAAAATCTTGAATTCCAAAGATAACAATCTTCAATGCAATTTTCTAAGCATAGCATTCACAATTCATGAAGATAGCAATTTCACGTAATTTATCGAAAACAACATCACATAATTCATAATTTCATATAATTTTTATGTCGTCGTTTTAAGAGGAAAAGACACCATTTATAAATACTAAATTAAGAAAAAAAATCTCTTCTTTTGAAAATTAACCAATCTAACCTGGCCACCGTTTCCTTGAGCGGCTTGAAAAGGGACTGGAGCCGCGTTGGGCGCATCTCCCTCCATCTCGTTGTTACGTGCGCCTCTTGAGGTAATATTTTGCCGTCTCCGAGATGAGGCCATCGTAGGTGTCGCCTTGTAGAGCTCGCTGCTGCGATCGAAACGCTTCAGTCGGATCTGAATTCCGAGCTCGTTTGCTCACCGTATGAGCAAAAGAAAATGGCGCACGAACCCTTGCTTGAGTAAAAAATCCCTTACTAAAGTCTACGCAAATGGGGGGGGGGGGGGAATTGTGAGGGTGTCCTTAAGGCCAAAGGCAAAAACGTGGAGAGGGTTGGGAGGGGTGGCTGCAAGCCTCTCTGTAAGTCTATCCACACGGGGGGGGGGGGGGGGGGGGGGGGGGAGAAGAGTTAAGGACACTGGTCCATGGCAAGAGGAGGACGGAGGAAAATTGGCTTATCTGAAAAGAGCCAAATGAGGGGCTGTGAGAGGGGTGGCTGCAAGGGCGGCTGTACTTGCAGCAAGTACGCTACGGCGGTACGGACAGCAGCACAACAGGGCATACGCTACACAGAAGTGCGTGCCGACTGAGGAGCACCCTGGGGGTTTATATAGCTGAGGGGTGAGGGTGCGGGCGCTGCGCAAAGCAGGGACGAAAGGACGGTGTACCTTCAAAGGCTCTGGACCAGTGGTCTGCATGGGTCTACGGGAAAGGTACGGTGCTGGCTGTCTGGGAAAGGAGTGGTACGCATGTACCTTATCCGGTCTGGGTGTCCGCCCAAGGGTACGTGTGGACCAAACAGTGGGCGGCCGTCCTTTGGTTCTTGGGCGGCCATTGTACGGGCGCCCTAGTAAGTGTGTACGGACCAAAATTTGGGGCGGGGTACCCAAATTTGGGACGCCCGCCTCGATTTGCGTGCCAGACCGCCCCGGGGGGCGAAAATTTTTTTTGTCCGGGAGGTTCTCCTGGTCGCAGGGGTTCAGACCGTTCATCAAACGGACGTGCGGTCGTGCATTTATTAAGGTTTAAAGGTCGCCATTTTCTAACTAAAATGATTGAAATTAGCGTATAAGCTTGATCCGGTGTCCGTTTTGGATGCTGTAAAATCCCATATTAGGGTAAAATCGCGCGCAGATTCCAAATTTGGGCTCAGAATTTGAAGATTCTAATTGGAAATGACTCAAATAATAAAATTATTGATATTTTCACTATAAAAACTCATAATTACATGGACATTTCTTTATTAGTGAAGATGGGTACGTTACACATATGAACCCAATTTAGATCATCCTCAGGCTCAATAGCTTGTTTTTTTAACATCTTTGTAGAGTAGGTCCTTCGCTTACATCATTCTCTTCTCTGCAAGTATAGCAGTATTGCAAAGGGGTTGAATGGATGGTAGTATCAGATCTCTAGTCAAATATTCCACCACTACCCATTGGATGTATGTGACCAATCACCAGATCTACTCTAAGGATTGAGTCATCAAATTGTAGGTAGACATGGTTTTTGGACCAATCATGGACCATTTTAGCTTCACATATAAATAGTATTCCTAAGATCATTTCATAAGAATCAAGTTGCTTGGAAAAAACGATCACAATGAACGTATGTCTCACTCAATGTTTCAACACCTTGATCTTAAGATTGCGTAACATCCCCATTGGTATAGTAATAGTACCATCAGCCATTCTAACCACAATATCCGAGACTTCAAGCCTTGGCTTGTTGGCCCTTTTTCCATTATTTTTTGGTGATTATATTGACTCCCTCACCACCATTAAGGACTCCCATTATTGTGATGCCCTTGGTGGCGATGACTAGTAGTAATGCATTGAATTCATCACCTTCAAAGTATTGACCCAATTTATTCAATGGAAGTTCTTGGATCTTCTATGACTTGAGTCGGTGAAATTCCATAGTAGGGTTGAGACTTGTGGATTTATACAAATGGTGGTAGTCCTATGTGAGTTCTCCATTTAAAAGAGCTTTCAATGCTTTGAAGAGTTTGAGACCACACAAGTGCGTAGTCATCGTGGTCTTTGTTTCAAAAGCAATCTAACAATTTAGGGATGTTCAAGGGAGTACCCATCACCTCTCTACCATACGAGGGTACTGGTGATATTGGAATTTCTACCTCTTGAATGGGTTTAGGGTTTTCATACTCAAACATTCTCCTAAAGAGTTGAGAATCCATGATTAAGATAAGTGAGTTCTCACTGCGACCTCAAGGATGACACTAGGCATATCCAAGGGTTTGTGGGTTAATCAGCTTTAGGTTATTTGGATGCACAGTGTCAGAGATGTTTACTTGTTTTGGTATTGGTTCTAACTCCTCCTAAGTATGTGTGACCATATACCTGAGCTCATGAAGTTGTTCCAATTCTTTTACAAGGTCAGGATATGAGCTAAATTTCTCTTTATTTGTTTTCTTAGGGGCTTGAATCCCCTTCCCTTTTGGTCTCCTTAGTTTTTTTTTAGTGTCTCCAGTTTGCTCAAAACTAGCATGTGTGTCCACTAAATTAGAATCCTCACATCAATATCATTCATAGTAGACTAGTTTGGTAAGTGTTCCCGAGTTCACTCATTTCATTTTCTTTTCTTTTTTTCCCTTTTATATATTTCTTTCTTCTATGGCCCCTCTTCTTTTTTGGATCCCACTGCTAAAGTAGCTTAGTTTTCTACTTCCTTTTCCACAACATGTGTGTTTTGAGCCATGAGTCTTGTTATTGCATTCACATACAAGTTAGGATTTCTCAAGATTGATCTCTGAGTTTGTCCACCCACTCCAATCATGTTGAGAAGTATGATGGTAGGACTACTCAACTGATTTACAACCACCACTTTCATTGGGAAATCTTTGATCCAATGATTTATGCCACAATGATTACAAGTTGCAGGTGGCATGCTAGAAGATGCAACTTGGGTGATTGGTTGGTTTCTAATGGGACAAACTAATTCAAAGGTTCGATGTGGTCCCTAATAATGATAGCATTGAAGAGGCATTCTCTTGAGAGTAGAGTTGATGTCTTGACCTCTTTGTACTGCGGCTAGTTGGTATACTGGTTTGACTCTGCCTCTTGCATTGACTACATAGTAGTCCAGATAAAGCTATGTGGAGTCCTCAGCAATATGTGAGGCACTATCCAAGTCAACCTTGTATTCTAGACTGTCAAATGGTTCCTCAACACCTATTTGATTCAATGGTGTGATCCTCGGGGGTGGAGCTTGAGGTCCCAAATCTAGTGGAGGTAATGACATATTTCGTGTATTGTAAATCCCCCTTATAATAGGTTGTTTTGTCGTTTGATTAGCATTGGGTTGAGATTTTGCCATAGGCATTATGGCTTGTGGCTATGATGGGGCTAGTAAAGCCTCATGATCATAACATCCACAAAAAGTACAATGACCATTATAGCGTGTCCTTAGGACTAGACACTCACTCGTTGAATGTCCTTGTTGATAGATTTAGCACCATTGAAGCTCTCTCCTTGGGTACATATGTACGTTTTTTGGGGCTCTATTAGCCTTCATTCCCTCTTGGAGTGCTTTTTGAAAAGATGTAGGAGAGAAGAGAGCTTGAGCTCTTGCAATCACACACACACACACACACACACACACAAACCCTAGAAGAGAACACACAAGGTGAGAGGCTGAAAGTTCTTCTTCTTCTTCGCACAACAAAAGAGGTCTACAAAGAAGATAAAGTGACTAGCACACATAATAGAGAGTATATACAAGCGGTCCATAATGTGAACACGCTAAGTGGAGTGGGTAGGTGTGGACTAGTCGATGTAGTCCAACTCTAGATTCTCTGGTGAAGATATGTCGGTGCCAGCTACCAAACCCGCCAGTGATGTAAATGTCGAACGGTCATGCATGCGCCTCGTGAGTGTCAGCACATGATGTTGAGCTTGACATTTCAACACTACCCTCAAGCTCAACTCCAACTCATGAATTCCAAGCATATCTCAAAATTTGCTGAGCTTCTCAGCTCCCAAGGCCTTCATGAAGATGTCAGCAACCTGATCCTATGTGCTGACATAGGCCAAGTCGATGTTGCCTCTCTGCCACACCCAAGACTCTCTCATTGATGAGGTGGTAATGTACCTCAATGTGTTTCATCCGCATATGAAAACTGCATTCTTGGCCAACTGTATATTACTAAGATTGTCACAATATATGACAACCTTTCTCTCCACATGCAACCCCAAATCAACAAGTAGCTTGGGTAACCAAGCTACCTCACATGCTGCCACCCGCAGCTCCTATGTACTCTGCCACCCCCGCAGCTCCTATGTACTCTGCCTCTGTGCTCGATAAGGCAACTGTGGGCTACTTCTTGCTGCTCCATGTCACAAAAAGCACTCCCCAATGAAAACATAAATCCACTGGTAGATCTCCTATCTGAGATGCTACCTGCCTATGCTACCTACCTAATCTACATCTGTGTACCCATATAGCTCTAATGGTACACCTGCTGCATAAAACAATGCATAATCAACAATGGCCCTCAAATACCAAAGTGTGTGTCGCACATTATCAAGATGTGGTTTACGTGAAACTCATATAAATTGGCTCTCTAAGCTAACAATGTAACTCAAATCTAGCCTGCTGATCGTGACATAGACCAAACTCCCCACAATCTTCCTGTACATAGTGGGATCCTCCAACACATAACCTACATCCACACTAAGCTTGCCATTTTGATCTAATCGCACCAATATTGGCTTACAATCAGCCATCCCATACGTGGACAACATATCCAATACATACTGTCTCTATGACAGCCAAATACCATCAGGTGTACGAATTACCTCAATTCCCAAAAAGTAGCACAGATCTCCCAAATCCTTCATCTCAAACTTCCTTTTGAGAAGACTTTTCACATGCTCAATCTCATCCAAGTTGTTACCCCCAATAATAAGATCATCTACATAGATGCTGATGATCACAATACCCTTATCACTCTTACGCACATACAAAGAGTGATCTACATCTGCTATATGAAAACCAATAGTGACAAGATACTCAGCAATCTTGTCATGCCATGCTCGTGGAGCTTGTTTCAGCCCATATAACACCTTACGAAGCTTACATACATACTTCGGGTGACCTGTTTCCTCAAAACCATGTGTGTTAAAACCAAGTGTGTTAAAACCAAGTGTGTTAAAACCAGGTGTGTTAAAACCAAGTGTGTTAAAACCTTAAAGATCTTTCTAGCTAGTAACCATGCATAAACATGCATGAACTAGGCATATACTCATCCACCCAACCGCCCCCGAGCCCAAGGGTGTACACATAAATATAATGAAGTATCACATATCTTACCTTAGTATCCCATACCACCAAGCGATATGACTTCACTCCAGCAGCACATAGCTCTAGCATGAAATGGTAAGAGAGTAGACACAATGCTTTAAATAAGAGAACATCCCTTGAGAGTGCCCCCCATGTCCCTATTATATAGGAGGGCCCTCAAGTGACTCTTGACTCTCCATTTCCATGTGTGACCCTTGGTTGCATGCTGACCCTAACCTCAACCCAAGGTTAGACCTAACCCTTGCCCCACTAGAGCATGTTTCCATGCTCCCATGTTCACATGCCTAGGGGGTGGGTTAGCCTCCTAGTATATGCACATATAATGTGCACATAACATACTTCCCCTCTCTCAAAACATTTCACTCTTGCACAATGAAGGAAAACTACGTTGAACGTTCTCAACTGACTCCCAAGTCAAATCCTCAATTTCCCTCTCTTTCCACTTAATTTTAACCTAAGGAACTAGGCGTCTACAAAGTTTCCTTTCCTTGAATAATTCAAGTACCTTTTTAAGTTCATATGTGGAACATAAGACAAATCTTCAAATTCAACGAGTTCTTGAGGAGTAAATGTGTTATCCTCACCTCCCAGCTTCTCTTTCAGTCTACTGACATGAAAGACTCGATGAACTCTGACATGTGGAGATAGTTTTAATTCATACGCAACTGTGCCAATCCGATGTATAACTCAGAATGGGTCACAATATCTAGGAGCTAATTTTAAGCACTTTCTTGTTGACAAAGTATGAGAATCTTTAAGAACTTTCAAATAAACCAATGCTCCTGACCCAAAAGACCAGGGTGAGTGTCCCCTATCAACATAAAACCGTGCTCTATCCTAAGCACTCCTGATAGAATCCTAAGCTTGGGTTAGCATTTCCTACATATCTCGCAAAGAAATCCCTCGATGCATCAAGCTCAATGTCCTTAAGAATGACATCAATAGGTGCCCTGGGTTAATACCCATACATAAGCATGAATGGACCATAACCAATAGTCGAATGCTTAGAACTAGTATAGGCAAATTCTATCATTGGAAGATATTTTTCCCACCTCGATGGTTTTCCAGAGACATGCATGAAGCATATCCTCCTCAATCTGATTCACACACTCTATTTGCCCATCAGAGTGCAAGGATCAAAGGAACTCGTACTCAAAGTAGTTTCTAATTTCTTGAAAACTTCCTGCCAAAAATGAGCCATGAACTTAGAGTCCCGTGATCGCTCACAATATCAGAAGGTAGACCATGCAGTCTAAACAGTTGCTTGACAAATTGGTAAGCCAATTTCGACGCTTTAACTGTTGTCTTTGTGGGTAAAAAACCTAGCCATCTTTGTCAATCTATCCACGACTACCCAAATGGCATCATGATCCCTGTTGGTACGTGGAAGTCCTGTAATGAACTCCATGCAAATACTTTCCCACTTTCAGGATAGACTATCCAAAGGATGTAATAATCCAGTAAATTTAAGGCGCTCTGCCTTATTAATCTGACATTGATGACATTTGACCACATAATATGAACAAAATCCTTCATTTTTTGCCAATAAAAAGTCCTTCTAACCAAAGCCAAGGTACGTTGTATGCTTGAATGTCCTGCCGATAGTGCATCATGACACTCAAATAGGACCTCAATTTAATTTTTGGCACATCCAGTACGCAAACCTTTTTATTTCAAAATAAAAAACCATTCCAAATAAAAAATTAGTTAGATTTTCCTTAATTCAACAGGTTTTGATCTACCTCAGAGTTGGACCCTGATTTTGCTAAATTTTAATATTTTCCAACAAAAATATTTGTACTGCATTTCCCCCTGAGTGAATCGTACAAGTTGAAGTAATTTCGATGAAGCTAAGCTCATTAACTTCACCAATTCGACTTAATGCATCAACAATGATATTCAAGCTATCTTTTCATGAAAATAAAGTCCTACATCAATTCAACCCATTTGGCCTCCTTTCAAGTCCGGTTGATCATAAATGAACTACAAAGACTAATGATCTGTCAAAAGACCATAAACTGAGACCCGTAAAGATATTGTCTCCATGCCTTTAAAGCATAAATAATTACATACAACTCTTTCTCCTGAATTGGGTACCTAGTCTATGCATCGTTGAGTTTCTTACTTTCGAAGGCCACAAGCTTCCCATCCTGGAACAAAGATGCACCTACCACAAAACCACTAGCATCAATCTCCACAATGTAAGACCTACTAGGATCTGGTAAGGCTAACAAAGCAACATCTCAAAATTTATATTTTAAATTATCAAAAGTTTCTTGTAGCTTCTCATTCCACTCAATCAGAGAATTAGACTTCTTATTTTTACCCTTAAGAAGGTTGGTAAAAGGAACTGTCAACTTTAAATAATCCTTGACAAATTTTCAAAGAAATACCACAAAACCTAAGAAATATCGTAAACTGCTTGACTGTACGCGGAACTGGGCATTCCAAAACCTTTTGGATACGATCCAAATTTACACTTAAGCCATCTCAAGAGATCTTATGACCCAAGTATAACAATTCCTTTTTAAAGAAATCACACAGATAATTTACAATATAGTTTCTCCTTCCTAAGCCTTCCTAGAACCTCTTTAAGATGATTTTCATGCTCAGCCAAAGTTTTATTGTATATCAAAATATCATCTAAGAGAACTGAGACTTACTTGGTCTAATTTGACCCATCCTCAAGTATTCAGCACCTAGTTGCTTTGCTACCTTGTCTTCCTCAGTGTCACTAAGCGGATATGGAGGTATACTAAAAGGTTTTGCACCCAGTACTAGCTCAATTTTATGGTCCATCTCTCGTCTAGGAGGTAATCCGTGAGGTAACTCATCAAGAAATACATCCTAAAATTTGCTCTTAGTGGAATTTAACACTTTACTTTTCCAAACATCTAAAGAAACAATGTTTACATCAAAATCAACACATGAAGACACTGGATCCATAACCAATTGGAAAAGTTCATAGTTAAAAAGATTTTCCATTAACTCAAACTCATTAATAAAAGTTTCCTTGGGTACAACAATGTTTTCCTTAAGAGTAACAAGGTTTCCATTGTGATGGAAAGACATCAAATGTTTGATCTAATCAATAGAAAAATCCTTATTTTTTTTATGAAACCATTCCATCTCTAAAATGATGTCTACATGACCTAAGCTCATAACATGAAAATCAAGTCTATTTAAGTACAACTAGATGTCTAATGGTAGTTTTGACACCTTCTTGTCCCAGAATTGGACTTGTCCTCCAGCCATCCTGACCTTGAACATGTGATCATTATGTGTGGTTTCTAGCTTCATACAATAAAATTGTGAGAACTACCAGGATCAAACAAAATATGAACTAGATGTCCATTTCTTGATCCATAAACACGAAATAATTCGTTCGGACCAAAAACGTCTTTACTGAAAGTACAATTTAAACATTAGCTTCCTTCAAGATGCATAATATTAACTTCAAAAAATTACCTTGAAGTTATGTAATGTGTACAGATTTCTTTGGTATGAACTTCTTCGGTGCCGCCTTTTGTCCAAGCGCCAAAGGTGTTATAGCTCCATTCAAAGGATAGAATTTCTTCATGTGTCCCTTTTCCTTGCATTTGAAACATGTGATATTATCCTTGCTCACAAATTCCTACTTCTTGCTGGCATTGTCATATTTTTTTGGTTTTGGTGTGAAAACCAACTTTCTTTTTTATCCACTATTTGAAAAAATGAATGTGGATTTCTTTTCATTAGACGATGGTTTTGAAGTGTTGGCATCGACCATAGTCTTATGAAAAACCTAAGCTGCCTAAATACCATTCTGAGCTGTTTTGACCTTGCATTTCTTTACCTCGTACTAATAATCACGAGATAGACCATTGATGAAAATCCCACACAAGGTATGATCATGAGACTGGCTTTGGCAGCCAATTGTCTAAATTTCTACACATAATTATCAAAAGACTGATTTTCCATGCTATTTTTAACAAGCTTGGCAATTATTTCGAATTCATCCTCTGGTTGGACAAACTCTTTTTTAAAATCTTCCTTAAAACTTTTCCACGTGGTAGGAATGGAATCATCTTTGAGATCCTTCCACCAAGTTAATGCCTTACCTTTCAATAAACCCTACGCTATCTGCAACTTTTGTGCATCAGTGAATGGATGAAAGGCAAAATGTGTAGTCCACCTATTGAGCAAGGCATCTACACATTCCTAGGTCTTCTCCTTTTTCTCACCACCATACACTTTAGGTGCAAACGACGCAGCAACTGCTTTGGTAGATGTAGAAGGTGCTGCCAAAAGAGCTTTTTGTTGCAAAGTCAAAATCTGCATCTTTAGTGACTCCATCTCATCATGGCATTTAGCAATAGTTGCCTCTAGAAGCTCTGTCACTTCTAAAAATTCACTCTTTCCAACAGCCTCCTCTTCTTCAACTTGGAATTTTAGATCTTCCCCACCCAAGTTGGGATGATCACTCATCTCATCGACATTATCATTAACTAAGAAGTCAATATGAGCCATGGTAATTATGCTCTTCAAAAATCACAATTTACTCGAATTCAACTTCACTTGCCCTCTTTTGACCAAAATGATCTAGCAAATCAATTCGCTAAAACTAACTGCACATAAGAAAAAATGCTTTAATTAGCATTTGGTGGCTAAACAACGGTAAAAAAATCATGAAAATACCGTCTAGAATTAATCCAAATACGGAAATAACTTTGTTGTTTCTTTTCCTTAACTTCCTGTTTGCGAAACTTCCGATGACTCTTGCAAAACTTATGTTTCAGTTTGTCACTAGGAATACTCAGCAAGACCTCTCTGCTCTTTAACCACAATCTTATCTTCTCTAACTCTGATTCAAGGACTATGGCATCGTCATCAGAATCCTTCCCGTCAGAGGATTTTGAGCATCTATCCTCATCTCCTTCATCAGCTGAGCTGTACTCAAGAGGGGATACTTCCTCTACAGATACCATATCTCCTAGCAATAATGATTTGTTTGCTTCATACCTAGGGGCTTCTTGAGGTTCCTTTGCATAGATTGGTCTTAGCATTCTTACGGGAATAATGTCATACCCATCTGGATCACAGAACTGTGTTTGCCTTGGCAATGCACAAGTGTCTATGGTAGCTAAAACATGGTTCCATTCTAAGGGATCTATCAAGTTCTCAGGAAAAGGTATAGGAATATACGCCTCATCCGTCACACTTCTGTCTATGGTAACATTTCCAGGTTGCAAGTCTCGAAGATGCTCCACAGATCCATAGATCAGCTCTTCCTTCAGACATAGTTACTCCCGACGCTTCTGAAGAAGCAGAATCAAACTCATCCACAGGAGAGTGCGTCACATCTCGATAAGCATGGTTTTTCAGATTCACCCTCGTGGTTACATTCTCATGTCTGAGGTACAGGTAATTGTAACCCCAGTCTTGAATCATTTTGAATTGGTGCATGAATGGCCTTCCTAGGATCACTTTGTAATTTGTGTTCTTGCCAAAGTCTACAATAGCAAAGGTATGTCCATACTCAATGCCACATGACTTGACTATAACGTTCTCAAGCAATCCTATGGGACTTTCTAGATTTCCGTCTGCCAATTGCAAACTCATCCTTGTACTTCTAATTGCAGGTTTTCCCCACATTTCCCATACAGTTTTTGTTGCTATACTCACCCCTGCTCCGCTATCTATAATAGCTATAGATTCAATCTTGTTGATCTCCACAGGAAGCGTAGTATTTCCTTCATCGTCTTCACAATGCTTGCCAACTTTGTTCACAGGAACCGGAATTGTTTGCTTAAGCATTAGCTCAGAAGCCTTTGCCTTCAACAACTCCTTAACCTTGATGTTCTGGTTCCACAATCCTTGCTCAGTTAATTGTGTAGCCACTTCTCCCCACAATCTTGGCCTAAGCTTTAAGAACTCTGTGAGTGGAATGGTACACGTAACTGGTGCCAACATTAAAGCTTGTAAACTCCCTATGTCTCGTTCTTGATGAGGTTGTCGTGTCATTGATGGTACTCGCATGATTTGGCTATGTGCCTCATACCGTCCTAAATATGAGGGCAGTGTCTTGCATGTGAGCTTGTTGCTCTGAGCTGAGACAACAATCTGAGCATCATCTGGTAGAGATAAAGCATCAAATTCTTGAACCCTTTGATTCGAGAATTCTACTATAGAGAACGGTGGTGACTTGTCAGAAGATGCTAGATCCTCAACTTGTTTTTGCACCGCTTCCCACATCTCCCTTTCTACTACTTCGTCTATTTCAGGAATTTCATCTCCAAAATCTGCGGTAGTCAATGGTTTTGACTTGTCTGCATTGGTATGAGGTAAATCATCTCCTTCAGGCGTTTCTAGAAAATGTAGAGATACAACTTCACTTCCCTTTTCCATGCTTGGCATGGCTTCTGGTATCATCTCTAAGTTAGGCTTGAGAGAAGCAGGTCCTCTTGCGTACATAGGTGGTGGGCCATCTATTAGAGTCTGAGTATCCCTAATCAACTGCTTATGGATAGCCAAGTTGATTGTCTCTTCACGAGGGTTGGGATATTCTTGCAGCTTCTTAGGCAGCTCAGTCAGAGCTGTGATCCTACTGTTATACGCTTGAAGCGCTGCATCTAAATGCTCGTACACCTTGTCCACAAGGACTGATCCTCCTGAGCTTTCCTCAGACTCAGATGCTTTTCCCTTTTGCTCATTTTGAGTTTTCTCTCCTATTTGTTTTGTTTTCAACATTCCTTATAGCTCTTTTGGGATAGAATTTCCTCCATCAGAGCTCTTCTGCTCCTTCGACTTCTTACTCCCCTTGCTGCGTGGTTTACGTCGAGTTGATTTCTTTCTCTCTTTTCCATCTTTGGATAGAACCTTAATCTCAGAGGGTTTCTCAACAACCTCTTTGACATTCTTTTGTGCTTGGGCTCTAGTCACTACTCTTAGTGACACTAGTTCGTTCTCCTCCTCAGATGTCGTGGGTGATGGAATCACTTCAACATAGTTGAGGGGCGCTTTAGCTTTTTGTGCTACCGGATCTGCAGGCTTCAACAAGCAATCCTTTGGGTAGATGGTCAATGCTACACCCTTGGCAAAACCTCTCTATAGGTGGAAACGTAGATGTTGTGCCTATATTAGCTAAGAGGGGTCGTTTCTTGTTTGGGCATTCTCTTGCCCAATGTGGCCCACCACATTCGTAGTCCTTGTTGCGTGGGGTATAGTCTCTTTGTAGGATATGGTCTTGGATAACCTTGAGTCTTGGTTGGTTGAGATCCTATAAGCATCAAAGAGCTTGGGTCTCCATTAATAAAGTCATGAACTAGGCTTGGTCCGGTTGGGTTCTCAAAGTAGGGTTCGACAAGAGGATGCTCCACTTCGATGTAGCATGGTTGAGAGCTAACCATCTCCATTCCTAATTTAGGATTCTCATATTCCACATATCTAAAGGAAGTTGGTTGATTGCCAAACCAATGGTGAAAAGGTTGGGCACTGCTCGGTTTTATGGCTACCTCCACATCCTCCACAGACGTAAGGGCCTGTAGGTACAATATGCATGTATGATGGTTGGGGTCGGTAGGAAGGTTTGTAGGATTGCCCTATCTTTTTCAAGATTATCTCGGCAATCTGATCTGGATTAACTAATGGCACACTAGAGTGAGAGCCCTTCCCAGAGCTACGTTTATCATCCGGATGACTATCTTGGTTTCCCATGCCAGTCATGTCAAAGTTGTCATCGTAATCCATGGCATCCATGCAACACTCATTGAAGATGACATGCTTCTTTGCGTACAAGTGAGCATGAAGCGTCTTGTTTCGTAAGCCTTCCAGGAAGATAGAAATTAATCTTCCTTGGCTTGGCTTCTCATCGTCAAGGCATCGATTGATGTACTGCTTTAGCCTATTTACACAATCTCGCACCAATTCTTGATCTTTTTGCTTAAAGGCGTAAATTTGAGCTACCGCGTTGTGCTTAATTTCCATTTTTGAAAATGCAGCTAAAAAGCTCTTTTCCAGCCCATCGAAAGATCGCTTTGCCTCAGGCTCTAAAGTCTGAAACCATGATAAAGACTTACTCTCTAGCGTCAAGCCAAATCCTTCGATTTGCGTATGCGTATCCGCGTGACTTGCTCCACATGTATAGCTTGCTTAAAAGCTGCTATATGGTCATATGGGTCACTGGATCCATCATACTTCTTGACAAACTTTTGCAGCGCCGCAGATGGTCTCACTTTTCTAGAATATTCATCGTCATGTCTCCTATATGAGTCTCGGCCTCTAAATCTAGGCTCTTCAAATGTCAGTTCACTTGGTCTATGGGGTTCTCTTGGAGGTACATATCCACTTGCTCGTGGTCTTTCTTCTCCCCTAGATTCTCTAATAGCCCCGGGTCTCCTCGCAGGATCAATCGTTGGAAAGATTGTTCCTTTAGCAGTTGTTCGCATGGAAGGTGCTGGTCGATAGCCCATGGTGGTGCTAGTGTTTCTCCTCGAAAGGCAGATTCATCTGGACGTGCCGTGTCTAAGGTAGACACCTCAGTAAAAAGGGGCCTTCCTTTCCATGTCATTTCCCTAACCTCTGGCCATTCAAGGGTTCTAAAGTCGTTCCCCCATCCATCATGAACACGCTTAGTGAAACCTTCTAGATGCTCTACAGTTATTGTGTGCATGACTGGAAGCTCTAAGCTCGGGTGCTTAGTGGTTGCATAGTAGGTTTCTACCACATCCCTATACACCTCTTTAGTGTTGGTTCAAATGCAGAATGAATGTCTGTAATTTTAACAACAAACCGGCTCATTGGATCTTTGTAGATCTCACCGCCATGCGCGTTTGTATACAAGAAATCGAGTCTCATGTTGTCAATCAACTCCCCATCTGGGATTTCAAATGGATTAGCAGAATTTGCCATACCAATGGGTGTGGATGGTCTATTCATGCCAAATGACTCGTTTATGTCCATTGAAATATCACTCTCGGTTCTTGAGACGCTCTCTGTTTGAGACTCCGAAGATGTCTCAAGAATGCTCTCTAAGTTGCCAACAACCGATTGAGTGCCGCTCCCTTGAGTGGTTACCCTAGATGGTGCACTAGTGTTACGTCCCCCTAGTATTGTTCCTGAGCGTAGATACATACGCTATTTTTAGCAAGTTACAGTGTCAAGTTTTTTTTTAAAAAAAAATTATTATATATATATATATATATATATATATATATATATATATATATATACATACATATATATTAAACCCTACCTAACCACTAAATGCAACTAACATGAATATGTGTGTAAATACATATTTTATTTTTTTTATTTTTTTTCAATAATTACACAAAAATACGAATTACACTAAAAAATACTAATTATGCAGATTACACTAATTATGTAAAAAATTAAAGAAATTTAAAAAAATGCAGAATATGCAAAAAAATTATGGACTTAAAATAAAATACATAATTTATAGATTTTTTTTAATTATTTTTATTATTTTTTATTTTTTATTTTTTTCTATTTTTTATATTATTTTTTAAAAAAAGAAATAATGCAAAAAACATGAAAACATAAAAAAATTAAAGATAAACAAAAAAAATAAAAAATAAAAAAATTAAAAATAAAATACTGACCTTTCATCGGCGTTCTTATCCCTTCTGAATCCCGCGCCAGCCACCTTATCGTTTTCTTTTTTTGCCTCGCCTTCTTCGCTGCGCCTTCTCCACCTTCGCTGTAGCCGCCTTCCCCTCCTGGATCTTCGCTTCCACTACCACCTCAGCCTCACCTGCTCTGCTGAAGCTCGTCGCCTTCTCTTTCTCCTCCTAGCCCTTAGCCTCCCTTTGCTTGCTCTCCCCGCAGTCACCAGCTTGGCTTTGCCTTCACTGCCCCGCCTTCGCTGCCCTTTGCTTCACCTTCGCCACCCGCCGTGGGTGAGCTGACGCCACCAACTTCCTTGCTCTCAGCTGCCGCCTTCGCTGACGTGTTCGCCTCCTCGCGGTCAATTGGCTCCTCCGCCTCGCCTTCTTTCTCTGCTGCGTTCAGCGGCGGGCGGCCAGGCGCCCTCCTTCGTTGATGCCTTCGCTTTCTTCGGCCACCTCTTCGCTTTCTATGCCTTCGCTCTGCAATCACCTTAGCTGCAGCCGCCTCAGCTGCAGCCGCCCTCTCTGCTGCCTTCAACGGCCAGCAGCCCCGGCGACACAGCCTCTCTCTTCTGCCGGCCGATGCGCCACCGCCTCAGGTGCCGCCTTCACCTCCTTGCGGCCACCTTCGCATTTGCTTCCACACGGCCTTTCACAGCTGCCGCCCTCCCTTCACGAGTCACGCCTGGTTTGATACAACTAGGTGCCTCTTTTGAAGTTGTATCAAACCATTTACTATAGATGAGAGTGTGCTTACTAAGCACCTATTTATACACATGGAAATGTCTTAATGAGATCATCTATTCTCTCTCAAAAAGCTCTCCCATAGGAAGAGGATCAAGAAACTTTGTGGTAATGAGTGTCCCTTCCCTATTAAAGTTTTCTAGTTTTGGATTTCATAGGATAGGAAGAGAGATTCCACACTCGTGCTAACCCTAAGCCTAAAAACAAAAAGAATTAATGGTAGTAATGCAAGCTTCTCAACCGGTTTTGAGTCTTTTCCCCAGCAGCGGCGCCAATGGAGAGACGAAAGACTCTCTACACTTGTAGCAAGAGTAGCATGATCCGTGTGTAGCTCAATCCAATGGGATTTGCATCCCTTTCGGAGCTAGGGATTCAACCCGTACCGATGCACGGAAGCTTATCCACAAATGGAGAGAATGCTATGAACACCACTACATTGACATAGACTTTACACACACAAGCTTAATCCTGCCATAGCTCATTCACTCATCATCCCACTCATTCATGCATCCAATACAAGAAGAAAGCTAAGCTAATGCATACACAAGCTCAAAGCATACTTCATTCTCAAGCACTTACTTCCCTAGCATGCACACAAACCTTGAAGCTTAATGGAGCTTGAAATAAACATGCATTCTCATTCACTACTCAAGCAATGCCTTGCCCATGGATAAGCTACAAGCTATGGAGAAGCTTAAGCTTGAATCCACTACCACACAAAGCCTAATAGAGAATCCACAAGCATCAACAAAGAAGCATGCACACTAGAGAATAGAAATGAGAAGAGAGAAAAACATCATCTCATTGTATTGATTTAGAAGAGCATTGCTCATACAATAGTGTAGATGGGGAGAGAGAAGAGCTTGCACCTCTATGAACAAGAGGGAGAGCTAGTCTCAAGAGAGCTCAAGCATGAGTGTAGCCCAATGTGTGTAAGCTCTCAAATGAGCCACTATTTATACTAAAACACAAAACTTCCCATGTGGGATTATTCTCAAGCCCACTCCCACACTCACCCACATCTTGGAACTCTCTACAAGAGCCCTAAATAAGAATGTCAAGTCTCTTGTTTTCCTGCTTCCATCTTTGTGTTGCATCCTTGCATTGATCACCACTCATCACGCAACACACTATGTTGCCTTTTGCAACCAACTTGCACTTATCTTTAAAGTGTTATACATAATAGCCACCTACAAACTCTACTCAATTATGTGGCCAACAAAAACCAGATTCTTTGTAATGTTCAGAACATGAAGTACATCTGCAAGGTACTTCACCTTACCATCCTCCATAGACAATGGCACATCTCCAACATGGGCAATTGGATGAGCAGTGTCATCCCCTGTTTTAACAAAACCTGGTCTTTTAAGACTCTTCATTTCCTTCAAACACTCACCATGACTTGTCATGTAGTTTGAAGCACCTAAATCAACATACCATAAATCATCCTTACATGCTGCTACATCATTTCCAAACACAACATTAACTACATGTTGCATAACAAACAACCTCTCATTATCCTCATTATTTCTGCTAGAGGACGCATAGATATTTTGCTACAATTTTCCATTTCGCATGTCACTCTACTTCTTATAGCAATCTGCCTGCACATGTCCAGGCTTACCACAGTAGAAACAGCCTCGTGTATCATTATGTTACCTTTAGCAATTACCATCACGACCTCTTTGACTCCCCTTGCCTCTAGATTGGCCTCTTCCACTTGTGTGTTGTTGTTGCGAATCCTAGGACTGTTGCTGCTGTTGACCGTAATTTTGATTACCTGTTCGGCCACCACCTTAGCCACATCCACAACCTCTACCTCTTCCTCTACCTAATCTTGTGTAGAAGGCCTGCTGATTTGAACTTGTTTTGTTTTGTGAAGACTGTTAATCTTCACCCAAATTCTTCTCTTCAATAATCAGCATTGACACCAAATCTGTGAAGTTGGGAATGTTCTCCTGAGTCTGAATAGACATCTTAAATGCCTTGTATTGTGGCCCGAGAGCATGTACACATTTCCACCTTATCATCATCATCATAAAGAAACACCAATTGATGCAAGGGATTCCACAATGCTCTTGATCTTCAAGGCATAATCATTCATAGGCATATTTTTGCTTCTCCACAGTATAAAGCTCTTTCTTCAACCAAATCTTTCGTGCCTTGGTGTTGGTTTCATACAGTGGTGTCCCATCCCTCCTTAGGTGACTTGGCATCCTATATATGCCCAATCATGGTGTCTTGTATACTAATAGAAAGCCAATACATGACTTTTCTTGCTCCTTGAATTCTTTACATCTACAATAGTTGGATTAATCTCTGGTATCTCTGGTGCCTCCTCGTGTTCACCTTCAATGTAGTCCTAATAACCTTTTTCCATCAGGAAATTTATCAATCTAAACCTCCAAGCATGAAAGTTATTCTTGTCAAGCTTCTCTGCAAACGATCTGGTTTATTCCATCATTCGATATGTTGTCTGCAACACAAATTTACCAAAATCAACACTCTTGTTTGACCTGCACAAACTGTTGTATTCTCTACAGTAGTACTATACTGCATCCAAACTGTCACAACCAGTGACCTCAATTTGCATACATACACCCAATGGCAACTTTAAGACCTCTTTGTAGTACACACAGTATCTACACAACCAATTGCCCTTTGTGCAATTCCAAAAATAGAGTTCTGTAAAGAATCAAATCTTTCCCGCAGTGCCCGTGTGATGAATGCCTGTGAACTAAAAAATAGAGGTCCATACGCACCTGAAATGCCTTTTCGGCCCAAAAAATTATGTCTAATAGATGATATTATTACCCTATAGCTCTGATCTCGCGAAAAAGGCTCCTCAATCGGAGTTCGTTTGGACGATGTCTCCAGAGAAGAGCTCCCAGACAAGGGTGTAGTAGCCAACACAAAGGGGGAAGAGTAGATAAAGCTCTTACCCTCGTACCGCTTCCTGTGCTTCTCTTGCTTGTCTCAGCCCTTAGCATGAACCAGGCTTTGATACCATGAAAAGATGTAAGGGATAAGAGAGCTTGAGCTCTTGTAAGTGCACGCACACACATACAAATCCTAGAAGAGAACACACAAGATGAGAAGCTTGAGCTCTTGTAAGTGCACGCACGCACACACACACACACAAATCCTAGAAGAGAACACACAAGATGAGAAGCTTGTTGAGATATCGAGCTCGTCTAGTGAGGCGGTGGCCACTGATGACCCGCCTGGGGGATAGGCCCCACACTTACACCACTGGCATGGTTGGTGAGATCATGGGAGATATGCGGCCACCAGTGGGATGACAGGCTGTGTGACAGCCATTCTAGAGACTGGCATAGTTATAGCGCCAGCTCATTTAGTCGGGTTCACATTATAGAGAACCCGTGTATGTATTTGGTTGAGTACCTTTCATATTATTGTGTACTCTTATCTTGTATATGGTGTGTTGAGTGTTGAGTAGAGAAGAAGAAGATTTTCAGCCTCTCACCTTGTGTGTTCTCTATTAGGGTTTTGTGAGTGTGTGTGCTTGCAAGAGCTCAAGCTCTCTTCCCCCCTGCATCTTTTCATGGTATCAGAGCCTCGTTCGTGCTAAGTGCTGAGCTGCAAGCAAGAGAACCACAGGACGCGGTACGAGGGTAAGAGCTTCAACTACTCTTCCCTATTGTGTTGGTGACTACACCCTTGTCGGGAGCTCTACGGGAGGCACCGGCAAACGGTCTCTGATTGAGGAGCTTTCTTCGCGGGAGTAAAGCTATAGGGCAACTATACAGTCCTATCGGACTGAATTTTTCGGACTGAATTTTTCGGACCTAAAAAACTATCGGACTGAATTTTTCGGGCCGAAAACGCGTTTCGGGCGCGTCTGGACCTCCGTTTTTCAGAAAGCAAGCGATTTCGAGCACTGCAGGTAAGTCATCGATTCTCTGCAGAACTCTGTTTTAAGAACTGCAAGAAGACAGATTGACTGTGCAGACATTGTGAGTGCTACAAAGAGGTCTACAGTTGCCATTGGGTGTATGTATGCACATTGAAGTCACTGTGGTTGTGACATTTGAGTGGACTGCAGTACCGCTGTGCAGAAAATACAACAGTTGTGCAGGAAAAACCAGAGTGCAGTTTTTGGTAAAATTGTGTGTTTGGCAAGATGTCTAATGATGGCATAACACAGATTGTGGCTGAGAAGCTGGATAAGAATAACTTCCATGCTTGGAGGTTCAGGTTAACGAATTTCCTGATGGGAAAAGGCTATTGGGACTACATAGAAGGTGAGCATGAAGAGACACCGGAGATACCGACTGCTGCAGATGTGAAAGAGTTTAAAGACTGGAACCAAGGAGCCAGGAAAGTAATGTATTGGCTTTCCATTAGTATACAGGACACCATGATTGGGCACATTCAGGATGCCAAGTCTCCCAAGGATGCGTGGGACACCTTGGTAAAGCTTTATGAAACAAATACCAAGGCACGCAAGATACAGTTGAAGAATGAACTTCATACTGTGGAGAAAAAGAGCATGTCTGTGAATAACTATGCGTTGAAGATAAAGGGTATTGTGGAATCCCTTGCATCTATTGGTGTGTCAGTAGATGATGATGACAAGGTGGAAGTCTGTCTACGTGGTCTCGGGCCACAATACAAGGCATTCAAGACGTCTATTCAGACTCGAGAAAACATTCCCAACTTTACAGATTTGGTGTCTATGCTGATTATCGAAGAGAAGAACTTGGGTGAAGACCAACAGTCTTCACAAAGCAAAAACAGTTCAGAGCAACAGGCCTTCTACACGAGTTCAGGAAGAGGACGAGGTAGAGGAGGCCGTGGACGCGATCAAGGAGGTGGCCGAACAGGTAATCAGAATTATGGTCAGCAGCAGCAACAACAACAACAGTCCCAGAATCAACAACAACAACAACACGCAGGTGGAAGAGGCAGATTCAGAGGCAGGGGGAGTCAAAGAGGCCGTGGAAATTGGCAAAGGCAATATAATGATGCACGTGAATGCTATTATTGTGGTAAGCCTGGACATGTGCAGTCAGAATGTTATAAGAAGCAGGCTGACATGCAAAATGGGAAAGTGCAGCAAAACAACTATGCATCCTCAAGCAGAAATAATGAGGATAATGAAAGGTTGTTTGTTATGCAGCATGTTGTGAATGCCATGTCTGAAAATGTTGATGCAGCACAAAAAGATAATGTATGGTATGTGGATTCAGGCACTTCGAACCACATGACGAGTCATCGGGAGTGGTTCAAGGAGATGAAAAACCTGGAAAGACCAGGTTTTGTGGAAATAGGGGATGACACTGCTCATCCAATTGCCCATATTGGAGATGTGCCATTGTCTATGCAGGATGGCAAAGTGAAGTACCTTGCAGATGTACTTCATGTACCGAACATAACAAAGAATCTGGTTTCAGTTGGCCAAATGATTGAGCAGGGTTTGCAGGTTCGGTTTAACCCTGATGGATGTTATGTTGAAGATTTTAAAGACAAGTGCAGGTTGGTTGCAAAAGGCAACAGAGTGGGCAGAATGTTTACGTTGGATGTAGACATGCCTGAGATGAGTGCTGCGATGTTTGCAAATGGTTCAGGAATTGTTGCAAACACACACATATGGCATAAAAGAATTGGACATGTGAATGTGCAGAGATTGAAGTCTATGCAGACAAAAGGAATTGTGACAGGTCTGCCAAAATTTAAAGTGGAAGGTATGCATAAAATCTGTGAAGCATGCCAATTTGGGAAGCAAACAAAGCATGTGTTTCCACGTAACAGATATGTGAGTAGAAATGCACTAGATGTTGTGCATTCAGATGTATGGGGTCCTACGAAGACCATATCTATGGGAGGCTGCAGGTATTATATGACTTTCATTGATGACCACACGAGGAAAGTGTGGATATATTTCATGAAGGAGAAGAGTGAGGTGTTCACTCACTTTCAGAATTTCAGAGTTTTGGTTGAAAAGCAAACAGGGAAATATGTAAAGTGCCTAAGGTCAGATGGAGGGGGAGAGTACTTCTCCAATGAGTTCTCTGAATATTTGAAGAAGAATGGTATTCGGAGACAGTATACATGGAGATACACTCCGCAGCAAAATGGAGTTGCTGAGCGGAAAAACAGGCACATTGCTGAGATTGCGCGAGCATTGATGCAAGAGAAGAATATGCCGCATTGCTATTGGGCTGAGGCTGTTTCTACAGCAGTATACATCATGAACAGGACTCCAACTCCAGCCATACATGATGTAACTCCAGAGGAGAGGTTTACTGGTAGAAAACCAGATTTATCTCATCTAAAAGTCTTTGGATGCATTGCATATGTGCATGTGCCAGATGAGCTGAGAACTAAGCTGGATCCAAAAGCTGAAAAATGTGTGTTTATTGGATACTCCCTTGAGCAAAAGGGATACAAGTGTTATAACCCTACTACACGTGAGTTGAGGGTAAGCAGGGATATTGTCTTTGATGAGATGAGCAGTTGGTATGCTGCTGAAAAAGAAGCTGTTGGGGCTGATGTGAGTGGAAGTGTGGTTGCACAGAATGCAAGTCAGCAATCACAGTCTTTGAGTGGACCACCAGGAGAGTCCTCATCTAGTGGGTCTATTGATAAACCATGGAGTGGCAGGCTGCGTCATAATACCAGCCCTGCAAATGTGATTAGTACATCACGTAAAGGAAAAGAGAAAGTGGTTGAGCCCCTTGGTATGCCTGACATTTCTGCAGGGCATTCTCATGTTGATGGAGAGTCTAGTGGCTCAGATATGAGCCTTGATGAGGAGCTTGGGATCCCAGCTATGAGAACACCTGGTGTAAAGAAGGCTATGGAAGCCATGAATGAAAAGCTGTGAAGATCAGGGAGAGTGAAAAACCCTGTGCAGAGATTTACATATGATGGTTATGTGGCACATCATTATGCATATATGGCAAAGGTTGTGCAGGTTGTAGAGCCCACATGCATTGATGAGGCTGTTGGAAATGTGTGTTGGGAGAATGCTATGGATGAGGAGATGGATGCACTATATGGAAATGAAACTTGGGACTTAGTGCAATTGCCTGAAGGCAAGAAAGCCATTGGATGCAAGTGGGTGTACAAAGTTAAACATAACAGTGATGGAAGCATAAACAGGTACAAGGCTAGATTGGTAGCCAAAGGATATGCGCAGACATATGGGATTGATTATGAGGAAACTTTCAGCCCAGTTGCCAAGATGGCAACGGTGAGAGTTGTGATAGCAGTGGCTGCGTCAAAGCAATGGTCTTTACATCAGATGGATGTAAAGAATGCATTCTTGCATGGGGATTTGCAAGAAGAGGTGTATATGTTGCAGCCACCTGGTTATGAGGATGTGGGTCACCCTGAGTATGTTTGCAGGTTGAAGAAAGCCTTGTATGGCTTAAAACAAGCACCAAGAGCATGGTCTGACAAGATTTCTGAATATCTTGTCACTATTGGCTTTCATGTAGCCAATGCAGATTTCTCATTGTATGTGAGACATGGTGATAGAGGGGTTGTGCTTGTTGTCATCTATGTAGATGACTTGATCATTACGGGGGACCATGATGCAGAGATCTTTGATGTAAAGATCTTGCTAAGACAAAAGTTTGAGATGAAGGATCTGGGGGAGCTCAGATATTTCTTGGGCATTGAGGTGATTAGGTCACCACATGGTATTGGATTACTGCAGAGACAGTATGGCTTGGACATGTTGTCCAAGTATGGTATGACAGGCTGTAAGCCTATTTCTGTGCCATTGGATCAGAATGGCAAGTTGAGTGCAGATTCAGGAGAGATCTTGGAGGATCCTAATATGTACAGACGCATAGTAGGAAGTTTGATCTACATGACGATCACCAGACCAGATTTGAGCTATGCTGTTGGGTTGGTGAGTCAGTTTATGCAGGTTCCACGGAAACCGCATTTGGATGCAGTGAGACGCATACTGAGGTATGTGAAGTCTACTTTGCATTGTGGACTATTCTATGAGACTGGGACAGAGATATGTGTACATGGGTACACAGATGCTGATTGGGCTGGTAGTATCTCAGATAGAAGATCTACCAGTGGATTCAAGTTTTCTTTGGGGAGTGCTGCTGTGACTTGGAGCAGCAAGAAGCAACCTACGGTTGCTCTATCGAGTACAGAGGCCGAGTACAGAGGAGCTGCTATGGCAGCATGTGAGGTAGCTTGGTTGAGAAAGCTACTTGCAGATTTAAGTCTATCAGTGGATAGACAAGTTGTCATTTTCTGTGACAACATTAGTAGTATACAGTTGGCCAGGAACCCAGTCTTTCATGCTCGTACAAAGCACATAGAGGTCCACTACCACTTCATCAGAGAGAAGGTCTTGGCAGGAGACCTTGACCTTGTTTATGTCAGCACAGAGGATCAGGTAGCTGACATCTTCACCAAAGCATTGGGTACAAAGAAGCTCCGCAGATTCAGGGCTTCGCTTGGTATACATGAGATGGAGTTGAGCTCGAGGGGGAGTGTTGAGATATCGAGCTCGTCTAGTGAGGCGGTGGCCACTGATGACCTGCCTGGGGGATAGGCCCCACACTTACACCACTGGCATGGTTGGTGAGATCATGGGAGATATGCGGCCAGTGGGATGACAGGCTGTGTGACAGCCATTCTAGAGACTGGCATAGTTATAGCGCCAGCTCATTTAGTCAGGTTCACATTATAGAGAACCCGTGTATGTATTTGGTTGAGTACCTTTCATATTATTGTGTACTCTTATCTTGTATATGGTGTGTTGAGTGTTGAGTAGAGAAGAAGAAGATTTTCAGCCTCTCACCTTGTGTGTTCTCTATTAGGGTTTTGTGAGTGTGTGTGTGTGCTTGCAAGAGCTCAAGCTCTCTTCCCCCCTGCATCTTTTCAAAGCTGAAAATTATTCTTCTTCTTCACATAACAAAAGAGGTCTACAAAGAATATAAAGTGACTAGTACACATAATAGAGTATATACAAGCGGTCTATAATGTGAACACGCTAAGTGGAGTGGGTAGGTGTGGACTAATTGGTGTAGTCTAGCTATAGAATCTCTGGCGAAGATATGTTGATGCCAGCTCTACCAAACCCGCCAGTGATGTAAATGTCAAAAGATCATGGAGGCACCTCATGAGTGTCAGCTCATGTTAAGCTTGACATCTCAACACTTTCATGAAATCTATGAAATTCATTTTCACTAAATTGTTGCCCTTAGCAAGGGGTTTAACTATAAAAGTGTTGTTTCATGACTCCGAAAGCAATAGATTTAGAATTCGATGCTTTAGTTCCTTTGACCATCAATTATCTTCTAGTTGGATGGCATTTGTTGTGACTTCATCCCATGTAGTGATCCCTCTAATGACTAAGCGATTATAGATCACTTCATGTGGTTAAGCCCATGGTGGATGAATCTATCCAGCAATTGATTGTTCAAATCACATTCATCGGAAGGCAATGATAGTTTAAATGTTTGAGATGGCTAATCAACTCTCTAACTAACACCTCTTCTTCCCTCTCATCTTTGTGTAGCTGTGAAGCTACACCCCATAAGACTCCTTCACACACAAATTGCTTCAAGAACAATTTCCTAAGAGTGGTGAAGTTCAAGCGTTCCCTCAATCATACGAGTTCTATACTAGCCCCCAGCCTTAATGTCTAATGTTAGATTAAAGGCATTGGTCTTGGAAACCTCATTTCGTTGTCCTAGGGCCTCCCACACTTGATCAAATACTTCTAAATGTCTCCTAGGATCACCATCTACAGTGAATTTATGAGTTATCTTGGCTATCTAGGCAGTCTTTCCATGACTCTATATCAACCACCATCTCTCACCAACACATGTTACGCTTTCTATTGCCGCTCTTCCCAAAGCATGTGCAAAAGCAACTGGGTCTATTGGATAAAGCTAGTTACACTTCCAAATGTCTCCTAGGATCCCCATATCTCGATAGCCTTTCCATGAATTTATGAGTTAGTTTGGCCATCTCGATAGCCTTTCCATGACTCTCTTGACTGCCATCTCTCACAAAACGGCGGGTGCTATGCTTTCTGTTACCACTCTTCCCAGGGCCTATGCAAAAGCAACTAGATCTATGGGTAGAGCTGGTGCTGGCATAACATGAGCAACGATAAGAGTACGTGGAGGTGTAACACATGGCACTGCATGAGGATCCGTTGGTCTAAACCCTCGTGGGGGTAGATGTGCTACATAAGGTATGTGTCCTATTGGTGCCCCAAGAGATGCTTTAGTCATTTGGGCATTATGTGCAGCTAGTCTCATAGGTATGAGTTGGTAGCACACTCACTCTAGGGAAGGGATGTTTCATGGGTGCACTAGAATGCGATGTTACCCCTCTAGGAATGTCAATACTAGATATGCCATGCACATGGGGCTCCATGTGTGAAGTGGTGTTGGCTACAATGGTAACCGTGGGCATATGGCTCAAAGATAATTCTACGTCAGTCTCATAGGTGCCATAGTTGGTGGTGTGGTGCTTGTCACTAGATGAGGCAGTGTACCAGTATTGTCTTGGGTGGGGGTAGCTCTAGGATCTAAGATGGTGAAGCTCATGCTAGTATGCTCTTGAGTCCGCAACATGGCCTTGTGGTGGGTAAAAAGATGTAGGTTGGTCCATGGTATAGCTGGGTGATACTAAAAAAGTAGGATCCGCTAGGCTTACATCACGTGTTACTATTTCGCGCATTGTGGACATTCTTGCTTTGGATGTCCCAACTTGTGTTCAATGTTCAATGACCCTATATATGCAATCATCGGAAATACCCTACAATCGTTCCTCCTCTGATGTGGCCCCAGATATTGATTGGACAATCCCTTCCCAAAAATAACATCATAAGCTTGTCTTGTGTGGCGAAATCCACAAGAGTCTCTGTTGATGCCACATACTCCCAATCATTTGTGAAACTTTGATCCATGATTTGCAAGCTTGGATCTTTCTCCGAGTCTTAATGCAATGTTATTGCATCGAGATTGTTATTTCTTGTGTCAAGTCTGATTTGCAATCCTGGCTCTTTCCCCCAAGGTAGACACAATGTTATTGCTTGTGTCAGACTGTTGGTGGGGCACTGCTTGCGTAGTCCTAGCTTGGGACTCGTTTTGGGTGTACTGGGCTATTTGGGCTACTAATCATTGTTGTGCCACTTACAAAGTCTCTTCTTCCTTTGATTTGGTAGCCTGGATTCATGCCTCTACTACATGCACTTCTTCTAATGTCCTACCATCAAGCATAAGTACTTGTGTAGGGGGTGGTTCGAAGGGGGTGGTTCGATGGTCACATTACAATAGGTGCAACATGAGTTGTATGGATAGGGATATCAACGTGAACACTCCCTGCTTCTAATGATGAGACTACACCAGGTTCTCTCTAGAGTTTACCTCAACTCCTTCATCATATGATTTGTATGTAGCAAGATTTGGTTCAGAGGTAGCGATTGAGCCCGAACCTCTAAGGTAGCTAGCTATGTGGTCAAAAAGACTAGTAGATGGCTTGACTGGTGAGGCCTGGTTAGGGTTCTTACTTCTTGGGACTGGGGATCCATCCATTGACTTGAAATTTGATGATGTATCAATGGCCCCTAATATAGGTCCTTGTAAAATGCTAAACTGGGTTCTGACCAAAGGTCCTGAGCCCACCAGTGTAGGCTGCTACGCTCCTAGCTCAATAGATATGCTATCATCTATATCAGCCTCTAATACATCCCCAAATCATAGGTGCATGTGAATATGGGGTGTGGGAAGGTCCTACAGATGTCTTGGACAAGTTTAATAATTTTTTATTTTTTATTTTTTAAATTAATTTTTTCCTTTTTTTGAAATTTTTTTGGATTGTCTAAAGTTTACGGCCTTTGTGTTTCTTTACTTGTCTGGCAACATAAATAATGTATTTTTCCTGGTCAATCAAGCGCTATGGGTGGTGGCTCCCATAGTTAAGGAAGCTCCTTAACTATTCTGTCTAGGAATTTGGCTGAATATCCAACCCCACTTAAGGAGAAAGTTAGGCTAAAGGCTGCTCAAGAGCTAGTCAAGGAATGTCAAGCTCAATTGGGGAAGGAACCTCAGGCAGTTCAAGCTACAAGAAGTTCCTTGACTCCTAACATAAAACCGATTGATGAAACCCAGGAGCTAAACAGAGACCTTAAGTACTCGTTGAGGATCTCTCGCAAAAGGTTGAACCAAAACTAGTAACAATTTTGCATAAGGTGGATCCTAGTTGCTGCTTATCCTAAGGATTTGATGGATGAACACCCAAGAAAATCGGACAATGATGTTCATATCCCTATACCATAAACTTTGAGAAGCCTAAGCATGAATAGGGATCACTAGATTCACGACCCTACCCCCATTTCAAGAGAGATTGCTAGTCCCTCTTCTTTTCTATCTTCACAAATCCAGATTCCCATTGGCACCTTGCTTCAAGGTAGCCCGATTCTATGGAAGAATTTGAAGGATTGGATAGAAGGAAGGCTTGAAGTGGGAATGAAGGAGTGAGTGGAACCAGGGAGTCTTGATAAGTCAGATGATGAAGGATCCATAGAATCAAATGGAATCATAGGCATACCTACGGTACAGGTGAATAAGTTAGGGCAATATTTTGAAGGAGCTGAACTCAACACAACACTGCTCCTAGCATTTAATGAGCTTCAAGTCACCGCCATCCTAGACGGTTGTGTGGGAGTGAGCATCATCACAAGCAATGTTGGGAAAAATGGGGAAAACCTCCTCTGGATGACACTGCATCATTGATTGTGAAACTAGCTGATGGAGCCACCACGAAGCCCATAGGTCGTCTGTGGGATTTGAAGATTAAGATTCTTAAAACCAGTTTTCGAGACACACCTTTGTGTTAATGACCTTTGGCCACCAACCGGTTTCCTATCATTGCATCCTAGGATGGTCCTTCATGAGAGAAATCAAGGTGATCCATGATTGGGACACGGATCACATCTATATTCGGCAAAAAGGCCAAATGCTAAAGGTGAACCTATGCACTTGGAAGATCTATCCAATGAGTGGGGGGTGCTTGGTAGAAGATTTAGTGACTACTGCTAGGTCGATAGTAGTACGCTTGTGCCAAACATGTCATAAAACGTTGGAAGATGAAAGAGATAGCATGGAATTCACACCTCTCAGAGACGAAAGACTCTGAGAACAAGATGCACATCCTTGCCACCATGGATATACTTTCAAAACGAATGGGTACAAGATTTGCCATGGCAAACGAGCAAGAAATTACATCCCTCTACATACTGAGCACTGCATACATGCTCGACATATGAACCATGAACCCATGAGCATCGAAGATGTAAGGCCATTATGGGGAAAATCCACCCATAAAACCCCTAGAGCAAGCGATCTCAAGGGAAAGGAAGCTTATGTCTTCCCAATAGAATCTAAAGAACACTACCTAAGGTATGTAGTGGCTATTAGTGTACATTTTTACTTCTACCAGGACTTACAAAAGGAGCTTGATAAGTTCCCCATTCCGATTAACAAGGTAACCACTAAAAAGGGAAGAGTCACCTGACTATCAACCAGATACCCAAAAACTCTCTCGCTTTGCTCATCAAACACAAAACAAAAAGTTGACGCAAGCCGAGTGAGAGGCTAAGAAAATAATGGATAAGGAAAGTGCTAAAGCTGAGGAGACCAAATAGGTTCCTAAACACTTCAAAGCCTACGAGGTGGGAGAACTCTTTGTACAATATGAGAAGGCTTGAAGAATCCATGATGGGAATCCTTGAATGTCTCGTGATGGTCCACCGGCCAAGGTTAAGGAGTTCAACCTAGCATGTCCACGAGAAGATCTGAAACCTATCTATATTGGGAAAGACCTCTCTATAAAAGAAGAGAGAGACCTTATTGACCTACTCACCAAATTCTAAGATTGCTTTACCTAGAAATACAGTGATATGAAAGGTTGTACCTCCTAACGTGGTCAAACACACCATCCCCATGGTGGAAGGGGCAAGGATAGTAAAAGCAAAGAGCATATCATATGAATGCTAAGTACTCCAAGATGGTCCATCAAGAGATCAATCATATCATAGATACTAGATTCATCTATGAAATAGAGCACACCAAATGGGTCTCACATAGAGAAAAACAAAAAATCAGTGTGCGTGGACCTAAAAAGGTCAATGCTACCATGATGATATGAGATCACTATCCTTTACACTTCATAGAGCATGTGCTAGAGTTAGTCACAAAAGGACGCCTACAGCTTCCTTGACGAGTTTTCCTGCTACAACCAAGTGTTGATGGACCCAAAGGATCAACACAAAATGGCTTTTACCATTGAATGGGGCACATATACCGTGTCATGCCATTTGGTTTGACCAATGCCCCAAGAACCTGCCAACACTTGTTGATGTGCATAGCCTACAAAAATTCCTTGAAGTCTTTATGAACCTCTGTGTCAATTCTACTTGGAAAGCATATCTATGGTGTTTGAGAAAAGTTCTAGAGAGATGACAACTCTATAGAATCTCTCTTAACCCTTTGAAATGCCAGTTTTAGGTCCGACATGGAGTGATCATGGGACACATTATCTCAAAACATGGCATTTCCATAGATGATAGTAAGGTGCCGCTCATTCTCGAGTTGCCATCCCCTACCAACTTTAAGGGAGTCTAGCGATTTATGGGACATGTTGGTTATTACCAGTGTTTCATCTTCATGTATGCTGACATAGCTCATCCCCTTTACGGGCTCCTGGTTGTTTTTTAATGGACAGAGGAGTGCTAGCAACAAGCGCATGATAACCTCAAGAAAACATTGGTAGCAAGTGCTCCTATTTTGAGATCCCTCGATTGGGAAATAATATTTCATGTCTATATAGATGCTTTAGCTTTCGCAATTGGTTGTGTAGTGGCTCAATCCAAAGAATACATGGATTTCCCTTTTACCTTTGCTAGTTTCCAATTAAATGAAGCATAATGAAATTACACCACCACAAAAAGACAAGGGTTAGCCATGTTCTATACAATCAAAAGTTTCGTCATTACCTTTTGTTGGCAACCAAACTCGTTTTCTTTGTAGACCATAAAGCTCTTCTTTACCTAGTGAATAAGCCTTGCACCACTAACATAATCACAAGATGGCTCCTAATTTTGTTGGAGTTTAATTTCACTGTCACAGTACACAAAGGTTCCCAGCATGTACTAGCCAACCATATGTTGCACAATCCTAACGAAGAACCGCCAGTGACAACCTCCCAAATGCTCCCTTGTTCCAACTATATTTGGTTCATGAATGGGGAGAGGAAGTTACACATTTCCTAGCTAATGCCCTACCCCAACAAAACCTCAATCTCAACAAGGATCGAGCAAGACGCGTTATTAAGAAGGTGGCCCCCATCACAGAGCAATTGGAAAAACAAGGAAAGGATAGAATAATGAGACGAGGCATATGTGAGGATGGATACGTCTCTATTTTAGAATAGGCCTACTTCGAGACTGCAGTGGACACTTTGCAGCAAATACCATTGATCAAAAGATTCTCCTAGCAGGCTTATGTGGTGGCCCACCTTGTTTGGAGATTCGGCCAAATATGTCAAACCATATGATGAATAAAATGGACCGTAATTCCATATAATGACAGGATGCCCCTCTAACCCATAATTTTCTTGCACAACCATTCAAGAAATGGGGCATCGATTTCATCTATCCCATTAGCCTGGCAGCTCGAAACACCCAACCACAGTAGGCAGCAACAGAGACTACTGCACAAAATGGATCAAAGTTCGAGACACAAGGAAGGCCGACCCAAGAACCGAATTCCTGTATGAGTGTGTAATCACTCAATTCGGGTGTCCTCTTGAGCTTATCAGTGACAATGGCACCCATTTCATAAATGAGGTAATACAATTCTTACCACAAGAATTATTGGTCATACACCATAAATCTTTACCCTATTACCCCCAAACTAATGGGCAAGCAGAAAGTACTAACAAAACTCTATGTGCCATCTTGACTAAGACTATAGAGGTGAGTCTCAAAACAACGAATGGGAATAGAAGTTGTCGGCTACACTCTTGGCTTATCATATGGCATACAAAGTAATCATAGCACCACACCCTTCAGCTTAACATATGGAATTGAAGTGGTCACGCCTATGGAATTCTTGGTGCTAAGCTTGGGGTTGCGATATAGGAAAGGCTCACTGGTAATGTTTTGAGTGATTGACTCTTTGACCTCGAGAAACTCAACAAAACACATCTAAGAGATGTGGATGGTATGATTGTTAGAAAACTACGGTGCAAGCAATGGTTTGATGAGACCAGCTCAAAGATAAAGAGATAAATGAGGGGGATATGGTCCTTCTTTATAGCACAAAAAACCACAAAAAGAAGCTTAAATATAGAGGACTAGGACCTTTCCTAATAACCCCACAGAGCGCTGTACACATCAAAACACTCGATGGCATCAAAATGGCCAAATTTTTCAACGATAACAAATTACGATGCTACTATAGACTGCTTATGCAAAACACCTTGAAGGCAATCCACCTCAAAAGGGAGAACAAACAAAAAACAAAGTGAGATTAAAAAAGGAAGCACAAAAGGAAGCCAAGGAAAGGTAAGTGAAACTTAGAGGAATCTCTATGAACATGGCTCAAGTAGTGGACCTAGAAGAAGAGGGCTGGGAAATCAAACCTGCCCTTTTATGGTTAAGAATGACCACACCAACAAGCTTTATCCATAAGTTAGCACTAGTACACATGGGTGTGCTAATCACAACTTAATATCCTACAACACTTGGGACTCTCTAGGTCAACCAACTTTACTTCACACCACCCTGGCCATAGTCACTATTGTTGCTTGAAATTATGTTAAATTCCTAGGTGTTATTACAATTCAGTTTCACATTAGAAATAACGCCCTAGAAGGAAAGTTCTATGTCATGCCTACTATACAGGAACAATGCAAGAAGAAATCCTGCTTGGTAGAGAATGGCGGATGGGCCATGATAAGTGTCACATAGACTTGGTAGAGAACGATGGGCCATGATAAGTGTCACATAGACTTGGAAGCGAGGATGGCCACACTACAACTTGCCTCAGGGCAAGTTACAATCCTCATGACAGATGAAGAACCAAGCCTTGGATTCCATCACAACTAGGCACACCATCCTCTTCACCAATCCCAACCCCCACGATCACCAAAAAAGATAAGACTGTATCGCCAAACAAAAAGGAGGTTGATCCTTCACCAAGAACACCTCTCCAACAAAGCCTCATCACAGCGATAAACTCGACAACATGCCAAGCCTTGCCGATGACACCTCCTAATGCTACTAACTCACCTAACACTACTAACTACCAAACAAGTCCTACCCAAAAGAGTTTCTGTAGAGACCCCGACACACAGAAGCTATCTACTCGATCGACATGTGGGGTAGGATGCTGTGCATTGATAGCTTGGGTAACCATACTTGCCTATTGCCTTCGTAGAACTTTTGAGCTGTCAAGAGATCCTTCAATACCCATCTTTCAATGGTTGCGGTTTAAGGATGAGGTGAGATTTTCCAATGTCTTTTCTTTGGTGGTGGCCTCCTTTGGATGTTCTCACTGGGCTTGTGGGTTTGTGGTGGTGGTGGCGATGGCAATGGCAAAGGTCTTCGTGAGGTCCTGGTAGTGTATCTGTGTGGTGTCACCAAGGCTTGGAAGGTAAGCTATGATCTCTTGGGAATCCACATGCTAGTAATTTTGTGCGACGAGGACCTTCTTGGTGGTGGGTACCCACCAATGAGTATTGGTGCATTGCACCCCAACATTTCCAATGGAAGCTGGGCACACATGTTACCACGAAAGCTTTGCCAGATAAGGGAAAAGGGAAAGAGCAGGAGGGTGCCAAGGACATGACTACTACAGTAATTGATTTCATCAGTGATATACCCTCCACCTTGGCAACCGCACTGGCCTCATCACGTGACTCCCAAGGCTCACCCCTACTAAGCCTCTCATCCCCCCAACTCCTAACTGTCAAGCCGTCCTTGACCAAGTTGTTTACAGCAACACAACTTGAAGAAGCATTACAAACCTTGCTAAAACCCAATTGGACCTGACTTGTAGCCATTGCAAATTGGGCAAGGAGTCAGTACAAAACCCACCATGGGGTGCTGACCACCTATTCAAAGGGTACAAAACCTATAAAAAAGGTGCCAAAAAAAACTCTCTCTAAGGGCGAAAGACATGGCTTTTTACTCATTCAAGACATGGATGTTCACTCATTCAAGACATGGATGTTCACTCATTCAAGACATGGCCATGCACTCACTCAAGACACGGCCATTCAGTCACTCAAGACATGGTCATGTGCTCAGTCTAGGCATGGTTGTTCGCTCAGTTTAGGCACGGTCATTCCATATCAAGCATCCACGATCATTCATTACTCTTATCCATAGCTATTCCTTTGCCCAAGCCATGGCCGTTCCTTCCCCTTATATACAAATAGCCATACCAATTCAGAGCCACGGGTATTCCTTTGCCCAAGCCATGGCCGTTCCTTCCCCTTATATACAAATAGCCATACCAATTCAGAGCCACGGGTATTCCTCTACAAAGCCACAGGCATACCTCCCTAGGAAATCTATGTAAGGGTAAGGACCCACCACCCCTTATCTTTCCACCTTTTCTATGCAAACAATCATACCACTTCAGAGCCATGGGTATTCCTCTACAAAGCCACATGCATATCTCCCTAGGAAATCTATGTAAGGGCCCACCATCCCTCATCTTTCCCACTTTTCTTCTTACTCTCTAGCCAAAGTATTGCCCTTTTTTCTCTTGATTCTTAGCATCATCTTTCCTTCTTGTCATCTCCTCCTCAACACCTATCACCATGGCCAATGCAGAGAATTCTAACTCCTCCCTCAAGGTTGTCACCCACACTCCCAAAAGAAGAGACGATAGGTTGGCCATTGCTTTGAGGAATATGCCAAGCACTCCACCCAACTCTCTCATTTGGGTGAAACACTCATGAAGCAGGTCGGCTATGCCATTCATAGCCTCATGAAGGACATGCACAAAGTGGAGCACAAGCTTCTCTACTACACCAAGTAGTGTTGTTGTGCCATCGCACAGAGCCCACAGTGGTAGTGCGCCTAGAGCAAATTGGGCTTGATGGGTTATCCACAATGGAGTCATGGGGACCCAACCTCCTCAACTGCCTATACTTCATCGAAACTTACAATGCTGGACAAGCAACATGGTATGTGCTAGACTCCAAAGGCAACCCCCCTCACAATGCACCTCATTTTGGATTTGGTCAAATATGCCCTCCAGTTCCCAAGGATAGAGAAACCTTATGTGCACCATAGCCATGTCATGCAGCATGTGTGGGACATCTTCCAGGGCCCCATGACTAATGATGGCATGGAGTCGCACAATATCACCCACCAGGAGTTGGTGATGCCAGCAAGAGCACTTTCCTTCCTCCTCACCACACGTTGGACGGATTGCTTCAACCATTGTAATCTCTCCACTCTTTCCCGCGTTCATCAATGTGTGCCCATCAATTGGGGGGAATACATGCATAAGGAACTCCACCCTTGCCCATGTTCATCAAGGTGTGCCCGTCAATTGGGGGGAATACTTGCACAAGGAACTCCACCCTTGCTCGCGTTCATCAAGGTGTGCCCATCAATTTGGGAGAATACTTGCATAAGGAACTCTATGTAGTCTGCTCGAACCCACAAGGCAAGTTGACAGCCTCATCCCTTCTAACCAAAGTTTTAGATCATGTAGCAAGCTAGGAAGACTTTCCAAAACCTATCCGTTTACAGGAGGACCCCACAATACCTCACCCCATCCCTGAGCCCCGACATTCAACCACTCCCCCATCCAAGTGCCAATGCCTCGACACCTAGGAGGAAGAAGCAAGATGCAAGGCTACCAAACAGGAAACACTTTGTAAGACCTCCCAGTTTTGAGAGGAAACCTTGTTGCACTCCTCTCCAGGTGGCCAACCCCTCCCCTCACCCTCACCAACTCACCTCGATGAAGGCCCCTCTGCATCACCCTCCACATCCCACCGTCGTACCATGGAGATATTCCATTCGAATGTTTCCACTCCCAATAAGCCTTCTTTGAAGGTATCTGCTCCTCCTAGGGTGCTCTCCCAGATTTTGCAGTAGAAGGCTTCTCAAATCTAACCAGGGAGCTCCTTACTTCTATGATCGATTATATGCAGCACCCACCTCATGGAGCACCGACAAGCCACCGACACTGATGCATCCATTGAGCTCACAGCAGTCCCCCCCCCAGGTCTATCACCAACTAGAGATCGTTGTAGCCATCGCCATAATATAGTTTCATGACTCACATGTGGCTTTCCCCCAAGACTTCACCGTCAAAGAGGCTCGACAAGACAAGGCCTTCCTCTTCTTCGAAAGACTTGCCACTTGTCCCGTAGGAGATGATGACGATAATGATGATGATGATGACATCAACAATCCCCCCACTCGTGGTGGTGACCCACATTCCTACGAACCTCACCCCTAATGTCCTCATCACTCTGCTTGCTCCCAGATTTTGCAGCAGAAGGCTTCTCAAATCTAACCAGGGAGCTCCTTACTTCTATGATCGATTATATGCAGCACCCACCTCATGGAGCACCGACAACCCACCGACACCGATGCATCCATTGAGCTCACAGCAGTGCCCCCCCAGCCTCTATTCGTACCCATATGCTTCCTCCAAGTCACTTATTGCCCTCGTCTACATGGAATGGCAAGGATGGCCCAACATCTACATAGCCTACAAAGCTCTTCATCGCCACACCATCAAATTCTACTCCCCTCAAGGCCTCCTTGTATTGTACAAGAGGGTCTATCACCAACTAGAGATCGTTGTAGCCATTGCCATAATATAGTTTCATGACTCACATGTGGCTTTCCCCCAAGACTTCACTGTCAAAGAGGCTCGACAAGACAAGGCCTTCCTCTTCTTCGAAAGACTTGCCACTAGTCCCACAGGAGATGATGATGATAATGATGATGATGATGACATCAACAACCCCCCCACTCGTGGTGGTGACCCACATTCCAACGAACCTCACCCCTAGTCCCGCAGGAGATGATGATGATGATGACATCAACAATCCCCCCACTCGTGGTGGTGACCCACATTCCTACGAACCTCACCCCTAGTGCCCTCATCGCTCTCCTTGCTTGCATGACCACGTCCCTCTCCACCCTCGCCAAACCTACTGCCCCACTAGTACCCACTAACATCCCCTTGACCCCTGCACCCTCCAAGCCAAACTCCTCTCCGCGAGGCACGAGCTTCCTCCACCCTTCCCCTCTTTCCTTCACTACATACCAACCTACCTCACTTACCCTCACCACCCCCTTCTCCAATGCCACCCTCCTCCCTTTATATTGGAGCATTTGAGACTCTATTCAATCATCTTAAGGAATATACCTCTAGCTCAATCCCAAGAAGAGTAGCTTTTTCCAAAAGGAAATTGAATACTTAGGTCACATTTTTTTTTTGCTAGCATCCGAGTTAATCCCAAGAAGATAGAAACTATAGAGACCTGGTCATGATGACTAAAAGAGATACATAAGCTTCATTCTTTTCTTGGGCTTTGTAGTTGCTATCGCTTTTTAATGAAAAAAATTGCGTACATTATGCATGCACATACTGATCTTTTCAAAAAATCAAAGCATTACATATGGAATGATAGGTAAGAAAGAGCATGCAATCCATTAAAACATAAACTCACACATGCTCATGTTTTATAATTTCTTGATTTTACAAGATCTTTCTTTATCTCAGTCTCACCGATGCTAGTGGTTATGGCATAGGTGTAGTACTTATGTAAGAGAGTCATCCTATTGTTTATGAGAACATGAAGATTAGACCGATAGAAAGTAAGCACAATCGAACATGCACTTAAAATTTGGAAGCACGGTAGTTGATTTTTCATAAAGACTGACCACCAAAGTATCGAGCATTTATTATCACAACCTCATTTCAGATAGGCATATTAAATGGGAAACCTTAATTCAAAGTTTTCAACCCATTATTTAATATGAACCTCGTAAATGATGCTCTAAATAGAAGGCCCAGTGTTTATAACATATTTATCATCGAGAGTACTTGAGAGACACCTATGGTAGTGACCCTAACTCTGCCACAACATGGTCTAAATGGAAGAGATTAACTGGACTCCTCATCCCGAGTATTCTTACGATGGTGGATACCTCTTTTTATGAAAGAGACTATGCATCACCCAACCATTTAGGCACTTTATTATTGAGGAATTGTACCATCCCCATTATGCAGGGCATATAGGAGTTTCATTCACTCTACAGTAGGAGTACCCACATCTTCTGTAATTCAATCACAATTGTCCAACTAGATGCCTTTCTTTAGATAGCAACCCAAAATCTATGACTAACTGATTGAGCTCTTTCCATCCTGCTAAGGACTAGTCCCAACAATCAGCAAGTCTCCTTAGACCTCTGTTATACAGTTTCTTTGCAAGAGGAACATAAAGGAGGGCCAAGGGAGGGTTAAGGTTATGGGACCACCATATCCCCAATCTAAGAAAAGAATTGCCAGTGACTTCGAGCAACCATCCCAATAGGACAAATTCAACACTTCCTTCCATTTACTACTTAAAAAGCTATAAAAGGGAGAGTTTGAAATCTTAAGGGGAGCAAAAGAGAATAGCTTGTTTCTCCAGTTTTATCCCAACTAGCTGCCTTTTTGGAGGATAGGAGAATCTTCCACCACTTCTTTGAGAGTTCTAAGCCAAACTTCCTCCTGAAGTAAACATTTGGGGAGAAGCAAAGCAGTTCTAGCCAAGGCATGAGTAGGAAGGTGTAAAATCCCAAGGCCACTATCCTTTTTTGGTAGGCTAACTTTATCCTAAGCTAACCATGATGCCACCCTTTTGTTATTGCACCTGTTCCTCCACAAGAAGTCCCTCACAGGGCCTATAATTATGTTCCATTGAGCTTTACCAAAGTTGATAAACTAGAGAAAAAAACATAATGTAAGCATTCAGTGCACTATTAAATATGGTCACTCTGTCCTAAAATGATACTCTTACTTATTGCCACTTCTTGAATTTCTAGAGAAATCTTTCTATGGTCACTCTGTCCTAAAATGATACTCTTACTTATTTCCACTTCTTTAATTTCTAGAGAAATCTTTCTATGGCCCACTCAGAAAGTTATTTATTGGTGACATCCACCCCAAAGGGAACCCCCAAGTGCCTGATAATTTGTCCTCTCTTGACTACCTCACAACCCCATCTTTCCATATCAAAATCATTATCTTCAAGTAGACTAATTAATCTAGATTTTAGAATATTGCATTTGGAGCCTAAGGTATCAACAAATTCCTAGACTATGGATAAGGCCCATCTCACATTGTCATTATCTACTCTTAAGAATAATAAGGAATCATTAGCAAAACATTGAATTATTAATTTCTTCCCACTCTTCAACTTCAGTCCAATAATCCTCCCTCTTTCACTGGCTTTTTCACGAGCCACAATAAGAGGATGTGAAGCAATTGCAAAGAGAAGAGGGGCAAGAGGGCATCCATGTCTTAGGTGACCTTCTAATTTCAAAACTCCCAACTAACCTTCCATTCAACAAAAGGCTAGAAAAAACTCCAAAAGAGAGGGTATAGATGTAAGAAGCTATTATGAAACCAAACCCCAATTTTTACATAACCCTTGCCACAAAGAACTAGTGTATCCTATCATAAGCCTTTTCCAGCTCCAACTAAATCATGATGCATTTTTATTAGTCCTTTTGGCTACATCCCTACCTATCATGGCAGCCAAAATATTGTCATAGATAGATCTTCCCTTTACAAATCCATATTGTTTCCTAGAAACCACTTCCTGAAAGAACATGGGAAATCCTCAAGGCAAGGATCTTGTATACAATAGTAAGCAGGGTGATAGGTCTCCAGTGGTTGAACCTACTACAGGAAGCTTGCTTAGGGATGAGTTTCACCACTCCCTCCTTGAGATCCTTGTCCAAAAGCCCAGAGCTAAAGGCTTCTTTACAAATGTTCCAAACTATGTCTTTAAGAGAGGGCCAAAAGGAGATTAAAAATTCCATCGAGAGACCATCCCAACCTGGAGATTTCTTCTTGCCCAGATTAAGGATGGATAACCAGCATTCATCCATCTCTACATCTCTCTCCAACCATTTGGCTTTATCAGTGTCTAAACTTTGCTTGACCAAGTTTGACAAGTTATTTTTGCAACAAACCTTCTTTTGGACCCATCCTTTTTCAAGCTTAAAGTGGATCCTAAATAATCTACCCATTTTCTAATCACCTATTCAATCTCACCCAACTCCTACCCATTTTCATCTCTAATAAGTCCTACCAATTCCCTACTTCTTTTATCCTCAGTTAACTTAAATAGGTATCTATCATGCTTCTTTCTTGAGGTAAAGGTTTTCCTTCTAAAATCCCCAAGGCTAAAGTTTGCAAGTTTGTCATCTTCCTCTTTAAGACTTAATTGGCATTTAATATAAAGACTAATCGCTTCCTCAGTAAGCTTCCCTGACTACTTTTTTTTTTGTAATACCTCTAGTTGTTCCCTCCAGCTCTTCCTCCTCTAACTTCTCTCATGAGCTCTCAACTTCCCCACCTTTCTAATAACACCTTGCATCTCATTAGCAAAGGACCTCCAAGTCCCATCAATATTCCCTCTCCTCCTCAATCTACTAATTGCCTCTTTAGTATACCTAATAAACAGCTCATCTTTGAGGAGGAAGTTATTGACCCTCAACTTCCTGGTGGGGAATTGGCTCAGCTTTTCCTCCTCCCAGTCTTTCACATGCCATTCCCATTTCAAGGGCATGCGATCTAGAAGGGAAGAGGAGTTATCAATTTCAAGATTTAACGAGTAAGGCACCCAAGTGGCTTGATGACTACCCTGTCTAACCTAGAGGAGGAGCCAAAGTATTGTAAAATGAAGTAAGTATGTCCAGGGTCAATTCCACAATCTCCCAAGCTCCACCCATCAACAAGCCCCATCTGGCCACACTAAGCTTTTCCCACTTCTTTTTTTCCAAACCCATCAATATAGTACTCCCTCCACTTCTATCAGAGTGCTTTTCCACCATGTTGAAATCCCCCATCAAGATGCAGGATCCCTGGATGTTAAGGCCAGCGAGCCAATCCCACAAACTCCCCCTCTCCTTATAATTATAAGCTCCATATATATTCACTACGCCTCTCACTCCCTATTTGAATCTCCACCACTAGAGCCCTACCATTAGGATGGTTAGCAACTAAAGAGGGGTTCAAAGATTTCATGGTCATCACTCCACTGTGGCCATAATTAGTGCCCCCATAATACACTACCTAGTCTTTAAATCTATCCCTCCTAAATACTTTACCCCCAAACAGGTTGTGTTCCTAGATAGTTGAAATGGAGAGCCCCCAATCCTTAACCAGACTCCAAAAGACTGCATTTTTTTAATCATCTTTGATACCTTTAAAATTCCAAGTGCACCCCCTTACCTCTAGTTTATTAATCATGCAAGGGAAGTTTCACAAACCATCTCCACCTCCTCACTGCCTCCCTCATCAAGGGAGGTAGTTTTTGGGAGTTCTTCCAAGTAGTCTCAACTTGCCAGTTAAATATTTCCATAAAAGACATCTCACTATCCATTCTTCCAAGAGGACTAAAAGGGTTGGAATATATCAAAGGACTAAGATCACTAGGTGAATTGTTACCACCCTTGTCCTTGACTAAGAGTTTGTTCAAAGATTTCCTAGCTTCTTCCTTGGCTAATATGAGACTATTAATTTTTTGTTTTCTCCATAACCTTGGTCCACCCCCCTTTTGTCTGTTTACTTCCCTGGGGATCTGACAGACCTTTCTCCTTATCCTCTTTTTGCTGATTATCAGCAGCTTCTACATTGTCTACTTTCATTTCTCCCTTTAAATCCATAGCCTCTTTAACCTCACCCCATAGGTTTTCTCATGAAGACCATTCCCACCACAGAATTTGGCTATATGACCAAAGGCACCACACTTAAAACAAGTACCAAGAAAGGGACCAAACTTTCAATTCCAGTACTAATTTCCCAAGTTCTCCCAAATCAACCTCCGTAGTCTTAGGAGTCTTAATATCAGTGTTCCAAGAAATGTAGACTCTATTCGCTTGTTGGCCAAACTCTTCTTCTTTGGGGATGTACAAAGTGGGGCCCAAAGATTTGGCTAAATCCCCAAGCGTCGATCGGAGCCAAGGAGGGAGACCAACTAGTTCAACCCACACCGGGCATGATTCTTTTAAACACATCAAAGAGAGGGTCGAAAGGTACAACATGCACGAGTTTAGGACCCATAAACAAAGGAGCCCTTGTAAAAAGATCAGATACAACATGTCCCCTAGAAAACAACACATTAAAGAAGCCCTTTCCAAGATAAAAAATCTACAATACTAGCTTTTCGTGGAAAACATCTTCTTGTAGCCATCTTCCTAGCTCTACCTTAGAAGAAAGTCTACTCGGACAAAATAGAATAACACTACATATTGAGAATAGGTTCGCCTACCTTTTTACCAGCTCAATAGGGACTCTTATACATACCTTTGACACAAATGATTGGCTAGCAGAGATGCTAGGGCCCATTCTGCCCGCACAAAGGCAGGATACCTCTTTTTCACGTCCACACTTTCCTCCTCACCTTCACAAGAACACTTCATGGCTTTGCTATCTTGTAGGTCCTAATCTCCCCCCGACTTCGAACCTCCTCAAGCGCCAAGGCCTCGCCACCCCCCGCATCCGCTCCTCTCCCATTGCTAAGGTGGCAAGCTTTGCATGCACGACGTACACCAACCGCATGTCCCACTATGCATGCACGAGTGAAATGAAAGGCCACGTTCCCACTCTCACCCATTTACCCATACCCAAGCCCTTGGAAACATAATATGAATTGTCTATAAAACTTACCTTAGGGCAATTTAATGCTTTGACCTTAGGCTAAAATTTAGGCTAAGGGTAGAGCTCTAAATTTGGAAAGATTAAGTAGCCAAAATTATGAGGTTAAACCTTGGATAAGACATGGATAAATTATATGAGGTTGAGCCTTGGGTAGCATAGGGATAAATGACTTTTATTTTTATACATTATTTAGGTTTGAACTAAGAGGTACATTAAATTATACACATAAGTGTGTACATTAAGGATGCACACAAATGTGCACATTAACAATGCACATAAATGTGTACATAACCCTTTACATGAAAATAAACCTAGGAGGATTATAATATTAATCAAATAAAGATTAAAACTTTTGAATAACATTCATTTAAGGAAAAACCACAGGCCTGGAGAGAGCGAATAAGATCAAGATTTTAGGGAGAGAAAATAGCTTTAGGTGAAAAAGAGGCCCTAGATCAATTAAAGGTTGCTTAGAGGAATGCTTATAATTTTTTAAATTAATTCAACTAATTATAAACTCTACAAGTAAAATTTTAGAGAGAGAAAAAGAGAATCTAGGATAAGAAAGAGAAATGACCTCTTAAATAAGTAGGACTAAGTATAAGATTAAGTTAAAATTATAGAATTAGCTCAAGAAAATCAAGATATGATTGGATTAAGTCCAATCCTCTCAAGAAAATAAGATTTTTAAAGAGAGAAAGTCCCATATGTATAACCCTTAATTCAAGAGACTGAGAGCAATCTAATAAAGAGAAGGAGTGTATTTCAAAAAGCAAAGTCTATGAAGCCTTGAAAAAAGGATAGGTTAAGGGTCTAAGAAGCCTTGAAAAAAGACTAGGTTAAGAGACTTTTGATGAAAAATAAGGATCCGAACGAGAAAAGTAAGGATCCGAACGAGAAAAGTAAGGATTCATGTGCTTTCTTCAAGGAGGCCCAATCCTTAAGAAGTGTGATGATGATAAGACTTTTGATGAAAAATAAGGATCCGAACGAGAAAAGTAAGGATTCATGTGCTTTCTTCAAGGAGGCCCAATCCTTAAAAGAAGTGTGATGATGATAAGACTTAAGAAGCCAAGGATTGAATAAAAATTAAGGGATTCCCAAGCAAAGGTAACCCTAAAACCCTCAAGAATTGTCTATGGATTCTTCTACAGATTCTCAAGGTGTAAATTCAAGAGATAGAATGACATCTTTACCTTAAGCAAAAATGGCTTGGATTAGACTTGGGAAAAGTCCCAAGAAGGGAAGATTCTTGAGAAGATCTCATCATGATGTGTTATGGCTAGAGAAATCAGTGGTTCAGAGTTTTAACTAGAGAGTTGCCCTGTATCATCAAGCTTGTAATGGTTTACATTGCTTCGAATGTGAGAATAGTATATTTTGATTGAAATACTTCTTAATTATTTGGAATAATATATTTACATGTTGCATATATTTGTGAAGGTACCACCTGGTTTATGGATTGCAGTGGGGTACATCACACAAAGGAGATCATCCGAGACCTTGTGACCTCTACTAGCTAAACATGGGTATACTTTTGGAAGACATGACCTAACTTTGAAATGAAATAGGCAGGGTAGTACCTGGTGGTTGCTAAGTATGTGTGCTGGTACTAGACATGCGTGACTCCTAAGACGCTGGTACCTAGAGAATTTGTGCTTCTAGGATAGGCAACGACCAATAGAAGCAACTCCTATGATTATTTAGCACTTGTGTTGAGGTGGATGTGAGATATTGTAGGGCTCCTCCAATCACCACGGTGGTCTAGGAGTGTTCAAGCTCATTGGTCCGTACTGTCTTGGTCTAAGGAGGATCACGGTCATGGTGTGTGGAGATTTATGTTGATGAGGTGACATTGACGTGTTACTTCGATATTTGCTATGTGATGTGGACATATGATGTATGCATGGTTTTAAAAGAACACTATCGTGTATGTATGCATGGTTTTAAACGAACACTATCATGTATGTTTTCTTTTTAAAAAGGATTGTTTTATATAGGAGGGTGTGTGCGAGCACTTCTTAATCTTTAAGTGGTGTGTGTGACTAAAGTGGCAAATTTCAATTATGGGGGGTGTGAATTTACACCGGGCTACATAGGTCTAGTGGAGGGTGGAAGGCTAGGCCTATGGGATTAGATGGGGATAGGATGCTGAGCCTATGAATTTGGTTGAAGTAGAAAAAGTACTAAACACTTAAAAGTGGGCGGTTGGGAGGATGCAAAAGCAGGTACTTTCCAAAAACAAAACAAATATGTGTATTTTAGAATGAGGAAAACCTAGAACAAATAGTTTAATTGGCAAAACATAAATAAGGATAGACGCATAATCAAGGACTCGAGATATCTTGTTAAGCCTAGAGGATCCTAGAGAATCATAAAGGGATCACACCTAGAGGAATCATTAACCTTTCTGCATAAGGATTATTATAGTCAGAGTGAGGGAAACTGACGGAATAAATAGGTGTTAAAACATTATGATATGAGGCCTTGAGTGAGTCACTCTACCCCTAGTATCATTTCACTACCATAGATAGAGGGGTAGGGGTCTCACAGTAATTATTTTCGTATCATTCATTTGAGACCGTTTAGAGGACCACTCCTACGTCATCCTTCTCATGACTCACCACCAGATTTAGTAGTTGATGTTCAAAAATTACAATATAAGGCCATAGTTGACCATGAGAAAACTACAATTAGGAATGGTAATGTCTACATTAGATAGCTTGTAACCTTCAAGAGACATCCCTGAGAGGATGCCTGAAAGGTTTTTTATAGTTACCCAAACCTCATCACATCTTATAACCAAACAAGCAACTGAGGTCAGTTGTTGTTAACCCATGCAGGAGGGATGTCTAATGGTATTTTTTATGGTAGTGTGACCACAATGAATTTTTTTTGGCAATGTGTCATTATTTGTACATATTATTTGCACTTGGACTATTTATATTAGCACATACAAGCTAGGTTTATTATATTTGCACACTTTATGCACTCTATGTGTGAACTACTCTTTCTTTGAAAAGTGCAAGACCAATTTTATACAAGATAATATTTTAGCTCCAAGGGCTAATTTTGAATACATATAAAAAATACTCATGTCTTTAAGGGAGCTACACACATGAGGGGGAGTTTAATCTTATGTTGATGGTGATGTTTAATTTTTTGATTATTGTTTATGCTATGGTTTTTATGTTTAATTTGCTCAAGGACTATGTCTATGCTTATGTTTATTGATATGTATGTGCATGAGGTCATTTTCTCAAGTAGTACAAAGGTCTTGCCAATAAGTGCTCACACAAGGCACTGCCAAAGGCCTCATCCAAAAGCAATTAAAAGTGACCCATGATGCAACACATGGGTTTTCAAACCCAATAAATATGACTTTTGTACACATCATAGTGGACGACTAGAAAACAATAATACACACTTATATCTACTCCAAATTCTAATTAAAAACACATAACAATAAAAACCTAAGAAATGAAGTGGATCTTTCATAACATCTACTTGCATCTAGAAGTTTTTTCTTTTAAATTATTATGTGGAGCCTAAATGTAATTTTTTTAAAAATCTTCATACACCTTTCTTATTTTCCATTGTTCATGAATCTCTTTAATCATGTTTTGACTTTTTGGTGGATTTGGTAATGAATGCAAAACCTTATCATCCTTGTTAATGTTAGAGACTTTTCTTTGCATTGATTTTGCAAAGATCATAAATGCATAAGGAATGTCATTAGATGTTCAAAGGAATCAAAAGTTAAAAACTTGGACCTAAGAAGGCTTAAAGAAGATGCACAATTTTACAATTGAATGACTAGGGTGATTAATAGTTAATTATGATAATGAAAAAGAGCCTTATGGAACCTAAGGCATAGGTGCTAATTTCATTGCAACATCACCCACACAAAAGAGCTTCAAGTACATTCTTAAATAGCTCCAAGAGAACATAAACTCACAGATTTTTCAATCTGTTGCATAACTCATGTGACCATCACACTAGCACAAAACACATGGCTTTCTCCATTGAAGAACTCATGTACCCATATCACACACAACTCATGTTCCTAGCACAAAACACATGGCTTTCTCCATTGCCTCATAAAGACACCTTTACCTTCACCTAGTTACATTAACCAATAACCTTATGACAATAAACCATGCAACTAGTTACAAGACTCACACACTTCTTTTTAAAGATATAACGTGCCATTAGGATTACATTTTAACAACGTGCCTTTTTAAAGATATAACGTGCCATTAGGATTACATTTTAACAACGTGCCATCACAATTGCATTTTAACGATGTGCCATCACAACTACATTTTAAAGATACTAAGTGCCATCACAATTCATTTTAACATCAAGGTATGCAATGACTCTTTGGTTTATATAATGCTTCACTTATGAAGTTTAACCTGCAAAAGGTGCTTTCTTATATTTGAAAACATGATTTTTAGCAAGGCTTTCCATTTCTTCAAATCTATCTTGGCGGCGGCAACACAAAGAGAAATTGTGTGAGAGGCCTTTATGAATCTTTATTGTATAACATTTTTGCTCTTTGTTTGCCATATTTTGTTCAGTTAAAGCGTACATTCACTATGCTTGCATTTTTCTATCTTGGTGGCACACAAAGAGAAATTATGTGACGTAACAATCTTCTTTTCTCATACATTATGTGCAACAAAGGAATGCTAACAAATGAATTTTAACTAACATGAATGCTAAATTAGGTAATCAATGACACACACATTTAAGGATTGGGGTGTCCCTGACGAGGGATTTCATTGCATAGTTATACACACACACACACACACACACACACACACATATACACACACACAATGAACAATATGATTGTTTTGATGGTGCGACACTAAATAGACTTTATGGATAAAGAATGAAATGGATTCAAAGTATAGCTCATTTTGGCCATCAAGTTCCACATCCGGCATATCTTTTATCTCGAGTCTTTAAAAGCTACTTGAGGCTTCAAAGCTATTACATATATACTTGCATGGCTAGGAGATATTATGCTTTTCTAACTTGTATAAATAGAAGCTATTGCATGAATTTGTTATAAAAACTTCTTTACAAATCTCAAGAGTTAGCACAAATTATTTATGGTGTAGCTTTTATACTACTTTAAGTGTAGAGATGAGGTTGTCAAGCTCAAAATTTAAAGCTATAATGCTATTTAAAGCTATAGTCAATGCCCTCCAAGCAAGAATTATTATTACAATTGAAATAAGGGACATAGAACCATATTTTCTACAAGGGGCTACACCCTTAAAGAGATTAGTATACTCTTCAAGATTTTCATATAAGCAAGCATCATGAAGCAAATCACGAACATCACACTTCAAGATTTTCATATGAGAAAGCATCATGGTGTAAAATAAAGTTTGTTGATATACAAAATTTTCAATAGATATTGGATATTACGAAAGAAATATACCTTCAAGTGCGATTATATTACATAGGCATTGACAAATTCAAGAATTTTAAAGATGAGTTAGGTGAGGTTTATGTTGTTCAAAAAGCTAAATCTTAGGTCCCATATCACTTTCATCCGTGATGATAGAGAAAATAAATTGACTCTAAGCAATGTAATTATTAGTAGCTCATACACTTGCCTTTTCTAAGCAATAAAGAAAGAAAATGTTCAACAAATTATCCACAACTAGATAATATGTGTGGAAAATATTGTTTGCTTACTCTGAACCCATCCCAAAGTCTCAATAACCATTTTGTTAAAGTTGAAATTTACACAATAACTTTTGCATCATTAAATTAAATTAAATTAGTCATAATTTTCCACTTAATATGACTTACCTAGACCAAAATGGTATTGTCTTGCACGTGAAGTTAGATGTTCGCAAGAACTTCTATTATTTAGGTGGCTTCCCATGACTCTTTGCACCTAGATTGCTTTCTTCTCCCCCTTGCATTGTCACGTGAATTGACCATAGCCCACCAGTGTTTATGGGCTCGTCCATAGTGACTTCCATTTATGTGGAATAAACCAATGCCATTAGAGCCGAAACACATGTGAGAAATGCATTGCTGCAACATATTTTTGCGTACAACAAAACAGTTGCGTGTCTAAGCTCTTAAGGCGTGACGTGAAAAGTGTGGTAGGCCCACACGTTAATTTTGTGCCCTTCATGTTTCCTTTCATGGACATTATCCACATCATTTTTCCCTTCAAGTTTCCTTCCATGGACTTTATCCACCTTATTTTGCTTACAACAAAACACTTGCGTGTCTAAGCTTTTAAGGCGTGACGTGAAAAGTGTGGTAGGCCTGCACATTAATTTTGTGCCCTTCATGTTTCCTTCCATGGACATTATCCACCTCATTTTGTTTACAGCATTCCCCTGACATCAAACTACATGTCCAATACATTTATTCCCCTTGTAACCAAACGCTTAAAGGAGAATTGTTTGTTGGTGAAAATATCTTACAAGCAACAATACCTTCTGTATGCATGCAATTATGGGTGCCCTTTGGTTATGCTAGCTACTCACCTCCACTGGCTCTTATCCTTCCAAGGTGTTATTGAGAAATTTGATTAAAAGGTTCTCTCCTCACTCAAAATGAGGGGAGTATTGAAGTGGAACCTTTGTCGGTGTGTGCATTAAGAGGGGTAATTTAGTAGATGATGACTTTGGTTTCTCCCGCCTAGAAGGGAAGCCTACTTGGACAAGGGCTACATAGAGGGGCTTTGGTTTCTCCCACATAGCTACATAGGCGCACTAGGGCAAAGGGGCTAGTACTACCCTAAGTCTTACTCAGAAATCCTTTCAGAATCGATGTTTTTTCACATCTTGAAATTAAATTTTCTTATTGGGGCAAGAATGAGAGGGCTTTAGAACCCAGCTCCTTACTAGGCCCTTTACCCTAGGTTGTTAAACATATTTATCCTAACCATGAAAATTGGCTTTTGGCCTTCTAAGATGCAATTTTTCTCTTTAACCATCATTCTTGGGTTCTACTAGTAGTTATCTTTTGATTTTACGTCTTGCTAGGTAGGATTATGTCATATAGTTATAGAATGTATAGATTAGGGGAATGGAATTTTATAATTCTATTCTTTTTGTTTTAGATACAAATGGCAAATGGTCTTTTTATAACTTCTAGTCATGTAAGAGCAATTTAAGGATATACTTTAGGTTAGGTGCCCACATTTAGATTAGTGCACAACTCTAGCTACTAGATCTAATAATATGACAATGTAAGGGGAAGAAGAAAGCAATCACCAGAATACATTTTAGCATTTTGCTCATTTTACAATTATGTTGACAATTGACCCCTTGTTTGAAATGTTTTCAAAAAATTGAACAATTCTTTAAAGAGAAGTATTCTATATATATATAATTAGGTAAATCTAAATCCGCAACTCTTTGCTATCATAATATAAAGCGGACCATAACCTTGTTGTGCAACAAGGGCTGTAGGCAAATTGTATACACATGCCAACACTTTAACATTTCTAAAATTTGTAGGTTATGGAAAAAGAAGCTTACCAAGGGTTTACACATCTTTCTAAGGATGGGAGGGGTAGGTTGCGATGTTGAATTGGAGTGCATAGATACCTTAAGGCCCAAGTTGAACAGAGTGAACACTTTTTCTTGAAACTTAGGTTGGTTATGCAACTTCGAGATGCTCGTCAAGGATGGACAAGCTATCTTGCTTGTCCAACTCTCCCGACACGTTCCATGGGGCAGTGAGAACCAGATGCCTCACCCCACCGTCCATGTCCCATTGGTGGGGGGGAGATAAGACTTGGTAGTGCGTTCTTATGAAACCAAACCCCTAGGTGTGGCAGTCCGTCCTTGTGTGAAACAATGGTGTTTATTTACGTCATTTCTCATTGAAGGGAGGGAGGTGCGTGCAAAATGCGCTCGTTCAATTAAGGAAGAAAGGTGCATGCGAAATGCGCCTACGGTACCCATCTTTTATTTCAAAGAAGAAGAAGGACGAGGCGACGTGGATCTTGTTGGCGCCAAAAAAGCACTAGATAGTGTGTGTGTTGATGTGAGCAAGGAGCACAATCAGAACTTTTGCGCGTCCACCGATGGCACAGCGGGTAAGGGTTTCTGCCCCTAATTCTGCAGGTTTTGTCTTGCCCTGATTGTGCAGGGTTTGCTACTGCATGGCCTTCTTCTTCTTCTTCTTCTTCTTCATCATCATCATCATCATCTAGTTCTCTTTGATTCGCTCTTTGGCACTTCCCTTTTCCACAGGACTTCGAAAATGGAAACCTGCAGACTAGCGATGGTAGCTCCATCCAAGCCCCTCTCGTATCCAAGCATCCAACTGCTTACTCGCTCATCTATGTCGTGCTTCCGTAAGTTGATCACAACAAAACCCTCCCACCTAAACGAGTATTTATGTATATGCAATAAGCGTTTCCATAATTCCTCACATTCTTCTTGCACCAAAAAACCAGGTTTTCCATCAGTTTCCACATCTTTTTGCACCTCAAAATGGTTGTCATGATCATGGTGATTTTTGAACACAACAGGTTTCTCTTTCCAGCTTTAGGAGGATTTCTCTATGGATTTGACATAGGGGCTACATCAGTCGCTGCTTTATCCATTGAAGTAAGTAAATGTTTAGTTAGATATCTTTAATACTCATAATGGGATCGGACTTGGGTCCTACTCGTTGGGCAGGTCGGTTTGTTACCTCTTTGAGCTAGGCAGGGTCGAAATTTGCAGCAAAATGATGTTTTTTTTTTTCATTTTGCAGTCATCCACATTAAGCGGAACCAACTGGTATAACTTAAACTCAATAGAGAGAGGGCTAGTGGTGAGAGTCTTGCAACCCCCTTTATCCATATCTGTAAGAAGGCCTGCTCTTCAAGTGTTATTCCTAATTGCTGTTGCACCTATGTGATGACCGTTGAAACATGCAGGAAAGTGGCTCCCTTTATGGTGCACTTGTGGGATCAGCCTTGGCCTTCACAGTTGAAAATTTACTTGGTATATGTGCTTTGCTGCTGAGGTCCATCCTAAATGCAAGTCAGACTGCAGTTGCCTTGTAACCAATGGATTTTTTTTTTCACTTCATGAAGGTCGAAGAAGGCAGCTGCTTGGTGCATCGCTCTTGTATATTATAGGATCATTAGTAGAATCATTGGCACCAAGCTTCGTAGTATTGCTGGTAGGAAGGCTCGTTTATGGCCTTGGCATTGGTATGGTGAGTGCCTTTTCTTGATCAATACAGGATTGTTGATTGAAAATTTTGCATCATGGCGAAATTTTTGTTATATTCAAAGCTTTAAAGAGTCGATACTGTGGTTTAAAATCTTCATTTTTTTCAGAATGAAAAAAAAATCCATTTATGTACATGCCACTCCAATAGCACTTTGTACTACTAGTACTATCTGGCACCACCATAATCTTGACAAGCTCTGTCAATATTGATTGTATTATCTCGTGTTATTTGTTGTAGCGGTTAATGGGGGTTTATTGGTTTTTGGTGGCAGGCCATGCACGGTGCCCCTCTGTACATTGCTGAAACCTGCCCTTCTCAAATACGTGGTACTATGATCTCATTAAAGGAAGTGATGATAGTCATTGGAATGCTGGTTAGTTATTGCATACTCTTTTTGGTTTCTTGATTGGAGGAATTGAATGTATTTGGTGTTGCTAAATACACATTTATTCTGCATCTGCCAGCTTGGATACACAATAGGATACGTGGAAGTGAATGCAGTAGGGGGCTGGCGAATTATGTATATTATTGCAGCACCACTTAGTTTTATAATGTGTATTGGTATATGGTGGCTTCCTCCGTCACCAAGATGGCTCTTACTGTGTGCATGCGAAGGCAGAGGCAACCTTGAGCAATCAAGACAAGCTGCTGCCAAATCCATTCGCAGACTGAGAGGAAGCAAAGTGGAGGAAGTTGTTGTGGAGGAAGAGGTAGAAGAGACATTCCAGTCCTTGCAATTAGTCTATGAAGAAGAAGAGAAAGTAAGCGTTGCAGATCTTTTCAAAGGGAAGAGTCTGAAGGCTCTTATTATTGGCGTTGGCCTTGTATTCTTCCAACAGGTGAGCAAAGCTGGTCACCTTTTTCCCTTCTTCTGAAATTTGGCTTGCAGAGTTGACATGTGGCGATTTGAAGGTATCTGCTATGTTTCATGACCTAATGATGGCATACAAAATGACTGCCTCTTGACAGTTCACTGGTCAACCAAGCGTGCTCTACTATGCTGCTACAATTTTTGAGGTAAAAACACATTGATTCTGCATCTGTACAGACTTTGTTTTACGAGTACGAGATTTTGACTGCAACTGACACATGCTTTCTCTAAATCTTGGCAGAGTGCAGGATTTTCAGCTGCTTCTAATGCGACTCTTGTTTCTGTCATCCTTTCTGCGTTTAAGGTGAGTTTTACATTCCTAAGCAATTATCTCAGCACTACACTTGTTCCTGGTGTTGACATGCATGTGAGTAGCCATTCTAGGAAGCAAAACTTTAGCTTCTTTCATAGAGTACGTAGTGTCTTAGCTATCAAAGGTTGGCGTCTCTTATTTCCAGGAGCCATCTCTTAGTGCTTCAGAAAGTAAGCTGGATTCAGTGTTTTAAAAGACTTCAAGTTTTGATGGAAAGGCTGACAACTTTGATGTGACCTTCAGTTGAAAACATGAGCTATCAAGTGTCTATAAGTCTAGAAAATGGTGGCATGAAGGTTGGCTTTATGGAAACTCCATGGAACGCCCCTGGCACACAGCACTGGGCTGTAATACTGCAATCAGTTTTTCTGTATTTAGAATGAAGGAACCCTGGTGCTTTGCTACATTTACATTATAGTCAAAAAAGGGGTGTCCTCGTGGACATGTACTGGCAGTGGTAGCTAGTTCATTTGTTCAAGTAAGCAGAGGGTTTGTATCCAGTGTATTGGCAGCAGCCAGAAGATCAGGTAGGAGGACTGGGACGAGAATAGGTAGTGTGCACTGTGGGCAGAGTGCAGTTGTTGATGGGGGTTGTCTAGGGGCAACCCATGTCAAGTTGACCATTGCTTTTGGCAGTGGTTTGGGTTCCAGGAGGATATGTACCAGTGCACACTTGCATACCTCTGTGGTACTCCTGGCCCTCTCTCTCAAATGTTGGCACTTCAGCATTCTTCTTTCCCTTCAGTGCAATGCTGGATTGCACCTGGGATGAGGGTTCAAGAGCTCCCTTGATATGTTATCAGGTGTTTTCTATGACTTGTAATTTGAGGGACGTCGCAATTGCTGACATGCTTTAGAGCCCCTGGTCCTGAGTGCTGATGGAGTTGAACTGGTCCTTTATCTCTGGTGAGGACAGTCTTGGAGTCCTCTTAGAGGGACAATTGTTCATCTTCTTCCCCACATATCTTTGTGTGGAGACGTAGTTCTACACCTGTGCTGGGGGCACCTCATCCATGGCACAATGCCATGCTTTGGTCCAAATTACTTGCTTGGCATTGCAAATCTGCACTAAGCTCTTTCACCAGTGGACGAACTACTACTACTCCTTTTTCATAACATCAAGGAGTATCATTGCTGCACAGGTGGCTGTACTCGGAGACGATGCCAGATGTTATGAGGACAACCACACCTTGTCGACCCTTGCTTTCGGAAGATGGGCTAGCGCACCCACGTGGAAAGTTGCTTCTTACGGCTCTGCAGTGAAGTACCCAACAACACATGTTACGGTAAAGGCAAGGTAAGCTGCAGTCGTGAACATATTTGGCGTTGTCCCCGGAGACTACCTTTTTCTCCGAGGTGATTGGTGATGACTTCATTTCATTCCCTTTGGAGGTACTGTCTCCTAGGGAGGATGCAATGCATATTCTCAATACGATTGCAGGTCGAAGATCACCTTCGAGCGAGAGCAAATATTGCCCATGGAACATGTCACATAGCAGGCCTCACAACCTTCTTGTCCTTGGAAGTCCAAGCCCCGATGAGTTCTCTTTTGCAAGGAAATTCTCAACTATGGAGAGACTTATCCGACTTGATGAATGGGAATGTAAGAGCCCACATAGCAGAGTTAGAGGAGGTTGAGTCATCCCACATAGAGCACTTTCCTTTTATACCCAAGACCAAAAGATTGTCGAAGGTATCCATGAATAAGCTAGGACAATGTTTTGAAAATGATGAAATGAATGTAATGCTGCTTGTCATGTATAAGAGAAAGATGGCCTCGGCAATCTTAGATGGTGGTGTTGGTGTCAGTATAATCAGAAAGGATTGCGTGGAGGCTTGGGGAAGCCCATCACTTGTAGACACCAGTCTCACGGTCAAGCGTGTCGATGGAAACACAATAAAACCCATTGAATATGATGGGAAGGATCCAAGATTATCCTTGCTCGTCCATGAGCGGCAGCTAAGATATCCTCGTCATTCATGGAACCTCATCTCTTTAGCCCGCTACCTCAAGACTGTCGACCAATCCTTTGACATTGTCGAAGTTTGCTTCGTAAATCAATATATCTAAAAGATGTTTACTAAGTGGAAGGTTGACAATCTAGAACACACTACAGGTGGATGGAAGTCAACCAACCCAAGGGTCTGTAAAGTCATAGATCATATGGGAGTGCAGTCCAAGTGGCAGAAGGTCCATGTCTTAAACAATTTTGAGATGTGGGAACAATACACAGTCGGGCCTAGAAGTTTGTGTTGATCCAACGTTCATGCCCATCAAGCGAAGGTGGTCATGGCACAAGTTCTTGAAAATGGAGGGCAAGTGTTCTTCTACAACTTTTGTTACTTCGAAGGGTCCATGCTACTTACCACAACGGAGATGTGGCTTCGTATGAAGAATTTCAACAATCTTTACTAGGCTAGGTTCTCGACCACTTGGCCATATGTCACGTGCATCCCGCACTTGGATGCCACGTAGACATTTCTGTACAGAAGGTGGAGGACCTGGGATGGTGAACTGGTCCCATGTGAGCCCAGTCCGGGACGAGTCAGCTAGGGATCCATCTCAAATGTCTGAAGTTAGGTGTGCATTGTCCTGCACAGGAGTCTAAGGTCAGGTGTGCACTGTCCTGCACATGAAACAGTGCCAGTCTATGTTGTGAGTCTCCCTCTAGAATGATATCAGTGGTTTTGTGTATTTGGTATGGTACCGGATGCCAGATCACTGAGTAGATTATGTTTAGGACAAGGGGCCAGCCCATAGGGCTACCCCAAAGCTTAGTATGGGCATGGGAATGGTGTGAAACCATCCCCATGAGGGCCACGAAGGCCCAGGTTGGACCCACCAGCCATGGAAGGGTTGTGGGACAGCCCTAGGGCAAAGATAAGGCTATTTTCAAGAGCATACAGCCTTTAGATGATTGTAGGGCATGTATGGGGCACAGTCCATACAGGCTGCCCAGCCTTGGGATTGTGGATAAAAGTTGTGTCCAGCCAATCAGAAGCAGGCTCATCACTTTCAGCCTGTTAGAAAAAAAAGGCAATATTTTTTGGGATTTAATTTTGCATTTATTGCTGAATTTTCACCAATCGTGGGACATAGTCTGTTTTTTAGCTGGCCGACTGCTCCTGGGGAGGAGTATAAGTAGTGGAGGCCATAATCCCATCATTCATCTCAGTTTTCACCAAGTGCTCAAGCCAATCAAGGGCCAGTCAAGCCAAGGAGATTGCCAAGCAAAGGGGTGGACTTCTGAAGGTCAAGGGCAAGATTTTCCAGCCAAGAAAAGGTCAAGTTTTTCTGTATTTGTTTTCAGATTTACATCATTCTAATAAAGCAAATACACCATCCGTGGTGGGGGCCTTACAGAGGATAATTGGGACCCAATACTGTGTCCTCTCCATCTTCCCCTTCTCTCTCTATTTTCTGCACATCTCCTTCAGTTTGTGCGTTAATTTCGTCGCGAAAAGAGTGTTGATTTTTGAGTTTTGAAGTATCGATCCTTCTCCGAAGCTTTCGCATATTACAGTGGTATCAGAGCCTACTTCAAGGACAAAGATTCAACAAAGAAAACTAGAAAATTTTTTCGTTCGTGTGGTTGGTTTTTGGACACCGGTGGACTACCCCTTTCGGAGTGACTCCTGTTTCTCGAAGGACGATTGGTTTTTAGTCTCCGGAAGCCTTCGGAAGTCTCCCACGCAGATAGTGGATGGTCAGATTGCGTTCCGAAAAGGAATTGCATTTTCTCGCTATGGCGAGCTTCGGCGACGAGAGAGAACCTGAACCATGGGACCAGAGTGCACCAGGCAGCCCAGCTAGGGCACTAGGCTTGAGTGTCACAGACATGTTCCAGCAGATGATGCGAGCAATAGCAGACCAGACAACCAAGTTGGATGAGCAAAAGGCGCGGATCTTGGCTTTGGAGGAGCGTTCTCGCTCTTCAGCGTCGCGTTTTCCATCTCCTTCTCCCTCTTCTTCCGTATCCCAGATACCAGATCCTTGTCACAGGGATCCTCTTGCGGGGTCACAGCCGCAGCCAAGCTCCTTGCTTGAGTTGCAGATGCGTGTATTGGAGATTCGACAATGAGAAGACGACGCCATGCGATGTGTGAAACACGAGCGTTACCTCAGAGCTTTGGACGCCAGATTGACACCGGCGGCGCCCTCGAATCATTTTTCCGAGAAAATGAATTTCAATAAGTATAATGGTAAACTCGATCCCACAACTCTTTATTCATGGTTGCATCAATTTGAAGCTTACTTTGCCGTAGTTAGGAAAACAGATACTGACAAAGTGATCTTAGCTAGTTGATACTTGGAAGGTGAGGCCATTCCTTGGTGGACTCAGTGGGCTCTTGTCCACACCAGAGCAGGTATGGCAGCTTATGGGTGGGACGAATTCGTCCGCGACCTTAAGCAGCGGTTTCTATCATCCCACTACCTTGAGCGACTCGAAGACGAGTTCAGGGGAGCGCGTCAGAACGTGCAACCAGTCCTTCAGTTTGCGAATAAAATTTCGACCTTGTGTTTGCAATTAGGCTTATCTGATACGGACAAGAAAGGGTAGTTTTTGTATGGCCTGGACACGCAAATCCAATGGGAGGTGCGTATGTTTAGGCCAGCCACCTTTGAGGACGCACTCTCGCTTGCGCAGAGTGCAGAAATGAAACACAATGGTGGCAAGCCCAAGACTTCCCAACCGGCTTCTCCCAGGGCTAACACCTCGGGAGACAAAAGCCAGAACCAGACGGGGTCTTTCCCAAGACAGAGCCCGGGAGCCTCTGGCTCCAAGAACTCGAACAATGCGTCTGGTCTTACTCCAGACCAGAAAGCGAACGCAAGCAAGACAAGTGGCAAGTTGAGTGCTGAGGAGCTTTCTCAATGCAAGAAGGAGGGCAGATGTTTCTTTTGTCACACAAAAGGACATACTTCTCGGGATTGTCCGAAGACGCCTCCAAAGGCCGCCGCTGCCTCCACAGCTTCCGTGGTGAGCGTAGCTCCCACACAGACCCCAGCGGCTACCCCTAGTTCTTTAATCCCCGGTGCTTCAGTTGGAGCAATTATTAGTCAGGAGCTCGAAGATAAGCAGAAGGGCGTCCATGACCAGGAGTATGAGCGCAACGAATTGCTCAAGTCCTTTGGCTACATAGGTGGCCAGAGAGTCGTCGTCTTGTTTGACAACGGTAGCACAGAGGATGTGGTCATGGAACAGGCCGCTAGGCGTGTCCGTTTCGAGTTGACTCAGGTGGACAAACAGGTGGAGGGTTTTAGCAGAGGTATGACAACAAACGTCAAGCATGAAGCTCTAGGTGCGAAGTTAGTGATTCAGGGCATCGAGTTTGTGCGTGACTTTATGGTTGTCCCTCTTGTAGGAGCAGACATAATTTTGGGTATCCAGTGGTTTCACAAGTTTCTTCTTGATGTCAAGTGGGACAAGCACACGTTCCAGATCAATCGGAATGTGTCGAACACTCCGGTGACCATTAAGTGTGAGCCAGGTATTCCAAACTTTTCGCTCATAAGCCACTTGCAGGCTAAGCGAGCAGTCAAAAAAGGCGCACAGTGTGCGATGATTTACATCCAGACAGCCTAGACGGTGGCTAGTGCTTTCGAGAAGTACTCGGTCCTCCATGAAAAGTTTTAGAAGATTTTTCTTCGAGACAGTCTCCCTTCCCAGCTCTCCCCGTCCAGACCGGAGGATCACAGGATTGACCTCCTCCCAGGCTCGGAACCCCCGAGCAAGTTTTCGTATCGCCTTTCTAAGGCAATGGAATCGGAGTTGGACCGCCAACTCCAAGAATTGTTGCAAGCTGGCTTCATCCATCCCAGCGTGTCGCCATTTGTAGCACTGATCTTGTTTGTCAAGAAGAAAGATGGGTCTTCTCGGTTGTGTGTCGATTATCGTGCACTCAACAAGCTGACTATCAAGAGCAGATTCTCGATGCCTCGAATTGACTATATTCTCAAGAGGCTGAATGGAGCTAAGGTGTTCTCCAAACTGGATTTAAAGAGTGGGTACCACCAGGTACGGATTATAGAGGGAGACATCTCCAAAACAGCCTTCCGTACAGAACGGGCCCACTATGAGTTTGTGGTCATGCCATTTGGTTTGACGAACGTCCCAGTTACATTTAACCGCATGATGATGCGTGTTTTCCGAGAGTTGATTGGAGAGGGTGTGTTCATATTTTTGGACGACATACTCATATTTTCAGCTACAGTTGAGCAGCATGACATTGATGTGGAGAAAGTTCTTAAGTTGTTGGAAAGCAACGAGCTCTATGTCAGTGAAAAGAAGTCAGAATTTTATTTGTTCCAGGTACATTACTTGGGATATATAATTAGTGCTGAAGGCATTCGACTGGATCCGGCTAAAGTGGTCGAGATTGTTAACTGGGAAGTACCACAGACAGCTTATGACATTAGATCATTTGTGGGTATATGCCAGGCATATTCCATCCATATTGACAAGTTTTTTGACCTCTCGCGGCAGATCTCACCGATCTGCTAAAGGGAGTGAAAACAAGAAGGCAAAAGATTCGGATGACTCCACGAGCGTTGGAGGCATTCCAGAACCTCAAGGTGGCTTTGTCAGAAGTGTCTTGTTTAACCCTTGCCTCGTGGGACGAACCATTTCAAGTGATCACCGATGCGAGTAACATCGTAATTGGAGGTGTATTGCAACAGAATGGTTATCCGGTAGCTTACATGTCTCGTAAGTTACTGTCCGCCGAAAAGAACTATTTCAATCTATGATCGTGAACTCCTAGCAATTATACAGGCCTTGAAACATTGGAAACATTTTCTGTATGGCCGTGACTTCGAGGTTCGCACTGACCATCAGGCATTGCGTTGGATTCAGACGATGCCAAGTGTACAGTGGAGTGATCGACAACACCGTTGGAGTCAGATATTCCAACAGTTCGGTGGTATGATTGAGTACCTTCCAGGAAAGGCCAATCCAGTGGCCGATGCTTTGAGCAAGAAGGGCCAAGTATCTGCGATTCAGACCACTAGAGTTGACCTTGTTGGTATAGGACTAGAAGACATGAAGCACACGTACACGGATTCCGAGGAATTCGGTACTCAGTGGAAACAGGCATTGGATACCACAGGACCATGTCATTTTCTGATACGCGATGGTTGGCTTTTCTACAAAGGCCGACTATGTGTCATGAAATCATTCCGGGCAACTCTTCTCCATGATGCCCATGACGCCATTACAGGTGGTCATAGGGGCATGAATTCGACTCTGGAGAAATTAGAACGGCAATACTATTGGCCAAAGATGAGGCGTGATGTGTTTACATATGTACAACACTGTGACATTTGTCAAAAGGTGAAAGCTCCTCGTGGAAAGAAGATAGGGTTGTTACAGTCTTTGCCAATTTCTGAGGGTCCTTTCCAGGACATTTCGATGGACTTCGTCACAAATCTGCCTCCCAATCCGAGTAAGCGTAATACGCAGTGTTTAACTATTGTTGATAGGTTCAGCAAATTTGTTATGCTTATTCCTTGTAGGGTCAATGTGACCGCCGGGGATGTTGCTCAGCTATTCATTCGGCATTGGTACCCGATTGGCGGGATTCCTAGAACCATAGTGTTAGACTGAGATGTCAAGTTTACCAGTCATTTTTGGAGGGCATTGTTTGATAATTTTGGTACTAAGTTGAATTTTTTCAATGCATTCCACCCACAGACAGATGGCCAGACAGAGATATACAACCAGTTGGGCTTTGATGTGCTGAAGCGTTATGTCCACGATCAGCAAGGTAAGTGGGAATCGTTTTTGCCTTTAGTTCAAGCTGTTTTGAATGACTCTTTTTCTTCAGCTATTGGCAGGACTCCATATGAGGCAGCGTTTGGAAGGCCTTTCCAATCGTCGTTAACCAGGACTTCGTCTTCAGTACCGGAGGTGAACAGAGTGACAGAGTCTTACCAGGAGATCCTAGAGTCCATTAAAGACAGATTGGCTAAAGCGCAAGAGGCCTACACTCGACAGGCCAATAAAGACCGAAGGGACATGAAGTTTTCGGAAGGGGATTGGGTGTATCTTCGGATTATGAAGCAAAGATTGAAGCAGGTGGGCAAGCGATGCCCAAAGTTGTCTTTCAAAAGCTTCGGACCTTTTCCCATCTTGAAAAAGGTTAATGAGGTGTCTATGCAGTTAAAGCTACCTCCGAGTTGGACTATGCACGATGTATTTCATGTCAGTTGGTTAAAGCCATATGCAGGTCCACCCCCTTCAGAGGTCAAAGACGAAGCGGAACCAGAGATTGTTGATGAAACAGAAGTAATGGTTCTAGAACAGATCCTTCTGCACCGTTTCAAGCATGGCTCAAGCCGAAGACTACGACAGTTCCTCACGAAGTTTCAGGACCGAGAAACTCATGAAGCGGTATGGCTCGACAAAGAATTTTTTAAAGACTATCCGGCATTATTGACGGATTATTTGGAGGCTATGCAGCTTCCGTCAAGTTAAGCAGAAGGGGATGTCACGTGCATCCCGCACTTGGATGCCACGTAGACATTTCTGTATAGAAGGTGCAGGACCTGGGATGGTGAACTGGTCCCATGTGAGCCTAGTCCGGGATGAGTCAGCCAGGGATCCATCTCAAATGTCCGAAGTCAGGTGTGCATTGTCCTGCACAGGAGCCTAAGGTCAGGTGTGCACTGTCCTGCACATGAAGCAGTGCCAGTCCGTGCTGTGAGTCTCCCTCTAGAATGATGTCAGTGGTTCTGTGTATCTGGTATGGTACCGGATGCCAGATCACTGAGTAGATTATGTTTAGGACAAGGGGCCAGCCCATAGGGCTATCCCGGAGCTTAGTATGGGTATGGAAATGGTGTGAAACCATCCCCATGAGGGCCAGGAAGGCCCAGGTTGGACCCACCAGCCATGGAAGGGCTGTGGGACAGCCCTAGTGCAAAGATAAGGCTATTTTCAAGAGCATACAGCCTTTAGATGGTTGTAGGCATGTATGGGACACAGCTCATATAGGCTGCCCAGCCTTGGGATTGTGGACAAAAGTTGTGTCTAGCCAATCAGAAGCAGGCTCATCACTTTCAGCATGTTAGGAAAAAAAGACAGTATTTTTTGGGATTTAATTTAGCATTTATTACTAAATTTTCACCAGTCGTGGGACATAGCCTGTTTTTTAGCTGGCCGACTGCTCCTGAGGAGGAGTATAAGTAGTGGAGGCCATAATCCCATCATTCATCTCAGTTTTCACCAAGTGCTCAAGTCAATCAAGGGCCAGTCAAGCCAAGGAGATTGCCAAGCAAAGGGGTGGACTTTTGAAGGTCAAGGGCAAGATTTTCCAACCAAGAAAAGGTCAAGTTTTTTTGTATTTGTTTTCAGATTCTAATAAAGCAAATACACCATCCGTGGTGGGGGCCCTACAGAGGGTAATTGGGACCCAATACTGTGTCCTCTCCATCTTCCCCTTCTCTCTCTATTTTCTGCACATCTCCTTTCAATTTGTGCGTTAATTCCGTCGCGAAAAGAGTGCTTATTTTTGAGTTTTGAAGTACCGATCCTTCTCCGAAGCTTCCGCATATTACACCATAGTTGCCACTTGTTGTCTCTTTATACTCATGACCCTCATCCTTGTCTTCAATCTTAATGAAGGTCCCAATTTTTGCCATTAGATTGAATTCTACACTATGGTTAAATTCTTTCACGGTGATTGTATCACCTTCGAAGATATGTTGGATATCGGGTTTTGAAAGAGATTCATAGTCATGTAGCAAACTGGCCCTTCATCACTGCTTCTACAGTATTGGTGGTATTTTCGGCTTCACAAGTTGGTAACACCATTGGCATGCTTGGCCCAACCTCACCAAACTTCCAAACCTTGCAGCATGGGCTAGGATCCGATACAAAATGTTGGTTCTCTCAAGAGGGATGCTGTAAAAGATTCATAACTTTAATGGATAAAAGATAAATGTCGAGAAAAGCAAACATGTAGTGGTTGGTTTGAAGTGCCTATAGAGATTATGGGATCTGCACATGTATGGCAGATATATGTTGGTGTGATTAGTTTACATAAAGTGGTTGCATAAGAGGTTTACAGAACCGTTGGTAATTGTTGTTGGAAATTGGGGGCCACTTCTCGAGAGGTCACCTATCCCAGTAGTATTCATGCCACTGTGCGGTTAACCTCCACCACTCTAGTTCCTTTCAAGCCACAAAAATTGGTGAAGGAGGGATGATAATGGTTCTGGTCTTCTATTACTTATGTATGATCTCATTGTCTGTGGCACCATGCATGTGGTATGTAGATGGCCAGGCCATGACCTTTCAACACTCTCCCTCGATGGCCAGGATGTAGGGTACTTGGAGGCTGTAACGACACTTGGCTCAGAGGTCTGCCTGCTCTCAGAGAGATGTCACCCGGGTATTCTAGCATGTCTGTCTGCTAGTAATTACTCTGGGCATACTAGCTCGACGTAGCCTTCTTAGTCGTATATGTATTCGGCCTTCGTTCAACTCCATCGAGAGGAATTGGTAAGTTGACTAGCTCCGCTAACATCATCTCAACATGTCCTTTCTGGCTCTGAAACCATGTTGGAAATTGGGGGTCACTTCTCGAGAGATCACCCATCCTAGTAGTGTTCATGCCAGTGTGTGCTTAACGTCCATTCCTCTTTTTTCTTCGAAGCTAAGAAAATTGGATGAGGAGGGATGATAATGGTCCTAGTCTTCTATTATTTATGTATGATCTTATTATCCTTGGCACTATGCATGTGGTATGTAGACGGCCAGGCCATGACCTTCCAACAATTGTGTATATTCATTAGACGTATTATTGAAGATTGCAAGATTGTTGTGATTGTTGAATTTATTGCAAGTTTTGTTGTTTGGTCTATAGAATACCATAATTGGTGCGAGTGAGTTACTACAGATAACAATCAATCCCAGATTATGGATGAGAAGCTGGACAAGAAAAACTTTTAAGCATGGAAGTTCAAGATGACAAACTCCTGAACCTTTGAGAGGTCCAATCTAATCCCATTGGAATTGATGATATAGTCCAAGTATTGAACCTCTTTAATGTCGAAGAGAGACTTTTTGGCGTTTATGTAGAGTCCATTATCTCGCAAAAGTTGTAAGACTTTTTTCACATCTTTCTCATGTTGCTCCGCAGTGGTTGAGAATACAAGTATGTCATCAAGGAAGATGAAGATACACTTACCAATGAGAACTGCGAAAATCTTGGACATCATTTTATTGAAGGTTGCGGGTGCATTGGTAAGCCCAAAAGGCATGACTACGAACTCGTAGTGACCATGCTTTGTTCGAAAAGCTGTCTTTGGAATGTCAGCTTTGAAAATGCGGACTTGATGGTAACCACTCTTGAGGTCGATCTTAGTGAAAAATTTTGCACCGTCTAAACGCTCCAAAATGTACTCAATCCTTGGCATAGGAAACGTATTCTTAATTCAATGCCCTATAGTCGACACAAAGGCGTGCAGACTTGTCCTTCTTTTGGACAAATAGGATGGGTGCAACAAATGGTGAGGAAGAAGGTCGAACGAATCCGGCTCGGAGGAGCTCAGATAACTGTCTTTCTAGCTCGTCCTCTAAAGTCTTGGAAAGACAATAGGGAAACCTTCTAGGAGGTTTTGATCCAAGGACCAAATCGATATGATGGTCCTTAGGACGTGATGGAAGGAGACTGGGCGGAAGATCGTCCCTAAGCATATGTCTTGATGTCTAGACAGGAGGTCTGCTAACTTTGGGACTGAAGATGAGATAGGTGCTACCGATGAGGTAAAGGCTGTCTGAGCACGAACATAAAGTAGTGCTCCTTCTGCTCCCTTGCGAATAGCTCGTCGGGCCTGGAGATGCCAAATCAATAGGATGCCAAGAATGCTTCTATCCCCACAAATCATGACGGGCTCAAAAAAACCTTTATAGACAGTAGAAGTGTCTTACTCCCAATCGAGAATAGGCTTATATTGACGAAACCACTGGATTCCTAAGATCATGTCACACCCCAAAAGAGACGCGACAATGAAATCTCGTTGAAATGAGGCCTTTTGAACTTCAAAGACAAATTGTTGTGCTTTCTGAGATATGTGGGTGCGGAGACCAGGTGTGAATCTGTCCACATTCAAATGATATGGTACTAATGTGCAGCTTAGCTTGTTAGCCAACTGGGGAGAGATGGCGTCCCCAGAACTGCCCATGTCAGACCAGGTGTGAATCTGTCCACATCCAAATGATATGGTACTAATGTGCAGCTTAGCTTGTTAGCCAACTGGGGAGAGATGGCGTCCCCAGAACTGCCCATGTCAAACAGGACTATAAACTGTCGGCCCTTGGTAGAGCCATAAGCTCGGATGAGGCTTTTCTGTGTTGCATCGCTCTCACCCTCCTGCTTAGCATCAAATACCACGGATGGGATAGGATGCATAGAAGGTAGAAGTTGAACTGCATTGGTGGTAGTAGGCGGGCTTGGAGGAGCTAGAGATGTGGCAACTGTGGCAGAAGGAGCTTTGGAGGCTTGCTACGCTTGCCATTTGTGGCAATCCTTCTTACCATGCCTTATGGTATGACAAAAAACATCTGTTTTTTGACTGGTATTTCCTTTGTTCCTCTGGAGGAAGATAACCTTCAGTGATGCCTGCTTCAGTCTTTTTCTCAAGGGTTTTCTTAGACTCAGATTCTTTATTCTTCTTGTCTCCTGAACTAGAGCCCGTGCCTTTTCATCATGTATGTACATTGGATTGGCATCCATGGCAGTTGTATATGCCGGAGATTGATGCCACTCGTGCTTTTTCATCATGTATGTACATTGGAGTGGCGTCCATGGCAGTTGTATTTGTCAGGGATTGATGCCACTCATGTGATACTGTGGAATTGGCTTTCCGTTGGGACTTGTGCCTTTGTGTACATGCCCGAAAATGTTTGGTGGATTGGTGTTCCATTGGGTCTAGTACCTCGTGTTTTTGCTTGGAGCACGCCTATTTTGGCATATTCTCATGAACGGGGATTGTCCATACCAATGCTGCATTGTATAGCATCTTTATGTGCTTACTTGCAATTGAAATTGCATGCTGTTTTCATGCTTGCTTGACCAATGTGTAGTTTTGGGTAAGGGGACGTCCGCTCGTGAACCATGCATGTGAAATTGTTTGTTGATATGATTATGTGGCATGTGACAGGGGGTAAGTATCGGTCATAAACCTAGCCTTAGGAATTAGCACTAATTTATAAGTGAGTGTACACACTTCATTACGTTTTGGGCGACCAAAACTCACTTATAAATTATGACCAGCCTTGTTTTCGCACACTGATGTCCCGAGGTGGACAAAACCCAATGCCCACAGCCAAGCCTTATTCCCTTTGTACAAAGGGAGTAACCTCTTTGGCTGTATTTTCTACACTTTCTTCCCAAATCCATATCCAACCTTACTAGGGCAACCTGCAAGAGTGTTTCTAGTTGAACCATAGGGGAAGCTTTTCGAGAGCTCCCTTCATCCTCTTGAAGACTTTTGTAGCGAAGGATTGTGATGAAACAAAGATTTCAACACTCTAAGCACTTCCATCACGAAGACTTCTGTTGTCATCGACTCTACCTGCAATTGGTAAGCTTTTATGCTTAATTATGGAAGCAAGTAGCAGGTGGGAGGAACCAGACTCCAAGATCACATACCCTGTGTAGTGTTCTCTTGTCTTACGTGCTCACTTGTAGATTGTTGCTACCATGTGTTGGTGGAACAATAGAGAGCAAATGGTAGGGAACATGGGCACTTGAGAGGGTAGTGTGAGTTGCAAGTCTACACTGACAACCACCTTGTTTGCAACATTGTATTCATATGCATTGGTATGGAAATCTGGTTAGAAATGCCCATGACACTATGTACTTGATTCTCCCAAGATCAATATACTTTATTTGAGGGAGGGGCCAGCCGTTCCGACTCATTTTGTGTCTCTTGTCAATTCAGCAAATTACTTCCTGTATCGAGCATGTTGTCCATTAAATCTTGGTGTATTTAAGTGTATTGATTAGCATTGTGTTCAACCAAGTTACACTCTGGCATGCTATGTGTACTCCACCCTCCTCTCCTCGATGGATCTGATCTTTGTATCTTCAGTATATTATATAGTACACAAAAGTGTCCATAGGAATGTATAAATCTTTGTGGCCCTTGGCCTTCCAAAAGAGGTAAATCTAGACATAAAAAGCTCTAACCCTTGACCTATCCCAAAAGGGGGTCAGATGAACTATAATGATCTATGGCCTTGCCTTTTATCAACCCCACAATGCAGGTCGATCTGTCCTTCAGGTTGTCCGGGTGGCAGCAAGCTGACTGTCAATCCACGGGCTATCGAGGGAACTCTCCTGAAGACGTTGGAGAGAAGCAAGACCCCTCCGAATGCTCCTCTTCTGGGCATGAAATCCCTCCAATTTGCTTTGTGCTGCCTCTTGCAAAAAGCTGTTGAACTCACCGAGGCCGGCATCCAAGGTGCATGCGGCAGAACCAGAGATAAAATACAGTCCCTTCCGTATCTACTCTATCCTGTTGCAAATCTGAAGCATGATCAGAGAAAGTGGTACCCGCCATACCAATTATGCCCCGTGCGACCACAAGCCCGCTGATCCACATAGAATCTATCAACCCGAGAGAGGTTGGGGCCGGTGCTCCTCCTATCAGACCACGAGAAGCATAGGCTTTGAAGCTGTGCCCGACGCTTCGCCATCTTACCCGCATGCAACGGAAGCCTATCTTTTGTAAGACGGCGTTGGACTTTATGAAGCAGCCTTACCTTGTGCTTAATGATGAATAGGGAAGTCATTGACTTCGTGTATGTACTTGCTTAAGGAAATAGTGGCCAGATCATTTTCCGGCCAAGTGTGAACACTAGCCGTTTGTATATAAGATATTAAGCATAGACATTCATTTCCTTGCAATAGAATACTTGTGAGCTCGCTCCCTCTTCTCTACATAGACATTCATTCCCTTGCAATAGAATACTTGTGAGTACCCTCCCTCTTCTCTACTCTCTTGCTTGCTTGTTTTTGGTTGGATTCTTGCATAGCTTCATGGTTGCTTGCATGAATAGGAGTGAGGGTAGGCTTCTCCCTCTCGTGAGCTTCTCCTCTATCCACCTCTTGTGAGTGAGAACCACCATGCAGGCAACCTTCTCCTCATCTCCATCAAGGTGATTGAAGCTCTTACCTTCACTACCATAGCCTCTCTGGTGTGACAAGGGAGAGAGGATGCGAAAGCCGGGCTAGCGCATCCACATGGGAAGTTGCTTCTTGTAGCTCTATGGTGAAGTATCCAATGACACATGTTTCTGCAAGGCAAGGTAAGCTCTAATCTTTGAACATTATGCAAAAATGTGCCTTGAAAATTACTGGGAGCTTAATTGCATGGGAATCCCGGAGAAATCAAAACTAGGCTGTATCGGGTCACCTAGACTCATTTACTTGCATCCATATGGAGTAAGATTTAAAGGACAGTCCAGTACAGATGGAGACCCTGCATGAGTAGTTTTATTTTGGTTTTGTCTGCATAATGTGTTAAGATACACATGAATTGTACAACCTTGTCAACTAAATGGTTTGCTGCTATGTCTCCCCCACATGCACACACCATTTTAGCTCTCTTTATTTGTATTGAAATGTCTTGTTGGAATTGTACAAGTAATGTTATAGTAATATATATGTTGCTGCATTGATAGGTTTTCATGACACTACTTGCTGTGTGGAAAGTTGATAAAATCGGGCGACGCCCAATACTATTGATAGGTGCAGGAGGCCTTGTAAGACTTCTCTCTCCTTACCCCCCCCCCCCCCCCACACACACACACACACAAATCAGATATTTTTGTTAGAGAACAAGAGAATCTTAATGACACTTTGTTAACCCTTTGTGCAGACTATTTCGGTTTTTTTGCTTGCAATCTACTATGCGTATGCTGATAGTGCTGCCGCTCTGGCTGTCATAGCTCTATTTCTTTACGTGGGGTGTTATCAGGTGAGCATGTAAATTATGCTATCTTTTTCCAAGTTGTCAACCAGAATCCATAATACAATCTTTCCGGATTGAGGATTTTTCTTGGTCTCGCAGGCTTTTGCTTGGTAGTTGTACTGTTGGTCATATCTATTTTAAGGGGAAAAGAGTCGTTGAACTAGAAAGAGGTGTTGTAACTTGTAACTGTTGGAAGTGCTGACAGTTGTCGTGTTGGCTAGCACAGTCAATGCTGCTGATTACGTGTCTCTGGTACAGGTCTTGTTTCTCAAGTATACTCTTAAATCAGAAAAAAAGTTGACCTCATTAGTGAAGGCTGTGCCTCCTTTTCTCATGCCTTCATTCCTGCTCTTGAGAGATTGGGAAGACTCGCAAGCATCTGTCCGGACACCATTACCTGCTTACATGATGTAAACTTTTTGGCAAAAAGCTGTTGTCCCCTCCACCTGTTTTTATATGGTGCCGATGCAGGCGTTTAACCCTTGTTGGCCAGTCATGGACAGCAGAAAAGGAAAACTGATTCACCATGGAGAAGGACCCACCACAGAAACTTCTACTTGTGGACCTCAACCAGAATCCCTGAGCCTCAAGTGAAGTCCTTAACCACTTGGCTCACCATGGCTCGTTTTTGGTTGTCGTAAAATGTTTTCTCATAACAAGTATCCGCCCACTCTTTGTGAAAGAGGAGGGGGGACGCCTCCACATGGCCACCTTGCTTTGATGCGGACTAGTTGCCCAAGCGCTTCACTTGTCCGTGGACATTTATGAAGTGTCCATAAGCAATATATCACTTTCAATACAAAAATATGCTATGTCTTACGTCCTTCTCATTTATCTAGAATATCCAAAATAGGGGGATTTATGATTGCTGAGAGACTTGCCATGTCCCACCCCTCGTGGAGTGGTATCCTTTTGTAGCTGAAGAATCTATGTGATCTGAAGTTGTTGGCATGGAGGATGCCATGGACCAGGGGCCTGTGGACGTCAGGTGCATTGCAGCTGGTGGGCTCTGTCCACTGGGACTCAGGGGGCTGTGATGGACCATGTATCAGCTTGGTATGGCGTCATTTCTGTCACGTGCATCCTCCTTGATCACCCTATTCAATTCTGTGCGGCTAAGAGCAAAGGATGGACTTGGAACGGTGGGAGTGCCCCCATCTATGCCACACATACCAAACTAGGTGCTCACTTGAGCATACCAACACTGAAACAGTGGGAGTGCCCCCGTCTGCATGCCACGCATACCAAACTTAGTGCTCACCTGAGCATACAACACTGCGTGTCTCCATCAAGTGCCAGCTGTCTCAAGGACTCTAGGGCAAGCCAGGAGTATATAGCCGACCTCTATGCTATACTGAAACGGTGGGAGTGCCCCCATCTGCATGCCACACATTCCAAACTAAGTGCTCACTTGAGCATACCAACACTGTGTGTCTCCATCGAGTGCCAGCTGTTGCAATTATCTATCTAGTGGGAGCTCCCATAATGTGTGCCAATGTGTCACTATTCGGAACATCACGATAGGGGCAGCCCCCATCTCCGCTCGCACAATCTCACATGGCACTGAAGGCTTACTCTTGATCATGTGGGAAATCATCACTAGTGGCCTCTCCATCAGCTTCCACCACCTCTCCTGTATCTGTTGTAGCTGACTCCCTTCTCCGTCTCCTCCTGTGGTATAAACTGGGACCCCAAATGGGAGCTCCATACAATAATGCACGTGTAACTAATGTGTCAAACAGCCAAAACTTCGTCCTCGGCTCCTGAAACTGTACCTGTGAGCAATGCCTCTCAAGTGAGCCTGGAGCTGCATACGTACCCTCGCATCAATCTGGTTTCGGCTGCCTTCCGCATAGAGAACTGAGGTCCGACAAAAGTGATCCCAAGATATGCATAAGAGGCCACATACTCCACGGGCTGCCCATTGCATCGAAATTGTTTGCAAGGTTCTCTAGGAGCAACAAGTGTAATTCCGGTCCTTAAACCTCTTCTCATAAACTAATGTGCGGATCTTATATATATATATATACTGTCATAAGGCTAGATGAATCTGAACTTACGAATAATTTTAAAATAAAGAAAAGAATCACCAAAAACAAACAAAAATTCTAATTTAAAAATAAAATAAAAATTAAAAGCTTAATAGAGACACCCGAGGAAAAAAAATAGTAATAATAACTTGCGAAAATAGACAAATATATAACTAAATTACACACGTCCACATACACAAACAAATTTTTTTATTGAACCACAACAAAAGAATTTCTAACAAACAAGCTAAATAAATTTTTAATAACTAATTACCAAAAACAAACTTAAAATGACTAATTCACTAAAACAAAACAAGTAAAGACAAGAATACAAAAAAGTGCAAACTTTATCTCAAAGATTGTCCAATCATGAAGTATAAGATCATCAACTTCATCATGCATAGCATGGACTAGGTGCTATGACATCCCTACTCACATCATCAGCGCCCTACAGTAGGTACAGGTTTACATATAATTTTTTTTGTCTTAACCAAGAGGACGCAATTTTTATACACCGACCAACGAGCTGAGTTTCTATCACTTCTCCGGAGGTGAAGGACAGACTCAGCCATGATGAAGGCTAGCACTTACAACTAGACTAGCAAAAACAAATCACTTCCCTATTAAAGCAATGATTAAGCAAGACTAGAAGCAATGATAAATAACAACTAAGAGCTAAAATGATCTAAACAGAAAATGGGTTTTTAAGCTCCCCATTTTTGCGGATTTGCCTACCCATTGTGGAGATGTGTTAAAGATCATAACCTTGTGTTATCCCACACATTCTAAGTATTGTCATTTTTGTTGCGGCTAGGAATTGTAGAATGTGGGATTGTAATTATGAGATTAAGGAGATGAAGAAGATAGGAATTGGGATTAGGAAGGAAAAGAGATGGGAGAAGAAGAGATGAAAAGAAAAGAAGTGGAAGAGAAGACTATGAAAAGAAGAAGAGATGAAAAGAAAAGAAGTGGAAGAGAAGACTATGAAAAAAAAGAGGAGTAAATGGAAGAAGGGAGGAGGGAGAAGAAGAGGGGAAGGAAGGAGAGGAAGAGCAGGAGAAAGAAAGCGCCCATGGGCACTCAAGTTGCTACTACAAAAGGATCTGCACAAGGAAAAAAAACAACAATCAAAAGAAAATGTTTAAAAATGCGAAAAAAAATCCTTGAAACTTCCCTAGCCAAGAGGTTTCTAGGTTTTTTAGAAACGTTTCGCTTCAAAACGCTAAATTCGAAAAGACTAAACAAACGTTTTTTTGTTACTATGAATAGCACAAAGACCTATATTGGTGATGACCTTGCACCACTATAGGCGGAGCACAAGAAAGCGTAGATGATCTAGGTCATGGAGGGATGGAGAGCAAGGAAATTGGCCGTTCACCGAGATGGTCATGTGATCATTACAAAGCACCGCCCCAAATAGGGGCACAACAACACGATTGAGAGTAGCCACCTGGAACACCTAGAACTACAATGGCACATCATGGTCGGACCCTAGAAGCTTTGCAGCGACATCCACAAGGAGAGACATCATCTATCACATGAATACACATCAGAGCCCCAAGAGGATTGTCACCTTTACCTCGTTATGAATGAGAGTCGGTATTTAGAGGGGAGACGAGAGCATGAGGAGCAGTGCGGGAATTGCGTGGAGTCGCAAATTATTCAAGCTACACATTAGAAGGATTCTTACACTGGTTACAAGAGATGAGGAGGCCCGTCACATGTGGATGAGACTATGCCTACCATGGATAGTTTAGTGCATATCATAGCTTGCTACTTCTTGCCAACGACATTCACAGGTGCACAACCTAGTGGGCAATTGCTATACATGCCACTTTATGAGGACATTACAAAGTTCTCCAAGCTAGGTGACGTTGGAGAAGCTGATGGCGCTCCTCAAGGCGGTGGCGGTGCTATAACATAGGCGGCGACTGAAGGACAGGCGACAGCGGCGCTAACACCAGCGGTGGTGGCTGTTGGGTAGGGCAATGCTCACAGGCGGTAGCGGTGTTGCTGGACGGCAAGTGGGTGTCTGCTGGCAGCAATCACAGGGCAAATGTGGTGGTGCTCATAGGACGTCAGTGGAGCATGCGTAGCATTGGTGGCGATTGGCAGCACAACATGCGGTGCAGGTTAGAGCAGGCGTTGTGCAAGCGGCTTTTGGGCGGCGCAACCGGCGACAAAGGGCTGAGCAGGGCGTTGCAAGGCGGCTTTTGGGCAATGCAATTGGCGGATCAGGCGCTACAGGGCGATAGTGTGGTGGAGAAGCTGGCGTAGTTGGAAGAACAAAGCGGCAATCCAGTGGCGGCGGTGGGATGAAGGAGACGATTCTTTTGCTCTTCCACCAAGTTGATCTTTAGAGAGTTGATCTCCACTATTGGGCTTCAATGGGCTGTGTAGGTCTCACCGCCATCAAAATGTGAGGAAATTGATGGGTTGCTGGAGCCGTTGGAATGAGCATTAAGCTCTAGTTCTCTTGGTGTGAGGACAACGCAAGAAGAAGACGTGTAGCACACAGTCATGGGAGCATCTATATCTTGTGCGCAGTGTGCATTGCTGTCGGGAGGTGGCATGGGTCCCAAAGGAGTGAGAGGATTCTTTGCCGAGTCAGCCAAAAGCATTTGCTTTGCTTAGCATGTTGGCTAATTAAAATGGAAAGTCAAAAGCTTGGTATTCAGGCTGGTTCACATGCTTTTGGACACCCTTACCCATTTGTGGCGGTTGAAACCCAATTGTTATTGGACAACCAAATTGTCCCAGAAGGTGAAGCACACAAATCTTCTCGAAGGGGTGCCTTTGGGAAGGAGGAAGTCCACCCACATGTTGGGCATCCATAATTGGATTGTTATTTAGTTTAAGAAAGTTGTGTGGACCCACATGCACCTAGAACATTTGAGAAGCAACTAAGTAGGGATTTGTTATATCCGGACCGACCTAAGATCAAGGCTAGGGATGGGTGCGCTAACCCAAGATTAGGGTTAGGATTAATCCATGATTAGAGTTAAGGTTTAGCCAAGCGCATGGGGACTTGGAGGGTTCACATGTGGACTAAGGGCGTTAGCAAGAAGAGGTCTAGATTGGCTAATAACTTATAATTAATAGCCCATGGCTTATAATGACACAAAGCTTATAAATAAAGCAAGAAAGCTTTATTTATAAAAGCAAGCCACTTATAGCGGGGTTATTACTATATAAGTGACCTTAGGGTCACGTACACACACGAGCTCAAGGAGCCATGCGATAGCTTGGGGCTACTACAGAGCATGCAAGATCTCATGGCCATGGAGCTGTCAGCGTAGGTCGCTACGGCTTGGTGGTATGGGACGTTGGGTTGGGGTCATCGGTGATTGGCAGGCTTGCGGCAATCTAGGGTTGATCTCCACCAAGTTCTACATCATCAAAAGGGATACATGCTTCTTTTATACTTAAAGGGGGGTTCCTTGCTTTTTGCCATGCTTTGCTTTTGTCTTTTCTCCTTTTTGAACTCAGTCTGGCCATTAGATTGAGGATGATCAGAGGAACTCAAATTCAAAGTTGTTTCTAACTTCTCAAAAACAAGTTTCCAAAAATCACTCGTAAACTTAGAGTCCCTATCATTGACTATGTCTTGCGGTAACCCGCACAGTCTAAACAATTGCTCGATAAACTGCCGTGCTAATTGCGTAGCTGTAATAGTCTTTCGAGTCGGTAAAAATCTAGCCATTTTTGTCAAGCGATCTACCACAACCCAAATAGAATCGTGGCCTTGATGTGTTCTTGGCAATCCGGTAATAAAATCCATGGAAATACTTTTCCATTTATTGCCTGGGATTTGCAAAGGATGCAACAA
>NC_141047.1:58725936-59030936 GCF_041138505.1 Cibotium barometz | reverse complement strand
CTAGTGAGGCGGTGGACATTGATGACCCGCCTAGGGGATAGGCCCCACACTTACACCACTGGCATGGTTGGTGAGATCATGGGAGATATGCGGCCAGTGGGATGACAGGCTGTGTGACAGCCATTCTAGAGACTGGCATAGTTATAGCGCCAGCTCATTTAGTCGGGTTCACACTATAGAGAACCCGTGTATATATTTGGTTGAGTACCTTTCATATTGTGTGTACTCTTATTTTGTATATGGTGTGTTGAGTGTGAGTAGAGAAGAAGAAGATTTTCAGTCTCTCACCTTGTGTGTTCTCTATTAGGGTTTTGTGAGTGTGTGTGTGTGCTTGCAAGAGCTCAAGCTCTCTTCCCCCCTGCATCTTTTCATGGTATCAGAGCCTGGTTTGTGCTAAGGGCTGAGCTGCAAGCAAGAGAACCACAAGAAGCGGTACCAGGGTAAGAGCTGCAACTACTCTTCCCTATTTGTGTTGGTGACTACACCCTTGTCGGGAGCTCTATGGGAGGCACCGGCAACGATCTCTGATTGAGGAGCTTTCTTCGCGGGAGTAAAGCTAGTGGGCAACTAAACAATCTTATGGATTGTCCTACGGACTGAATTTTTCGGGCCGAAAATGTGTTTCGGGCGCGTCTGGACCTCCGTTTTTCTCAGAAAGCAGGCGATTTTGAGCACTGCGGGTAAGTCATCAATTCTCTACAGAACTCTGTTTTAAGAACTACAGGAAGACAGATTGACTGTGCAGATACTGTGGGTGCTGCAAAGAGGTCTACAGTTGCCATTGGGTGTATGTATGTACATTGAGGTCACTGGTTGTGACATTTGAGTGGACTGCGGTACCGCTGTGCAGAAAATACAGCAGTTGTGCAGGAAAAACCAGAGTGCAGTTTTTGGTAAAATTGTGTGTTTGGCAAGATGTCTAATGATGGCATAACACAGATTATGGCTGAGAAGCTGGATAAGAATAACTTCCATGCTTGGAGGTTCAGATTGATTAATTTCCTGATGGGAAAAGGCTATTGGGACTACATAGAAGGTGAGCATGAAGAGGCACCGGAGATACCGGATATAAATCCGACTGCTGCGGATGTGAAAGAGTTTAAAGACTGGAACCAAGGAGCCAAGAAAGTCATGTATTGGCTCTCCATTAGTATACAGGACACCATGATTGGGCACATTCAGGATGCCGAGTCCCCCAAGGAGGCGTGGGACACCATGATTGGGCACATTCAGGATGCCGAGTCCCCCAAGGAGGCGTGGGACACCTTGGTAAAGCTTTATGAAACAAACACCAAGGCACGTAAGATACAGTTAAAGAATGAACTTCATACTGTGGAGAAAAAGAGCATGTCTGTGAATGACTATGAGTTGAAGATAAAGGGTATTGTGGAATCCCTTGCATCTATTGGTGTGTCAGTAGATGATGATGACAAGGTGGAAGTCTGTCTACGTGGTCTCGGGCCACAATACAAGGCGTTCAAGACGTCTATTCACACTCGAGAAAACATTCCCAACTTTACAGATTTGGTGTCTATGCTGATTATTGAAGAGAAGAACTTGGGTGAAGACCAACAGTCTTTCACAAAGCAAAAACAGTTCAGAGCAACAGGCCTTCAAGGCAAGAAAGCCATTGGATGCAAGTGGGTGTACAAAGTTAAACATAACAGTGATGGAAGCATAAACAGGTACAAGGCTAGATTGGTAGCCAAAGGATATGCGCAGACATATGGGATTGATTATGAGAAAACTTTCAGCCCAGTTGCCAAGATGGCAATGGTGAGAGTTGTGATAGCAGTGGCTGCATCAAAGAATTGGTCTTTACATCAGATGGATGTAAAGAATGCATTCTTGCATGGGGATTTGCAAGAAGAGGTGTATATGTTGCAGCCACCTGGTTATGAGGATGTGGGTCACCCCGAGCATGTTTGCAGGTTGAAGAAAGCCTTGTATGGCTTAAAGCAAGCACCAAGAGCATGGTCTGACAAGATTTCTGAATATCTTGTCACTATTGGCTTTCATGTAGCCAATGCAGATTTCTCGCTGTATGTGAGACATGGTGATAGAGGAGTTGTGCTTGTTGTCATCTATGTAGATGACTTGATCATTATTACGGGGTACCATGATGCAGAGATCTTTGATGTAAAGATCTTGCTAAGACAGAAGTTTGAGATGAAGGATCTGGGGGAGCTCAGATATTTCTTGGGCATTGAGGTGATTAGGTCACCACATGGTATTGGATTACTGCAGAGACAGTATGGCTTGGACATGTTGTCCAAGTATGGTATGACAGGCTGTAAGCCTATTTCTGTGCCATTGGATCAGAATGGCAAGTTGAGTGTAGATTCAGGAGAGATCTTGGAGGATCCTACTATGTACAGGAGCATAGTAGGAAGTTTGATCTACATGACGATCACCAGACCAGATTTGAGCTATGCTGTTGGGTTGGTGAGTCAGTTTATGCAGGTTCCACGGAAACCGCATTTGGATGCGGTGAGACGCATACTAAGGTATGTGAAGTCTACTTTGCATTGTGGACTATTCTATGAGACTAGGACAGAGATATGTGTACATGGGTACACAGATGCTGATTGGGCTGGTAGTATCTCAGATAGGAGATCTACTAGTGGATTCATGTTTTCTTTGTGGAGTGCTGCTGTGACTTGGAGCAGCAAGAAGCAGCCTACGGTTGCTCTATCGAGTGGTACAGAGGCCGAGTACAGAGGAGCTGCTATGGCAGCATGTGAGGTAGCTTGGTTGAGGAAGCTACTTGCAGACAAGTTGTCATTTTCTGTGACAACATTAGCAGTATACAGTTGGCCAGGAACCCAGTCTTTCATGCTCGTACGAAGCACATAGAGGTTCACTACCATTTCGTCAGAGAGAAGGTCTTGGCAGGAGACCTTGACCTTGTTTATGTCAGCACAGAGGATCAAGTAGCTGACAGCTTCACCAAAGCATTGGGTACAGAGAAGCTCCGTAGATTCAGGGCTTCGCTTGTTGGTGTACATGAGATGGAGTTGAGCTCGAGGGGGAGTGTTGAGATATCGAGCTCATCTAGTGAGGCGGTGGACACTAATGACCCGCCTGGGGGGATAGGCCCCACACTTACACCACTGGCATGGTTGGTGAGATCATGGGAGATATGCGGCCAGTGGGATGACAGGCTGTGTGATAGCCATTCTAGAGACTGGCATAGTTATAGCACCAACTCATTTAGTCGGGTTCACACTATAGAGAACCCGTGTATGTATTTGGTTGAGTACCTTTCATATTGTGTGTACTCTTATTCTTGTATATGGTGTGTTGAGTGTTGAGTAGAGAAGAAGAAGATTTTCAGCCTCTCACCTTATGTGTTCTCTATTAGGGTTTTGTGAGTGTGTGTGTGTGCTTACAAGAGCTCAAGCTCTCTTCCCCCCTGCATCGTTTCAGTGGTGAAATATATCTTGTGATGCAAAGAATTAATGATAGATCAGGAGATCACAGTATTGAGGTAAAAGATCCAAGTCAGCCCTCTACCAATGGAGTTAGACGAGAAGATAAAGGAAAGGGACCGGCTCTTAGCTTGATAGGAGTGGAGACTATTCCAAAGATCATGCCTGTGGCCAAGAGGACAAGAAGTGCAATGGCGGAAGCTGAACCGTCATCTAAGAAAGGAAAACATGTCCAATTTGACATCAGCCCTCAACCAGAGAAAAAGAAAAGAAAGCCAAGAAGATGCTATAAAACTTCAGATTTGCGTATTAGTCAAGGTCAGGAAGAATTCACCCTGATGGGTGATTAAAAGGAAGGGCAGCCAATATAACTTTCGGCCAATTGCTTGGATTGTGTCCGAAGCTCAAGAGAGAGTGGAAGAGGTTGGCAAATCCAAGGAAAGGGCAGCCAATATAACTTTCGCCCAATTGCTTGGATTGTGTCCGAAGCTCAAGAGAGAGTGGAAGAGGTTGGCAAATCCAAGGAAAGCAAATGAGCAGGAGCCCACGCAAGGTGAAATGGAGTTGATGTCTGTGGAAGACCTTCCTCATATCTGTCCGTCGGTTGTGATGCTTGGTGTGGAGGTGTGAGTGTTGGGGAGAGGCATATGTAGATGGCGGTGCACAAATCAGCGTAATGACTCAGTCTTGCATGGAGAGATTGGGGTTAAAGCTGAATGCTAATTCAGATTTTAGACTTTGATTCGCGAATCATGCAAAAGTGAAGTGTCTAGGTATATGTACAGGAGTACCAGTGACTGGTTTTGGTGTGATTTATAGCATAAATTGCCATATATATGCCGGTTGGTTTGGGAGCTTATCTGCTGATTTTAGGTAGGCCTTGACTCAGACAGGTGGGTGCCATCCAAAATTGGAGGAAGGGTACTATAACTGTACATAATAAGAGAGGAAGAGCCGGAAGTTCAATATGAGTAGCAAGCTGGAAATGGAGAGTGAGCCTGAAGAAACAAGTGTTGATGAATATACAGATAGTGAAACTGAGAAAGAAAGTTCTACTTCTGATGATGAAGGTCAAGTATCATTTTTAGTGAAAGAGGAAGATGAGTATATAATGCAAGCTGAAGAGATGTCAAAGGAGGAAGAAGAGAATAGACTTGAAGATATGGACAATCTGATGTAGCCTCCACCACTGCAGAGAAAGAGAAGCTATTACACGGTATGTTGAATCCTAGTTTGCAGCAGTCAGTGGAAAAAGAGGAATATATGAAGGTAATACATAAATTTCCAAATTTGTTCATTACCTCATATGAAGAGATCCGAGGATTCAAATGTGAACCAATGCCTATAGTATTGAAAGAGGGTGTGAATCCAGTATTTCAGAAGTTGAGAGAGCTATTGCCCGTGTGGAGAGAAGAGTTGAGTAAATTATTAAAGGCAGTATTTCAGAAGTTGAGAAGAATAAATAGAGAGCTATTGCCCGTGTGGAGAGAAGAGTTGAGTAAATTATTAAAGGCAGGATTAATTTATCTAGTAGATCACTCAGATTGGGCAAATCCAGTGGTCATTACTCCAAAGCATACAGGTGGGTGGAGAGTCTGTATTGATTACAAGCCTCTAAATGCTGCAACAAAAAGCAATCACTATCTTCTGCCATTCATTGATGACATTTTAGACAGGGTGGCTGGGTATGAGAGGTATAGTGTATGCGATGGCTTCTCTAGGTATTTTCAGATTTCAATTGCTGAGAAAGACCAAGCTAAAACCACTATCATTACACCGTGGGGTTGCTATTGTTATCGAGTAGTACCATTTGGTTTGAAAAATGCACCCTCATGGTATTAGAGGAATACTGATAGAGTACTTGGACCTCTTACAGATGATTTTGTGAGAGCTTTTTGGATGATATATGTGTATATAGTTCTCAAAAGGAGCATGGCGATAATTTGGAGCAAGTATTTTCTAAAATGGATGATGCAGGTGGATAGTTGAATCCTAAAAAAGTGTCATTTAGGATGTTCAAAAGTGAAGCTGTTGGGTCATATGATATCTCAAAATGGAATTGAACCTGATCCAGAGAAAATAAAAGCTCTTATTATCTGCACCATCAACATCCAGGCAGGTGGCAGACTTTTGTCCAGAAGGTAAAGTATATGGCGAGATTTATTCATTTAGTATCTCAATTGCTTTATCCTCTTCAATAGGACATGAAGAAAGAACCGTTGCAATGGAATGAAGAATGCGAGGAAGTGTTTGAGAAAGTGAAGGAGGTATTGGGAGGTATTTCCAGTGTAAGAGCCCCAGATTTCTCCCAGGTCTTTTATGTGAATCCATGTTTCTCCAGTGTAAGAGCCCCAGATTTCTCCTAGGTCTTTTATGTGAATCCATGTTTTGGTCCGGATGTGGTTGGAGCAATTTTAATGCAGAGAGGAGATGAGTCCAGATACATGAAACCTGTATATTATGCAAGTAGAGTAAAGATAGAAGCAAAAAGGAAATATACAAAGGCTGAATTGGTTTTGTCAAGTCTGGTATATGCCTACAGGAAGTTTAGGTCATATCTCCTGACAAGACCATTTGTGGTTCTGACGAACTATACTCTTCTCCCTCAGTTGGTGAATGGTACTTCGCTCTCAAAAGGTATGATGCGATGGTTGGTGGAGCTTCAAGAATATGATTTCTCATTTTTAATTGAAGATACTTGCAAAAGGCAACTCTGGCAGATCTTCTGACGTATGAGGAAGGCCCGATCCTGGTGAAGGAAGTGGATTCAAAGATAGAAAAAGAGGAACAAATTATCATTCCCGGAGCTCATGTCTTGTTCTTTGATGGTTCGTATAAGAGGAGTATACATCAGGCCACCGGCGGTTATATAATCCAGGTTTCAGAAGGCGGGCTGATTCTAAAAGATGGAATACGTCTGAAAGCCGAAAGTAATAATGAGGCTGAACACGTAGCGTTGTTTAAGGGGTTGCAGGCTGCTCTAAATCAGAAAATTCAGAAGCTAATTATAAAAGGAGATTCCCTTTTAGTAGTAAAGCAGGTCTTGGGTAGTTGGCGGGCAAAGAATCCGTGATTAAAACAATGTCTGGTCGATGTTAGAAGGCTGCTGCATCAATTTACAGCATGGAGTATTCAACATGTGCGGCGGGAGGACAATCATATTGCACATAAGTTAGCCCAGGAGGTAATTGATCAGGACCTAGTAATTGCAAAAATTGAAGAGCCATTATACAAGGGGAGAGAATACTTGTCTAAAGTGGTGGATTACTTACTCTCAGGTCGCTTGCCTGAGGACCAAAAAAGGCCAAAAGTATCATTTTATCAGGAAGAGTAAGCATTATGTCATGACTGGGGATGAATTATACATGCAAGGAGCTGATCAAGTATTGACAAGAATTTCCTGGAGGGAAGAAATATATCATATTCTATCTTCAAATCATGAGGGAGCTTGTGGAGGTCATTATGCATTTAAGATCACTTTGCAGAAGATATTACTGGAGGGTTATGTATGGCCTTCCATCCAGAAGGATATTCAACACTGGTGCAGGTCTTGCCATGAGTGCCAGAGAATGGGGAAAAGAATCTTAAAAATGGAGCCGAGAAATATCATGCTGGTATATGACATTTTTGAGAGGTGGGGGGTGGATGCAATTGGACCATTTCCCAGGACGGCCAGAGGGAAGTGTTATATGCTTACTGCAGTGGATTACCTATCAAAATGGGCAGAAGTAAAGGCGGTGAAGAGAGTAGATGGTAAGGAAGTGGCTGATTTTGTGTATGAACATATATGCTGCAGATTTGGTATTCCTCTAGAGTTATTGTCAGCAGACAACGGTCCTGAATTTTGAGAGGTAGTTGACCACTTATGGAGAAGACTAAACATCAACCACAAATATGTCACTCATCATCCTCAATGCAATGGTTTGAATGAAAAATTCAATGGTGAATTTAAGTTGATGATGACTAAAATGACAGAAAGTCATGTCAAAAATTGGGATGTAGAGATGAATCATGTATTATGGGCATACAGAGTTGCGATGAAATCTGGTGCACAATTCTCACCACTCATTTAGTTTATGGGAAAGAAGCACTCATCCCTATTGATGTAGAAATTCCAACTTTGAAGTTTCTGATTGAAGAAGGACATGAACTTATCAATTGTTACAGAGAAAGATTGTTGGCTTTGCAAACAGTCCAATTAGACAGAGAACTAGCTTTTGATCATTATGCCACTATGCAATTGAAAAGACAAGAGAAAGAGAATGAGGAGGTGAAACAAAAAGAAATTGAAGAAGGTGATCTGGTTCTTAGGTATAATAGCAAGCTGGACAGTACATTTCATACTGCATTTCAGACAAAGTGGGAAGGTCCATACAAAGTTGAGAAAAAGTTTTATAATGGAAGCTATCAACTTACTGATTTAAATGGAAAGAAGCATAAAAGAAGAGTGAATGGTCTGCGATTAAAGAAATATTTTGCTCGGTTGATGTTAGCCTTGAAAGAAAAAGATCGAGAAGCTTATGATGCATGTTAGGAGGTTGTGGAGAGTACAGAGGAAGATCTGAATATCACATCTTTGTTTGTACAGCTGCTGCTGGACATGAATGTCTCAGCAGAAATAGGGGGTTGCTAAATATGTGTGGACAAAAACAAAGACCGATGATGTGTATATACTGTGCAGAATACTAAGAGCTTCAGGAATATGTAATTAGTTTGAGTCAGTTTTGAGTTTTGGTTGAGATAAAATTCAATGTACAGGAGAGAGAAAGTAAAGAGAGAAAATAAAAAGGTTTTGGCACAATCTCCAAGGTTTTTGAGGAGGAATTAAGGTACCTTGTGACATGGATGGGGGGCTGTGTGACTAGTGGACACCTGTGTCACTACTAGGAGCTTGAGGTGGCAAGCATGCAGGCCTGTGTGTGTCAGTCCCACACACCTAGAGGACATGAAGGATGCCAAGTGCCATCACAAGAAGGCTCAAGAAGCCTCCTAGAGAACTCGTCCAATTTTGGAGCCTGCGAGAGCTCATTTTGGAAGTTTTTTGTGTGGAGATGGAGTAGGCACCTTTTTTTTGAGTTAGGAGCTGTGAAGCTGTGGATGCAGAGGAGACCGACTGTGGAGCATGCTACAGATGCCCGGAGAGCAGATTGTGAGCAAGAGTTGCTGAATTTGCTGAGAGGAGGCCGCGGGAAGCAAGAGAGAGCCAGGAACTACATTTCCATCGCAAGGAACAGGTGACTTTTGAAGATTCCAGAGGCAAGAGACCAAGAGAAGTAGGGCGACTAGCTTTGGGGCCAGACTGGAGGTTTTCGTGAGCAGGAAAGGTAAAAACGAGTTTTTTTTTTGAGATTTCCCAGGTGCAAAGGGCCAAAAAAAAAGGGCAACCTGTAGAAAAAGCCTGTAGGAGGCTGCTGAAATCTACCTTGAGCAAAAACGATCTGCTTCCAGGTGTTTTTGGGTTGTGTTCTGTCGGGTTCTTGAAGAATTTTCAATTCAGATTTTGTGTGGGCCAAGGGAGAAGCCACAAGAGGAGGTTTTGGCTAGGAAAGTTGCTGAATTTCGAGAATTTCACATCTGTTTTGGGTGTTTTGATATTGTGTACTTTTGTGGAGGTGTTCTCGAGGTGTTGCAGGCCAGGAGCAAGAGGAAAAGAGGTATTTTCTGAATTGTTGAATAGTTGGCTGTAGCAAAACAACAGGAGAAGGAGCTGAACTGGAAGAGTTTTGCGGAGTTTGTTTGCAGTTACATGCAATACAGTGGACTATTTTGAGGCTGAATTGTCTAGCCCTGTTGTAGCAAAGGAGACTGAGTAGCTGCTGAGTTTTCCTGGAGGTTTAAATGCTGGAAATGATCTACATATGAGGAATGTATTTGATCTTGGAGTAGGGACCACGGATTAATTCCATAGACCTTGGAGATGAAATCAATCCAATGGTAGTGTTATCAGAAGTGCATGGTCATATTTGCTCTGTGATTTTGCATATCAGAGATGAGCAATGGATGAACTCCCAAATGTTTCCTGCCCACATGCTCTCAGCTGGAGTACTTGTCTTTGAGACAATATCTGATGAAGAATGTGAAGGATCTTTCCAGCAGACATCTGAGTAGTTGTTCTCAGTGTTTGTAAATGTTTTTTTTGGGGCTGTTTGTGTTGTAATAGTTTGCTGTTCTGAAAATACAGTTTTGTAAATTTGAAAAAAAGCTTTAAGGATAGCCCACCTCTGATATGTATCTTGTCTTGGAGTTTGGTCCGGATATCGAAGAACTATACTTTGAAAATGGTTCTATGTTTGAGGTTGTTTATTCTGAGAGTGATGCAGGGTACTGGTCAATCATAGTTCATATTGCTGAGGGAGAGTGGGCTGATTATGAATGGGTGTTAGATGATGATGGTTCTGAGGATGTGATGGATGTACAACTCTGTAAAGACGAAGACTTGAATTGAAATAAAGTTTTGTACATACTCTTGGGTCTGGTGTTCTGGGTGTGTTGTGTTAGTGTGTGGAAGTGTGACACCCTATAAAGGCATATATAGCTATACTGCTTCCATGTCATCAGTGCAAGTAGCACTTCTTGCACGAGGCAAGGTCCCACACTCGCGGCCTTGCCCACGGATATCCGGACAAGAGACTAATCCATCGGTTCTTCCAAAACTGAACTCGAAAAAACTTCCCTTAACCGGAAAGCACGGGCGATTCCTCCAGGATAACTTTTCTCTAACGTAGTCAAAAGCCTTAACTAACTGAATTGATCTGACCGAACCCGTAAGTCCCAAGTCAGATCAGGGAAAATATTGCACTTGGATCATAGAGACCAATGCTTTTTTCCTCATTGAGAGACACAGCCATTGATTCTTTTCCATAGAACAATTTTTGTCTGGGATTTACTTCATCTATCGTGCCATAACAGAATTGAGTCTCAATTTAAGGATCCATCAGTCCAACCTAACCCCATCCAGTCCCGTGGGTTAGCCAACTGCCCAACCACTGTAGTGACGGGATCCAATTAAGAATTTCGTAAGATTGTCTTGAGTACCAGGGAAAAGAGTTCCCAAGGCCCCTAGCCGGATATTCATGCAAACTTAAGACTAGTCACACCACTTACACACCCAATATTAAATTGCCTTTTTCACAAATTCAACAGTCTTTAAAACAATCATTTAATGAAACCATAGTGTCACTGATCACAATCCTCAAAATCTCTGGTTGAATCCTTACTTCCAATCATTCTTTCATCGGTGTACCTATGGCATCATTGGCAAACAGAACGGCCACCACCTGTTCACTCAGGGGTCTTTTTGATAGTTCCTAGCTCATAGTAACCGCCAATATATTCACATATCAAAATGGAATCTTCGTTGATCAGCAAGATCAACCAATGGATCCATATAAAAAAGCCATGGACTCATCCGTTGAGGACCAGCAAGGTCAACCAGCCAGATCTATGCCCGAATTCAAAAAACAACTCTTACTCCTTGTTCCAATATATTCTTTGACGTACGTGTGGGTATCTTCGGCGACCCAAAGCCGGAGCACCATATGGTCAGCACCCTCTAGGATCCTTCGCAGGTTGCCTAGAGCTTCACTCATAGGCCGCTTCCTTGGTCCCTCATCCACTATACCGAAAGCTCACCATTTAAATAAAACCGAGGCTGGTCAAGACCTCGACCGACCTTGCTACGCGAGACGTCCTCTGTTGACTCTCCATCTCATCAGTTGCAACTTTAACAGATAGGTCTCCAACGACCTCATTCACAAGACGGTCAAAATGCTTCCCTAGTATTCTTCACATAAAACAGTCATTTAAAAATAGATTTCACATACAAATACAGTTCCAACATTATTTCCATCTTTTTTCCATCACTCCACATTCTTTCACATTAGTCCCCATCTTTTCTCATCTTCCCACAATTTTTTTTTCTTCATCAATCCCTATCACATCACATCATTCCCACATCAAATCACATCCAATCGCATCATCCACACACCAATCCACATCATCCATACATCCATCCACATCATCCACATCAATCCACATCATCCATACATCCATCCACATCTTTCATACATCCATCCACATCAATCCACATTATCCACACATCCATCCACATCTTCCATACATCCATCCACATCAATCCACACGTTAATCCACATCATCCATACATCCATCCACATCAATCCACATTATCCACACATCAATCCACATCATCCATACATCCATCCACATTATGCACACATCAATCCACATCATCTATACATCCATTCACGTCAATCCACATTATCCACACATCAACCCACATCATCCATACATCCATCCACATCATCCACATCAATCCACATCATCCATACATCCATCCACATCCATCCACATCAATCCACATATCCATCCACATCTTGCATACATCCATCCACATGTCAATCCACATCATCCATACATCCATCCACATCAATCCACATTATCCACACACAATCCACATCATCCATACATCCATTCACGTCAATCCACATTACCCACACATCAACCCACATTCATTTCATAAGTATTCCCATTCTCATCTAATCACATCTTTTTCTATCTCATCACTTATTTCCTCATTTATCGTCATCAGATCTCATCAACTTGCATCTACCCATACATCTCATCACACATTAACATCTATCCAGTTTACAGTGCATCTTATCACATCCACCATTTCACATCACATCTCATTCATTCACATCACATCTCATTCATTCACATCCCGATTCACATGCTAACACATTCATTCACATCCTATATCATTCATTCACATCCTATATCATTCATTCACATCCCGATTCACATGACATCACATCTCATGTATTTATTCATATTTATCTGATTCACATCACATCTCATCACATCTATTTACCTCTCATTCTCATCACTTCTATTCTCATCACATCCATTCTCTATTCATTCTCATCTATCTGATTCATATCACATCTTATCACATCTATTTATAGAATATAAGAGAATTCTTATTTTTGATATAAAGATTCTTTACGCATCTATTTATGCAAAAATTCAATTTTAAGGAGAATAACACTTTCAAAATTAAAAAAAATCTTTTATGCATCTTTCTATGCATAAATTCAATTTTAATGAAAATGACTCTTTTGAAAGAAAAAAACTTCTTTATGCATCTTTCTATGCATAAAATCAAAATTAATGAGAATAACTCTTTTGAAATAAAAATAAATTCTTTATGCATCTTTCTATGCATAAAATCAAAACTCATGAGAATAACTCTTTTGAATTAAAAATAAATTTCTTTATGCATCTTTATATGCATAAAATCAAAATTGATGAGAATAACTCTTTTGAAATAAAAATAAATTTCTGTATACATCTTTCTATGCATAGAATTTAAATCTAATGAAAATCACTCTTTTATAATAAAACAATAACCAATATACATCTTTCTATGCATTGAATTTAAATTTTAATGAAAATCACTCTTTTATAATAAAAAAATAACCAATATGCATCTTTCTATGCATAGAACTTAAATCTAATGAAAATCACTCTTTTATAAAAAAAATAACCAATATGCATTCTTCTATGCATAAAATTTAAATCTTAATGGAAATAACACTTTTATAATAAAAATATTTCTACTATGCATTTTTCTATGCCTAGAATGAAAATAACACTTTTAGAATACACAAATGGTGGGGATTGCTCTTTTTGAGAATAATAAAATATAAAACTTATTTCACAAAATTAAAGAAAATTTCGCCATAACTTCCTTTGTATGGCTGATCATTTTTCAAATTTTTCGATCCTCAAGTTACTTAAAAATTATCCCAAATGGTTTAAAGCATTCTAAACTAATCAAATTCCACTTTTAAAAGAGAAACAATATGAAAAGTTTAATTCTAACAATTTGATTACTTATCTAGGATAAATAAAGGCTGAATTTAAGAATGAAGAGAGGGGGAAAGCCTTTCCAACAAGGCATAACATCATTTTTTTCATTTTAAAGAAAATAAAAATTAGAAAACCATTAAAAGAAATAAAGAAAAAGTAGGATTTCTAGCTTACTTGAATTTCTATGAGCTTTCCTTGGGCTTGATGGTTTGAGGGATCTACTCTTGTTTGCAAAGGAAAACACTATTAACCATTTACAAAGGGGGAGGCTTCATGTAAAGGAAAAAGTGAGCCTCTAACCAAGCAATCTGATTCTAGAATTTTCCAGATCAGTTTGGTCAGTTTTTGACCATTTTTAGGTCAGTTTAGCTTACTTTTTGGATCTAGTTGAAGCAGGAGAGAGAAGAGATGAAAATATCTCATTATTTGTGAGTTTAAAACTTAACCACACATGTGAAATAGGTGCCTCCTTCATGAGGGGGATTCCCCACACTGAGGTGTCAAAAATGCATCATTTCTTCTAAATATCTCTTCTTTTTTAACTAATAACCTTGTCCTTAGTCAACTCTTCATCTTATGTGAGCATTTACTCATTTTTGGGGGATTTTCTTTTATTCTTCCATTTATCTCCTCCCTACATTTGGATTAATCTAATTGGTCCATAGGAACCTTAATTCAAAAATTTGAGAAAATCTGGACCCTTAGGCTAAGGTCCTTGATTTCAATTTATTCTAATTGCACATTGGAAATTACTTTTTGAATATCTGCTTCAAGGGAAACCATTTTAGACACTAGGAGGATTTTTATATCCAAAAATATCTCAATTTTGAATTATCTCCCTCTAGATATTTTCTCTCTCTAGGCCAAAACAGGGTAAAATAGGATCTTTCTTTTATTTCAGAGGGGAATAATTATAAGATCAGAAGGGGAGGTTTTTACACTTGTACACCTCAAAAGCCGGAGGGAGGAATCTTATATCCTATCCCACTTAAAAAACGCGAGATGTCCTCATCTCGCAAAATTAGAGGAGAACTCTTTTCCTTTAGATCCAACTGATTTTGGGGTTCCTTATAGTCTGGTGAACCCAACAGAATCCTGGGATAAAGATCCCTTATATAAAACTCATCATCAGATAATTCATTCAGATCGTAACATTCAATCCTTATCACAATAATGGTCCATTAGACCAAAATTTCTATCTGAACAGTCCTTCATGGAAATTTTCAATTATACAGATTTTTAATTTGACATCCCTTAACTTGATCCACTGGGTCAAGTGTTAATAGCAACAATCTGCCAGCACAATCCACTAATCTCATAGTGATTTGCTGAAGTCATTAACATCATTCCAGCTAACGAACATCATCACAGGGACTCCTCCCATTCATCCTCATTGTGGTTTTGCTCAGTTTATTACATTTCAACCAAATTCAGGAATCTTCATTTTTCAATAAGAATCCAAATCAACTCATCAATTCTCAACCAGAATTTAAAATCATATCAACCACATTCAAATTCATCGTCTGGATAGTATTAATGCTTATAATTTCAAGTCTTAGATTTACTCGTATATACTGTCAGTAAAGAGCTGCAGTTATACACTCGCGCGGTATATACGGGTAGTCACAGTACTTGGAACTATAAGGTAAATACCATCATGTCTAGGCCTCAAGCAAGTCAGGGATTCCATACAATTGCGGTACTTCCATCTGAAGACCCAATTACCAATTTACGAATTTCAGTTTGAATATCAATTCGTATGAATTTTTTCACACAATTACAACCTTTTACTGCTTCTTCATAAATTTTTTTGTCTTCTTGGTTGATCCTCATTAGCCAATTCGCTCTAATACCAGCTATAGGGTCCCTCTCCCCACCGTGCAACAAATTCAGGGGTGCTAGCAGCAGAAGTAGCACTTCTTGCACGTGGCAGGGTCCCACACTCGGGGCCTTGCCCACGGATATCTGGACAAGAGACTAATCCATCGGTTCTTCCAAAACCGAACCCGAAAAAACTTCCCTTGCCAGAGGAAAGCACGGGTGATTCCTCCAGGATAACTTTTCTCTAACATAGTCAAAAGCCTTAACTAACTGAACTAATCTGACCAAACCCTTAAGTCCCAAGTCAGATCAAGGAAAAGATTGCACTTGGATCATAGTGACCAACGCTTTTTCCTCATTGAGAGGCACAGCCGTTGATTCTTTTCCATAGAACAATTTTTGTCCGAGATTTACTTCATCTATCGTACCATACAAGAATTGAGTCTCAATTTAAGGATCCATCAGTCCAATCTAACCCCATCTAGTCTCCTGGGTTAGCCAACCACGCACAGCCAACCGCCCAACCATTGTAGTGATTGGATCCAATTAAGAATTTGGTTAGGTTGTCCTGGTACTAGGGAAAAAAGTTTCCAGGCCCCCTAGCCAGATATTCATGCAAACTTAAAACTAGTCACACCACTTACACACCCAATATAGAATTACCTTTTTCAAAAGTTCAACAGTCTTTTAAACAATCATTTAATGAAACCATAGTGTCACTAATCACAATCCTCAAAATCTTCGGTTGAATCCTTATTTCCAATCATTTCTTCATCGGTGTACCTATGGCATCATTGGCAACCAGAACGCTCACCACCTGTTCACTCAGGGGCCTTTTCGATAGTTCCTAGCTCATAGAGTAACCGGTAATATATTCACATATCAAAATGGAATCTCCGTTGAAGATCAGCAATATCAACCAATGGATCCATATAAAGAGCCATGGACTCATTGGTTGAGGACCAGCAAGGTCAACCAACCAGAGCCATGCCCGAATTCAGAAAACAACTCTTACTCCTTGTTCCAATAGCTTCCCCGACGTACGTGTGGGTATCTTTGTGACCCAGAGCCCGAGCACTGTATGGTCAGCACCCTCTAGGATCCTTCGCAGGTCACCTAGCGCTTCACTCATAGGCCGCTTCCTTGGTCCCTCATCCTCAACTATACCAGAAGCTCACCATTTAAATCAAACCGAGGCTGGTCAAGACCTCGACCGAACTTGCTACACGAGACGTCCTCTGTTGACTCTCCGTCACAGTAATTGCAACTTTAACAGATAGGTCTCCACGACCTCATTCACAAGACGATCAAAATGCTTCCGCGGCATTCTTGACATAAAACAGTCATTTAAAAACAGATTTCACATACAAATACAATTCCAACAATATTTCCATCTTTTTTCATGACTCCACATCCTTTCACATTAGTCCCCATCTTTTCTCATCTTCCTACAATTTTTTTTCTTCATCAATCCCTATCACATCACATCATTCCCACATCAAATCACATCCAATCGCATCATCCACACATCAATCCACATCATCCATACATCCATCCACATCAATCCACATCAATCCACACATCCATCCACATCAATCCACATTATTCACACATCCATCCACATCTTCCACATCCATCCAAACTATCCACACATCCATCCACATCTTTCATACATCCATCCACATCAATCCACATCATCCATACATCCATCCACATCAATCCACATTATTCACACATCAATCCTCCATATCATCCATACATCCATCCACATCAATCCACATTATCCACACATCAATCCACATCATCCATACATCCATACATCCATTCAAGTCAATCCACATTATCCACACATCAACCCACATCATCCATACATCCATCCACATCATCCATATCAATCCACATTATCCACACATCCATCCACATCTTTCATACATCCATCCACGTCAATCCACACATCAATCCTCATCATCCATACATCCATCCACATCAATCCACATTATCCACACATCAATCCACATCATCCATACATCCATTCACTTCAATCCACATTACCCACACATCAACCCACGTTCATTTCATAAGTATTTCCATTCTCATCTAAATACATCTTTTTCTATCTCATCACTTATTTCCTCATTTATCCTCATCAAATCTCATCCACTTGCATCTACCCGTACATCTCATCACTTCACACATCCTCACCAAATCTCATCCACTTGCATCTACCCATACATCTCATCACTTCACACATATTAACATCTATCCAGTTTACATCGCATCTTATCACATCCATTTCACATCACATCTCATTCATTCACATCCCAATTCAAATGCTAACACATTCATTCACATCTTGATTCACATGCTGACACATTCATTCACATCCTGTATCATTCATTCATATCCCGATTCACATGCTAACACATTCATTCACAATCTATATCATTCATTCACATCCCAATTCACATTCTAACACATTCATTCACATCCTATATCATTCATTTACATCCTGATTCACATGACATCACATCTCATCTATTCATTCACATTTATCTGATTCACATCACATCTATTTACCTCTCATTCTCATCACTTCCATTCTCATCACATCCATTCTCTGTTCATTCTCATCGATTTGATTCATATCACATCTTATCACATCTATTTATACAATGTAAGAGAATTCTTATTTTTGATATAAAGATTCTTTACGCATCTATTTATGCATGAATTCAATTTTAAGGAGAATAGCACTTTTTAAATAAAAATAAATCTTTTATGCATCTTTCTATGCATAAATTAAATTTTCATGAGAATAACTCTTTTGAAATAAAAAAAAATTTCTTTATGCATCTTTCTATGCGCCATAAAATCAAAATTGATGAGAATAACTCTTTTGAAATAAAAATAAATTTCTTTATGCATCTTTCTATATGCATAAAATCAAAACTGATGAGAATAACTCTTTTGAATTAAAAATAAATTTCTTTATGCATCTTTCTATGCATAAAATCAGAATTGATGAGAATAACTCTTTTGAAATAAAAATAAATTTCTTTATGCATCTTTCTATGCATAGAATTTAAATCTAATGAAAATCACTCTTTTATAATAAAACAATAACCAATATGCATCTTTCTATGCATAGAATTTAAATTTTAATGGAAATCACTCTTTTATAATAAAAAAATAACCAATATGCATCTTTCTATGCATAGAATTTAAATCTAATGAAAATCACTCTTTTATAATAAAAAAAAATAACCAATATGCATCTTTCTATGCATAAAATTTAAATCTTAATGGAAATAACACTTTTATAATAAAATTATTTCTACTATGCATTTTTCTATGCCTAGAATGAAAATAACACTTTTAGAATACACAAATGGTGGGGATTGCTCTTTTTGAATAATAAAAGATAAAACTTATTTCACAAAATTAAAGAAAATTTTTCCATAACTTCCTTTGTATAGCTGATCATTTTTCAAATTTTTAGATCCTCAAGTTACTTAAAAATTATCCCAAATGGTTTAAAGCATTCTAAACTAATCAAATTCCACTTTTAAAAGAGAAACAATATGAAAAGTTTAATTCTAACAATTTGATTACTTATCTAGGATAAAGAAAGGCTGAATTTAAGAATGAAGAGAGGGGGAAAGCCTTTCCAACAAAATCACCATTCGTAAAAAATTGGGCTCCTTCTCAAGCTCTTTGCTAGAATGCCTGTCAATCTTGCGCTAGCAGCGTGGACAAGTTGTTCTCTATCCCATGCATGAAAAGATGCAGGGGAGAAGAGAGCTTGAGCTCTTGCAAGCACACACACACACACACAAAACCCTAAAAGAGAACACACAAGGTGAGAGGCTGAAAATCTTCTTCTCCTTCACTCAACACTCAACACACCATATACAAAGATAAGAGTACACACATATGAAAAGGTACTCAACCAAATACATACTAGGGTTCTCTATAGTGTGAACCCAACTAAATGAGTTGGTGCTATAACTATGCCAGTCTCTAGAATGGCTATCACACAGCTTGTCATCCCACGGGCCGCATATCACCCATGATCTCACCAACCATGCCAGTGGTGTAAGTGTGGGGCCTATCATCAGTGTCCACCGCCTCAGTATAGATAAGCTTGATATCTCAACACTCCCCCTCGAGCTCAACTCCATCTCATGTACACCAAGTGAAGCCTTGAATTTGCAGAGCTTCTCTATACCCAATGCTTTTGTGAAGATGTCAGCAACCTGATCCTGCGTGGTGCTGACATAAGCAAGGTCAATGTCTCCTACCAAAAAATTCTCTTTGACAAAATGGTAGTGGACCTCTATATGCTTCGTGCAAGCATGAAAAATTGGGTTCCTGGCCAACTATATACTGCTAATGTTGTCACAAAAAATGACAACTTGTCTATCCACTGATAGACCCAAATCTGCAAGTAGGTTTCTCAACCAAGCTACCTCACATGCTGCCATAGCAGCACCTCTGTACTCGGTCTCTGTACTGGATAGAGCAACCGTAGGCTGCTTCTTACTGTTCCAAGTCACAGCAGAACTCCCCAAAGAAAACCTGAAGCCACTAGTAGATCTTCTGTCTGAGATACTACCAGCCCAATTAGCATATGTGTATCCATGTACACATATCTCTGTCCCAGTTTCATAAAATAGTCCACATTGTAAAGTAGACATCACATACCTCAATATGTGTCTCAATGCATCTGAATGCGGCTTCCAAGGAACTTGCATAAACTGACTCACCAACCCAACAGCATAGCTCAAATCTGGCATGGTGATCATCATGTAGATGAAGCTTCCTCCTATGTACCTATACATAGTAGGATCCTCCAAAATCTCTCTTGAATCTACACTCAACTTGCCATTTTCTGATCTAATGGCACTAAGATAGGCTTACAGCCTATCATACCATACTTGGACAATATGTCCAAGCCATACTGTCTCTGCAGTAATCCAATACCATGTGGTGACCACCTCTTCCTGCAAATCCCCATGCAAGAATGCATTCTTTACATCCATCTGATGTAAAGACCATTTCTTTGACGTAGCCACTGCTATCACAACTCTCACTGATGCCATCTTGGCAACTGGGCTAAAAGTTTCCTCATAATAATGCCATATGTCTGTGCATATCCTTTGGCTACCAATCTAGCCTTGTACCTGTTTATGCTTCCATCACTGTTATGTTTTACTTTGTACACCCACTTGCATCCAATGGCTTTCTTGCCTTCATGCAATTGCACTAAATCCCAAGTCTCATTTTCATATACACACATTTCCAACAGCCTCATTAATGCATGTGGGCCCTACAACTTGCACAACCTTTGCCATGTATGCATAGTGATGTGCCACATAACCATCATAGGTAAACCTCTACACTGGATTCTTCACTCTCCCAGATCTTTGCAGCTTTGCATTCATGGCTTCCATATCCTTCTTTATACCAGGTGTTCTCATAGCTGGTATGCAAGGCCGGATTATCATTGGAAAAGAGTGGATTGATCAGAGTGGATTGATGCCACTCATTTCCAAATCAATTGGTGTGAAGAAACGGTCACCATGGACATGAACGGCAAAAAGGCCACCGTCCTCTTATGTTCCCCAAGGACATCATACGCACACCCTCAACTTTGACCGCCCCTCCCCCTCATGTCCCATCCTCTTAACAATAGTAGTCTCCCCTATTCCTCCATACCATGCCTCACCAAAGTTGGTCAAAAGGGCAATCTTGACACTCTCCAATAATGACAATCAAGCCTCATCATCAACAATCCCCCTCAACTCTAAATCCTCAACCACCCACACCGCAAAGCACCCTAGCCTCATACCTTTATCATCATGACAATCAATGGTGGGTGCCCAAGAATCTTCTTGCATCTCAACGATGGCTACACAAAACTCTAGATCCCCAAACAACCATCTTTGAAACCCAAGTGCAAGAAGTCAACTAAGCCAACAAAAACCAACCCCAAGCCAAACATTCAACGTTGGCTAGTCCCCGACTGCCTCTTACACGCACAAGGCTACTATGAAGGTAACACTTTCCTCTGGCTACCCAAGAATGCCGCTTGTGCTCATCCACCACAACAAATCCCCAAGGAGTTGTGCTAAAAGGCCCCACAGCCAACCCCAAGCACAGCGAAGCCAACGATGCTGGGTACCTACCAACATGCAAAGCTCATGGCTTCCATGAAGGCAACACGCCCATGTGGCTCCCAAAGCCACAATCAAACACCTGTTCTCAACATCGACAACCTAATCGTAGCTTAAAGCCTTGTCAACCAAAAACCAAAAACCCTCATGAACCCGGGCCTTTATAACTTGGCAATGGTGGGTGCCCAAGAACCTCTTAGAAGCTCAAGGCTTCCATGATGGCAACTCCATCATTTGGCTCCCATGGCATAACCCTCAACCGTTGGCCCAAACCACACCAACCACGCCAGTACCTATCCATTCGACACAAATGGTTTAGCAACCAATGGGAAAGAAAGTCCCATCTTCGCCCAAACCACACCAACCACGCTAGTACCTATCCATTCGACACAAATGGTTTAGCGACCAATGGGAAAGAACGTCCCATCTTCCTCAACTAAATCCTACGTACTTGCCCACACCTAACCCATGGGCACTGAAAAGCTCAATTCGCCCAACCCTTTCGACCAAAGGACCCTCGTCCACGATGCTCCACCCCGCCCCTCGACTTTGTCACCAAACCAAGGGGCACTGCTACAAATGTCAGAGCTTAGCCAACCACTCAAAGATAAACTCAAGGGTAAGCTCACAAATCTAGCCAAAGGGGCTACTATTTAGGGGTGCTGACCAATAAGTACATGTAAGTCCTCACCCGCATGTGGACCACCAAAAAAAAGAAGAAGAAAGAGAATCTCTTGGTGATTAGGAATATCTAGGTGATTAGGACCATGTGCACACCTTTTTCCCTTCCCATGCACAACACCTACAATTCTCACAGGGCTCTATCCTACATGCACAGACCGCACAAAGCCTCATCATTGATAGCCATCTAGGTACATCTTTGGATTGGGGGACCATGGTGGGCGCAAGCCTGGTCAATGGTACGACCCATCGCTTGGATCTTCTTAATCAACCTTGCTTCACCCAAATAACTATGCTTCATGCCTAATCCATCCTACCCATAACTTCTTATGCTCAAAATCACTGGATCCTTGCCATCAACTACCACTCATATCAACACAGGATCCCAGTTCCATGAGCTACAATGATAGAATAAGATAGATCACTAAAAGAAAAATAGAAAACACTACAACCCGATAACTCAATATCCAAGGGAGCTAAGATACGCATCACGGTGTCTCGCCAAAGATGCTAGAGCGTCATGAACATTGCCCATCGACATACAACATCTTGGAGTGCAAGCAATTTCCATACGCGTTGTCTCCTTGTCTCTCCGAAATACATTTGATACAAACGTGGTGCGATGGTGACCAAACTTTGGAAGAGTGAGGGTGTGGACCACATATACATTCTTGAAAAGTTTGGTCACCATTAGACCACATTTGTGTGCAATGTGCATGCTAAAGGCCCAATTTTCTGTGTTGTGGCCTTATTAGAAAGCCCATTGAAAATTGGGCCTTTGGCATGTGCATTGCACATGAATGTGGTCCAATGGTGACCAAAATTTGCAAGAGTGAGGGTGTGAACCTCTTATATAATCTTGCAAAGTTTGGTCACCATCGGACCACATTTGTGTACAATACGCATGCCAAAGGTCCAATTTTCTATATGTTGTGGTCTTAGAGAGCCCATTGAAAATTGGACCTTAGCACACACATTGCACATAAATGTGGTCCGATGAATACCAAAATTTGCGAGAGTGAGGGTGTGTACCCCCTATATACTCTTGAAAAATTTGGTCACCATCAAACCACATTTGTGTGCAATGTGCATGCCAAAGGCCCAATTTTCAATGGGCTCTCTAAGGCCACAACACATAGAAAATTGGGCCGTTAGCACGCACATTGCACACAAATGTGGTCTGATGGTGACCAAAATTTGAAAGAGTGAGGGTGTGGAACACATATACACTCTTGCAAAGTTTGGTTACCATCGGACCACATTTATGTGTAATGTGGTGCCAAAGGCCCAATTTTCTATGTGTAATGTGGTGCCAAAGGCCCAATTTTCTATGTGTTGTGGCCTTAGAGAGCCCATTGAAAATTGGACCTTTGGCATGCACATTTTACATAAATGTAGTCCTATGAACCAAACTTTGTAAGAGTGAGGGTGCGGACCCCATATACAATATTTCAAAGTTTGGTCACCAGTGGACCACATTCGTATGCAATGTACATGCCAAAGGTCCAATTTTCTGTGTTGTGGCCTTAGAGAGCCCATTGAAAATTAGGCCTTAGCGCACACATTACACACAAATGTGGTCTAATGGTGACCGAAATTTTCAATAATAAGGGTGTGGACCCCATGTGCATGCCAAAGGCCCAATTTTCCATGTGTTGTGGCAATAGAGAGCCCATTGAAAAATTGGTCTTTTTATACACATTACACACAAATGTGGTTTGATGGTTACCAAACTTTGCGAGAGCGAGGGTGTGGACCCCATATACACTCTTGCAAAGTTTGGTCACTATCAAAACACATTTGTGTGCAATGTGCATGCCAAAGGCCCAATTTTTAATGGGCTATCTAAGGCCACAACACAGAAATTTGAGCCATTGGCATACAAATTGCACACAAATATGGTCCGCACTTTGCAGGAGTGAGGGTGTGGACCCCATTTATGCTCTTGCAAAGTTTGGTCACCATCACAGTACCTTTGTGTGTGATGTGCATGCCAAAGGCCCAATTTTCTATGTGATGTTACCTCAGAGAGTCCATTGAAAATTGGACCTTTGGTATGCACATGGCACACAAATGTGGTCCAATGGTGACCAATTTTTGCAAGAGTGAGGGTGTGGACCCCATATACACTCTTCTAAATTTTGTTCACCATCAGACCACATTTTTTTGCAATGTGCATATCAAAGGCCCAATTTCCTATGTGTTGTGGCCTTAGATAGCCCATTGAAAATTGGGCCTTTGGCATGTACATTACACAAAATGTGGTTAGATGGTGACCAAACCATGCAAGAGTAAGGGTGTAGATCCCATAAAAACTCTTGCAAAGTTTGGTCATCATCATCGGACCACATTTGTGTGCAATGTGCATGCCAAAGATCTAGTGTTGTGGCCTTAGAGAGCCCATTGAAAATTGGGCGTTTGGCATACACATTGTACATAAATGTGATCTAATGGTGGTGACCAAAATTTTAAAGAGTGAGGGTGTGGACCCCATATACACTCTTGTAAAGTGTGGTTACCATCATACCACATTTGTATTCAATGTGCATGCCAAAGGCCCAATTTTCTATGTTGTTGGGCACCTTAGAGATCCCACTGAAAATTGGGCCTTAGCACACACGTTGCTCATAACTGTGGTCCAATGGTGATGAAACTTTGGAAGAGTGAGGGTGTGGAGCCCATATACACTCTTGCAATTTTTTGTCACCATTGGACCACATTTGTGTGCAATTTGCATGACAATGCTCAATTTTCTATGTGTTGTGGCCTTAGAGAGGCCATTGAAAATTGGGTCTTTGGCATGCACATGGCACATAAAAGTGGTCTGATGGGATAACCAAACTTTTCAAGAGTGAGGGTGTGGACCCCATATATAGTCTTACTAAGTTTGGTCACCATCGAACCACATTTGTGTGCAATGTGCACGCTAAAGGCTCAAATTTCTCTGTGTTGTGGCCTTAGGGAGCCTATTGAAAATTGGGCCTTTTTCTTGTACATTGCACACACATGTGGTCTGATGGTGGTGACCAGACTTTGCGAGAGTAAGGGTATAGAGCCCTTATACAAAGTTTGGTCACCATCGAACCACATTTATGTGTGATGTACATGCTAGAGGCCCAATTTTCTATGGGCTCTCTAAGGCGACAACACATAGATAATGGGGCCCTTAGCATTCACATGACACACAAATGTGGTCCAATTGGTGACCAAACTTTGCCAGAGTTTCTCCACATTGTATTGATAACAATATGTGTCACGCATTGATGGGAGTAGCACACAAACCATGGCTTGCATCACTCAAAAGATCTTTGGCAAATCTTGAGATGAGGGTGTGCCTCCACAAACTGAGTATATAACTCTGTTTGATTCACCTCAAGAAAGCAACCCCCATGTTTGATGAACATGAATGGACACCTTAGGGGTCTCCACCTAGGTTTGGTACATTACCTAACCTACTTTATCAAGACTAGTTAGACTTGGGTTTAGGCTTGGAAGAGAAGAAACTACTCAAGTAGAGCTATTTTGACATAAAATAGATAAAAATAGACCTTTTCTTACTCAATTAAACCAAAATGTTTTCTATAGATTCGCCTTGATTAGCACTACTTTGCATATATTAAATTATTTCCTAATCACATAAAAATAAAATTTTATAATTAATTTACTAATTATGTTCAACTATTCTAAGACTTTGAAGTAAATTTCCACTAGCGATCTCAAAAAATCTAATTGTTAACACTAGTTTGATACCAAAAAAGGACACTTAAGTGTTAACACTAGTTTGGTACCAAAAAAGGACACTTAAGTGTCCTTTTTCGGATGATGCAAATAAAATGCTACTTGCGCTAGGAAAGACATATTTAAAATCCCTCTTGAGGAGTTTGAATATGTGACCTAGTGTGTCTTTAAAAAATGTAACCTTGCAATTTGGATGCTAGCACGATAAGGAATTACACCCATAAATAGGACTTGCATGAGACTGCAACTCAGGTTTGAGAAAACCGCCTTTTAAGCTTCGAGAAAAAAATCACTAAGCCCCGTGAAAAATTCCAAGTAATTATTTCATATTTGTGTCAAAGATTTTGCCAAGTTTCACATGAAATAAAATTCAATTGAGAGTGTCTAAAATAGTAGGAAGTTGTGTGGGTTTGATACACCACTTTTTAGCATCCATTTGTATCCAAACCAATACATGGTTTTAATGTGTTTGCAAGTTTTTTAAGGTGATACAATGCTTACTCTATCCATTGAGATCTTAAAGTTATATGTAAAAGCCCCTTAGTAAGCTACAAATATTAATTATTTCAAAATGTCAAAACTGCACACAACAAAAATTTTGGATTTAGATTCTTGAGTCATATGCATTACATTCGTTAGTAAACTTGCAACATTTTGTCTGTATAGAATAATTCCGCTAAGGTACATTGTACAAACATAATTTGGGCACCTAAAACCTTTGTTTCATGGTTGTTGAGAGAGAATTTAGAAATTTTGAAAAATGTAGCACGATTGAAAAACTAAGATAGCGCTCAAGTAGCAAGATTTACTTGAGCTTGGGACCCCAAAAATATGTATTAACTTGGTTTTGAACTATATATAATCATTTTCGATTGCCAATTTGCACTAACATAACCCTAGTTTTCTGGAAGTACCTTTGGAAGGCCAAAATTTTCCTCTTTTTCAGCATCTTAGTAATTATGAGATTTTTGTTATAGTTCACAAGTAGCTTGGGAACTAGGACCTAAAGGAGATTGTGTTGTTTTGAAACCCCAAGTTCTACTAGTTGACTTTTACAAACATGAAAAACATGATTTATTCAAGAAGTTATAGGCATTTTGTGGGATTTTTGACAAAACAGCTTCAAATTTCAATGAAAATTTCAAGTTAGAGTTTTTTTGTCAAATTTCTAATATAGCTTGTGTTTTGACATCATGAAAAATCCCCTTTATTTTTTGACTTTTAACCGACCTATGGTTGAAACAAGGTGTAGAAATGTTGTTTCTAGGTTCCCCAAAAAATTCCAAAGTTTTGGTGAGAAATAGGACACTAAAGTGTCCCGAGGACTTTAGTGTCCAATTACAGAACTACTGTTAAGAATGCAATTTGACCATATGGGAACATTTTCCTCATAATTGTCTATCCTTGGATCATTCAAGCAAGTAAAAGCATAAAACTTTATATAATAATTAATTAAAAAAAGAAATTACATGAAAAAATTACTCAGTAAATCTAATTAAGATATCCATTACATGCCTTCTTTGTGTGCAAAGTGGGGGTGGAATTGGAGTTAAAACAAAGAAGTTATTAACATTTTATGGTCGTAATGTCTACTTGTTTGATAAGTTTGGGACATGCTATATATGTACTATATTTGTGATGGAGGAAATTTGGCATTTGAAATTTCTGATTTTCAATCTTACCATATTTTTAAGTGCATGACCAAGAGTGTGACGTTTTATTTGAAGAGCTCAATGTCAAATTCCTTCTCCAAGTGAGTGAAATTAGCTAATTTTAGTGAAAAAATGACTATTTTTTGCTACAAAAAACTTGGAAGGTGATCCACAATGATCACTCTTATTGTACAACCATCCTTGTTCATGTAAATGTATTTTAAGTTTTATATAATATATTATAAATGTTGTATTTTTAATACATGTGTTAGTTTTTTTTCTTAAAAGGGGGAGGAAGAATGGGAGAGAAGCAGATATGTTTCTCTAGTCCCATTCTGACCCCCTTTTTTGTGTGTGTGGTTATGCCGCCAGAAATATATATAGTGACTTTAGCCGCGTGTATAGCCGTGCTCGAGAAATTTAAGACTTTTTTTTTTTTGTTGGAGTGTGGTTGTGGACACGGCTATGCAAGCATGCTCTTCTAGTGAGATGGAACTTAGCATCAAGTTTACCCATATGTGACCGTGGTTACCACCACTTATCTAGTGCAAAAAGTCCTTCCTTCTCTGGTTAATCATGTAAGCTGGGGGGTGCACTACTAAGAAACCACCCTATGTATCACGTGCATTCAAGGAGTATTAAAAAAACCTCTTACCGTGTGAATTTTTCAAGAATAAAATGACTCCTCTTTCTTTATGAACTTACGGGTTTTTTTTAATTGATTTAAAAAAAACCCTTCTGTAAATGTCTTTATGTAAATTTACCTTAAAATTTTGAATTAAAAAATGCCTTCGTTTAAAATCACATGCTATACTTACATATTTGTAAGTGAACCCCCCAAGCATGTACGAAGCTATCTCAATCAGTTCTAAAGCTCTTCAATTGGGATTTGAAGATGAAATATGCAAGCATTATGGAAAAGATGAGGAAACCCTTGCGATTAGGGAAGATATTTCCTTTGTACATATGTGCATCTCACCTGTATTCAAGTGCCACCTTACATGGCAATACATTCTGCTGAGAGTAGTGTCCAATTTCCATACAAACTTACGGAATGCCACCAGATAAGAATTCGTGTGGTCCATTTGGATTGCGAGAAAGAAGAAAGTATTTAACAATGTGCTCATAGGGAAGCCATTTACTTTGTGCATATGTTATAGGACCATGGAACATGGAGATTATATTATTCCACAATTTAAATAATAATAAAAATAAACCATAACATCATAGCATAAATTAAGAGCATGAAAATCAAAGAACACAAGATTAGGTGCGATCTTCCCCCCCTTCCCCTCCGATGTATGTGGCTCCACTCCCACATGCAATATTTAAATCATATTCATAAATTTAGCCCTTGGAGCTATAAATAGCGTAGCTTTTCCAAAATTGAGCTTTTACAAAAATTGAACCTTAGTCCAATGCTTTTAAAGCATCTCATCAAAAATAAACATTGCCCAACATATATACAATGGGCCAAATCATACAAAATCAAATATTTAGCACATGTGCTCGGCCAGACGATCTCGTCCAATGTCCACCTTGGTTGTTCCGAACTCATGATCTATACTTAACATAGTCCAAATCACAATTACTTTGAAATCACTCATGAAAATAATTCTAACAAATGAAAATCATTCACTACCATGCTTCACACATGAACCATGCCTCACATGAATCATACATCACACATAATTAATTGGATTCACTCCCATGATAAAATATTCTAAAAAATCTCTCGTGATAGTCCTCGTGTTTAAGAAAGACAACCATTCTCGTTGTAACTATCAACACACACAAGTGATCAAACTCATTAATCGTTTCCACATTATATTCACTCACAATGTTATTATATATTTAAGTGGATTCACTCTCACATAACCTTTACAAGCGTCACATGTCTTGAGTTGATCGGAGTCACTCACAATCAAGCTCGTACATTGGATTCACTCATAATGTTTTCATACGCATCACATTGGATTCACTCATAATGTTTTCATACCACACGTTTCACACGTGTCACAGTTGGTTGGATTCACTCAAAACCAACTAGGGTCACTCTCATCAAGAATTAATTCAAAAGAGTTGATTGGATTCACTCACAATCAAACTCACATTTCTTACATGCGTCACATGTCACAATTGGTTGGATTCACTCACAACCAAATTAATCACACTTGGATCATCCAAATTAATCACACTTCGATCATGCAAAAAATTCTTTTCACTTATTGGATCACTCAATAATAAATTAATTACCATAACAACATATGTGCATCTCACCGGTATTCAAGGAACACCTTACAATATGGCAATACATTCTGCAGGGAGTAAGCCCAATTTTCATACAAAATTGTGTAATGTTATTAGAGAAAAATTCATGTGGTCCATCTGGATTTTGTAAGAAATTAGAAAGTGTTTAACAATGCACTCATAGATATTTTGGCCTGCATGAGAGAAAGCTTGTATATGCATATGAAGAAGCTTGAGATTTTGAAACTATTAAGGATCGAGGATGGGAGAGACATGGCTCACTTGATGATGCTAGGCTATTTTAGGACATGCTGGAGTACAAACGAGCACCATAAGGACCTCTTAAGGTGCACTGAAGAGGACAACGACTCACAGGTATTTTTTGCATACAATGTTAGGTAGTATAAAAGATTATAGGAAGGTGAGATTCCTTGTGGTAGTAAGGAAGAAAAGGGATGTAACATCATTGATAGTAAGAATCAAGGCGATGGAGAAAGTCATTGGTGACATGCAAGGAAACTGGTGACAATGCTAAGCAATGGAAACTAAGGTTTTAATATCTTAGACTAACCTAAGATATAAGACATTAATTAAAATAAAAAGGATGAGTATATCTCTCTCATTTCTATATGACCACATACATAAATTGGCAATGTAAGACTCTTTTAATATGTTTCTCTTAATTTTGAATCCATGGAATTTTTTGTCATTACAAATAAATAATATGTATGGTTTTATTTTTGTCTTTTTTCTTCATGAGATATTATTCCATTCCTAGTCGTACACGGGAATTTCACCTAGCTATACACACACACAATACTAACCACACACACTCGAGTACTACAAGGGAATACCACCCTTGCAAATATTGACCACTTTATAGGTAGTGGACAAGCCGTGAGACGAACCCCTCAAGTTAGTCGCTCCACTCATTGGAGTGAGCACCTTGCAAAGCTTTGATAAAATTGGGTGTCGCAAGTTGAGTCACGATCTTTGATCTCTTTGTCTTCTTCTTTCTAAATTGAGAGAGATGATTTTCTTCAAAGAGTAGATGCATTAGTAGTTAATATGTCAATGATTACTAGGGCGGAAAGTTGAACTCAAAGACAAAAAACATTCGTGAAAAGGATGCCTTATCTCAACCTTAATGCGGTCAAGAATCCCCAACTGTTGTTGGGGCGACTCCAAAAAAAAATATGAAAAAAGTGTAGTTTTAAGTAAAATTTCAACTTTTCTTAGTAGTCTCCAGCTTCGGTAAATACAAACAAGGAAAAGGGTCCAGGAATGCATATTTTATTTAAGAAAGTGAATATCCTCGACTGTGGAGGTAAAATGTTACTTGTTTATTGTAAGACGTCCAAGTGTACTACCCCCTCTATTTACACTACCCCTATTAATTAATTCATTAATTAATACCTAAGCTTTACCTCAGGTATTAATACCTTGGCTAACGTAGCCAGCTCGCAGGAAAAAAAACGATCGAGTTCAAGCATGCAGAAAAAAACGATCGCAACTCTCTCCGATGTCCTCTCTTGTCTCAGGCGGAGGCATTTCCCAAAAAAAAAAAGAAGAGTGGATGTCATGCGCTCTCTCAACGTATTCGCAGCGCAGCTCTGTGGTCTCTCTCAACGTATTTGCAGCTCTCTCCGACGTCCTCTCTCTCTCTCTCTCAGGTGCAGGCATCTCCAAAAAAAGAAGAAGAAAGTGGACGTCCTGCTCTCTCTAAACGCAGCTCTCTCTGTCTCAATGCATTCGCAGCTCTCCCTGCCAACGATCTAGCAAAACGAGCGTAAAGGAGGCCACAACTTATTCTTAATTTTGAGGCGGTTTACATTTTTCTAGAACCCCACATGTCAACTTCTTAACGTATTAAGTTCTTAAGGTTTTGAACCTTTGTTCTCATTCTTATTACCCATATTAAGGTTCCTTCTCACTCGTTAATTATTTAATGCAAAACAGAATTTTGATCCATATTATGAGGGACAAGGTCTAAATATCAAAGAGAAGCGAGACGGATTCAGCGAGCGTCAAAAATGGGCCGTTTGAAGCGTAATCATGACGGATACGGCCAGACGGGGCAATCTTCATGGAGATCAGCTTACGGAGTGCAAATCCGAGGCCTGCAGGCGCCTGCTCAAACATCATTATCTTGGAATCGTGAATCGGCCGGCCTTGCCATACAGGCAGCACTGCCGCAGCAGCAGAAGCTCATGCTTGACGAGGCGCTCTACTCTACGCTCTCCAATAGCGAGAGCGTACCAGACGCAGTTGCAGTATTACGGTGAAGACGGTAAAAGATCCGAATCCGGACTTGAGACCCCTTCAAATCTGACGCCTTGCCTGCTTCCTGGCGTCCCATGCACACGCCTTGCCTGCGTCACGTCGTCCGAGGCTTTCCGTCCTCCCTCCGTCATCTCGTCCGTGGGTGACGCCTCTCTTTACGTCGCATCCATCATTCATGTACAGCACCGTCAAGTGCACTCAACATATAATAGACACTGGTACTATAAATCTAGTAGATTATTATTATTAGCCTTGTAGTTAATGGTCTCTTATGATTCACCGTGACAAAACGAATAATGTGATAGTGCACAGCAATTACCTAGTTCCTCCTTCTTTTTGTCAAAAAAAGGCTGATGAATTATGATTAAGGAAGGGGCGAAATTACAAGGACGACATCCACGTGTCGATCATGCATAGCTACTACCTAATGGCTGGCGCGTGGCCACAGCACGTGATCTTGCATGAGGAAAAAAAAAAAGGATCCGAGGCAACAAAAGCCACTTGTCTGGTTCTATGTCGCTCCGGCCAAGTGTCACACGCGTGTTAGCATGTGCTCCACGTGGTCTGGGAGGATCGGATTAGAGCAGGTCACTTCTTCCAGACTGGTTCCTGCTCGAGCTCCAACCGAGCTGATGATGATTTCCTCTCGCCTCTCCTCCTTCGTCCTCCTGAGGATCGAACTCTCTTTTGCTCTGGCTAGCCGCCGCCGACTCCTTCTTTCCCTCTGGTCGCCGGATGGGGCTTGCGAGGGATCTTCGTCTCGCTTGATTGCTCTTCCTCGTATGCCTCTTAAGCACGGACAGTTCTGGCTCCCTCGACAGCCTTTGGACGAAAGCCCTTCTGTTCAGCTTCTTTCTTTCTTGACCTTGATTCCGGGATCTTCTGTCAGCAGGGGGCTACCTCTGGGGGCCTGAGGCTTCCTCGCCCTTCAAGGCGGATTGGTTTCTTTTGGGTTCCTTGATTTTTAATTTACGGCAGGTTTGATATATAGGGAATAATCTATTCTGACTCATTTCCTTTCTTTGCAGGTAGACAGAAGAGGTAGATGCGGAAGGATCCGACCTCTTGTTGATTTGGGCCTCTGCTATCGAAGACTCTGGCATATCAGGGACCACCAAGAGACCTTCATGCGAAGTCTCCTGGCTCTTCTGCATTGCTTCTCTTTTTTTGATCTTGAGTCCAGGTGGTAGGCTCTCCTGGCGGCGGAAGGGGGACTACCGGGGTCCTTGGAAGTACTCTTGACACACCAGGCCGCCTTCCTCTCTTGATGGAGGATAAGATGGCTCTGCCTCTTTCCTTCTTTGCAGGTACATAAAGGATGCATCTGGCACATCGGGATCATGAGGTTGTGGGCTTACCTGATTTTGCCGAGATGCGGTAGCCTCTCCAGAATTCCTGGTGGACAGGCCAGCGGTGGCTCCTTCTAGTCGATAGGTCACTTTTCCTTAGTAGCCTTTTGACTTCTCTTGGTTGATTAGTGACTGCATGTCTGTTGTTTCCCTCTTCTCCTGTGAGGGGAGGGCTAGGAATGTTTACTGCATCCTTCTGATAGTTTCTATTAATGCTCTGTCTTTTGAGAGGAGTAAGAGGATCTTGTCTCTGGTTTTTTCAAGTTGATTCATTGTGAAATCTGATTGCCTCTTTTGGAATTTAATCAACAGCATCTTCTCTAGCTTGAATAGGGCTTGTGTTTGGATGTTCCAGTATCTGTTGCATGATGTGATTAAGCATTCTGCTAGGGGAGGGCCCTTAATTTCAGGATTATCAAAAGTGGCAGCTAACCTCTGCAGCCATGCATGCCATATGTACTCGCACCTTACTACATTCCACAGAACTGTAGAACAACCTATATTTTCTCCAAGAATTGTATTCTTCCAGTTTACTTCTTTCCCCCAGCTTAGAATAACTGCCTGCAACTCTTTGTAGGATTCTGAGATGTGCTTGCAGTGAATAAATATGTGTAGATCGTCCTCGGGCTGGCCACATCTAGAACATTGTTCAGAGGCAATGTTGAACTTGGCTGCCTTACACTGGGTCCAGATGGCTCTGTAAGCAATCAGCCATGCGAGACAAGATTTCTTAGGTTCTATGTGTTGACTCCACAGCTCTTTGAGGCAGTGGAGCTCGATTGCAGTTACTGAAGTTATGGATAGCAGTTCTACATTAAAATCCATAATCATCCCTTGGTATAGTCATAGTTTACTTTTTTTTTTTAAAAGCATGAGGGATTATATTAGAACAAATGAGCATAACTCTTTAACGGTATAGTCATAATTTACATCAAATGAGCATTATTAACGTACCACAATTGTTTTTTCTTTTTTTTTTGTAAAAACAGGAGAATATATTAAAAAAGGTGAGATTACATCGCCCCATGAGGTAGGTCCATGGGGGGACCCTGAAAACAGCTAAATAAGTGTTTTAGCTACACACCCAAAAGCACTTCTAACTGAAAAAATAGAGACAGATGGCATAGAAACCAGTGGACTGATCATAATTGCAAAGGTAAAATGCCTGTATAAGATGCACTGATCTAACTGACAAGGTTTAATGGACCCTTCCAAAAGCCTCCGTGGACTAAAAACGATGAACAGCATATTGAAGTCTTCTGTGACATTCCAGCTCCAAGCCTTGACACATGCTTTCCCTCGTGTTGGAGAGAGAAGAACTGAGCATTTTCCTCCACTTCCTCCATTGAACGGCCTGCCAGCGACCTGCTTCCGACCGATCTCCACTTGGTTGAATTTGATTGACCAACTTGAGGATACTGTCGAGAAAAAGGAAAAAATTGTGATTAGTTTTAATTTCAAAGAGGGCTTCATTCCTTTGTTTCCAAACGTGCCACAACAGGAGAATTCTGACAGAATGCCAAGTTAAGGGGTCAAGATGACGACATTCCCCTAAAAGCACTTCTTTCCAGCTGAGCGGGGAGCTTCTAATCCTCCCAAAGGCATCATTAAGCACACTTAAGAATTGTTTAGTGTCTGGGCAAGAGTAAAAGAGGTGCAGGACAGACTCCAGATTAACATTACACCGAGGGCATATACCATTCCCGTGACCCCACTTCAGAGCTCTCTCTTGAGTCCAGATTGCTTTGTGGACCACTAGCCAAGCAAGAACTGCATGTTTCCTTTCTTGGGCGAATGCCCAAATTATTTTGAAGCGAAATGACCATTGTTGTTTGTTCCAGTTCTTCAGAGACCACCTTATGTTAAGTTTGAGATCCAAGTTGACTACACTATGTGGGTTGGGAAGCTTGGCAAGGTTCCTTGAAGAACCCCATCTAAGAGCTTTAGAAAATTCTTTGTAATCACAATTACTGCCAAAGGAATAGCAACCTTCAATTCATTACATCTTTGCGTAATAAGCTCAACACCACCCCTCTATAAAGAGAACTTGTTACTTATTTGTACGCTGTTTAGCATACCAGATGGGTCGCATAGGTCAGCGCAAACCTTCACCCCTGCTTTGAAGCAAGAAAGACCAATCTGTAAGTGATCATTGGAAATAGGCTTTACCAGATGCCCAAACCAAACTGAATCAGCTGCATACGCATACCGGCCCCTCTTGGTAAACATCTGGAAGGAAAAGAGATTCTTGAAGCCCATCCATGACTCCCACATTCTGCAACAGAGCTTACTGCCATACGGAGAGAGGTGGGCCTTAGAGAAAAGAGCCTCATTGAGAGAGAACCCTTTCCAAGCCCTTTTATTTTTTAGACAAAATTTGTCAACATTTCTTTTGAGCAGGTCTGCCCATACATCCTTGGAGAAGATGGCCCTTTGAATCCATTTTGCAGCAAGTTTTTCAGCCAGCAATCCAATGTTGATGATGCCAAACCCCCTTGTTCTTTATTCATACAGCAAACATGAAAGGCAATCTTGCTGTACTTCTTTCTGACTAAGGACCCACCCCATAGGAAGTTCCCCATGATTGAGTTTAGGGAGTTCAATTGGGTTTTGGAGGGTCTCCAGCATGCAAGAAAATAGACCAGTGAGGGGATAATGAAGTGGTTAAGTACAAAGGCTCTAGAAGCAACCCCCGTATTTATATGACTCCATTTCATAACCTCTCTTTTGAGCTTCTGCATAACGAAATCCCATCTCTGTTTGACAGATATATTAAACCCCTTGGGTATGCCCAACAGCCTGAAAACAACCCCTTCCGGGATAGCCTTACAACCTGCAGCTAGTAAAGTGGGAGGAGGAACCCCTTCAAAGACTCTGAAACTAGTCTTGGCATGATTGATTTGTGAACCACTGGCTACACAAAAAGTCTCAAGGCAAGCCATGAAGTGGGCTGCAGTTTGAACATCATTACGGAGGAGGGCATTGGTGTCATCAGCGAGAAGTTGCATACATAGGGGCTCCGCTCTGTTAGGGATAGAGATGCCCTCAATATTGTTATTGGTTAATTCCTCATTCACCAACCACCTCAGGGCAACGATGGCAAACAGCAGGGGAGATAAAGGGCACCCTTGTCTTATGGACTTCTTTAGAGGAAAGGTATCAGTAAAGTGACCCGTTAATGGCCACCCTTGAGGAAGGATTCCCCAAGAGTGTTTGAACATATTTGATGAATTTCCTGTTAAGGCCAATGTCCTGCAAAAATTGGAAGGAAGGACCAATCAATTTTGTCATAGGCTTTATCCAAGTCTATTTTCAAGAAGATGTAGTTTTGCCCAGAGCTTTCAGCATGATCCATACCCTCCCATAGACTTATGATTGCATCAAGGATATATCTCCCCTTAATGAAACCTTTTTGCTCCTTCAAGATCCACTCATCCATATAGGGGTTGATTCTTCTTGTCAGGATATGAGCAAAGACTTTGTAGAGAGAAGAGAGACATGTTATGGGCCTCCAGTTCCCCAAGTCATCCTTATCATCTTTTTTATGAATTAGCTTAATACCCCCCACATTGGACTTATCAGCAAGGCCTCCCTTCCTCATGGCTTCTTTCCAGATGTTTAATATATGAGGGGTGAGATCGTCTTTGTCGTAATCGCGATGTGTGGTTGGGACAACGGATCAAATGTATGTGTAATCGATGTCAAGGATGCATTGTACGAGCACGTCGAATTACCTTGAATCACATCTCCATGTATGGAGAATGGAATCAAACAGGTTTAGAGGTGAGTAGATGTAAATTGATGGTATTCAAATGACTCATGGTATCCAAATTAAATTAATAGAGTTGTAATATATAAACTCTAATTGAAGCAGGATGCAGTACCACACCCTAACATGGTACCCTACGCGCGACGAGAGCACGTAAAGCGTCGACGAGATGATGCTGGAGCTTCGGGATCTATTGTCAGAGATGAGTGGGAAAGGGATGACAATAGCCCTGCACCCCACGAAGTTGTGGAAGAGAAGGTTCTTGATGATATGGTGCGGAATCTTTTTAAGGATGATCCCAAAGGTATGGACGACGATGATATGGAACAAGAGCATCTTTATAAGGCTTCATCGACACCGGTGTTTGAAGGGTGCACATTCTCTGTTTTACGTGCTTCACTTGAACTACTTAATATACAAACAATTTATGGATGGAGCAATGCAAGTCTTGACGCATTATTGAGTAGAGAATTAATTACTGTACTATGTGTATTTGAGTAGGTTATCTATCTACCAATGGTGCATGACATCAAATGGTGGTACGTCATTCCTATTGCACCACGTTCCAAAGTGATGTATAATACATTCACTAATATGGAGCATATGGAGGATGTAACAAGCCGCAATGAAGATGATGTCGAACATGCCATTGAAGATGTTGTGATCGATGATCAAGAAATAAGAGATGATCATGATAATGAGGATGAGCATGCCATTTCTCATGATCATGAGAATGACCCTACCATTGAGGATGATGGTGATGTTGATGAGGATGATCAGGACATCGATACCATTATCAATGGAGTACAGAATATCGATAGTGGAATAAATTTAATCGTAGCCTTACAAATTGATCAAATGGATATTGATGTTGATCGTTTGGCAAGGATGGATCTTATTGAAGATGAGATCGAACCCTAACCAATCCGTCACTGTACGTTCTAAATTGATGACATTTCTATCATCTCATATGCATGATTTATTTTTGAATATATTTCATTGTTGTAAATGCATGTAGTGGGATTGTGTAATGATGTATACTGTAATGTACTGTGAGATGGTTTAAAGAAAATAGTTTTTAATTTTGTAAAGGAATTCAGTTTTTTTTCAGTTTTTCTCTGCCATGCGTGTATTAATCCGTGTATAGTGGCGTGTATTAATCCGTGTATAATAGCGTGTATTAATCCGTGAATATTACCTTGTATAGATGCGTGTATTACTGCGTGTATATAAACGCGTTGATAAATGCAAATATACACGCGAACTTAAATGCTAAAATACACGCGCCCGATTCTATTCAAATACAGGCGCGACCATACACCCGTTCATAATTTATCGCGTGTATGAAACGCGTGTATGGCAGCATTGTCTTGTAGTGCATGAGGAGAATTTGGGGGAGGTCAAAGGGAAACCTCCTATAAAAGGGGAAACAGGTGAGAGCAAAGATGCATGTAACCCCCCTATTCCCAATCCTGGTTGCTTTGCAATGTGCCCTATTTTTTGAAGTGCCATGTGTCATGGTTTACTCTGCAGAACCTAGGACTAAGTGATTGCTTCGCCCTTTGTGGTGGTTTGTTATTTGTCTTGTCTTGTTTTTGAACATGCTTAGGGCCACAAAGTTGACATTGCATTATGGGGTTTGCAGGGGATTAATATTGTGCTTTGCACTACTTTTCATGCTTTGTTTTAGATATAGTAGGGCTAAGACGATGCAAGAAGTGGATTGGTGTAGATGAGGAAGCAGTACATAAGCCCTTGAATAAGGAGCCTACAAAGAATTTGGGGGAGGTCAAAGAAGGGAAAGCTGCTTTGAAGGGGGGAAAAGGTGAGAGCAAAGAATCATGAAATGCGCCTATCCCCAATCTTGGTTGCTTTGGTTTTTCAAATGCCATGTGTCATGATTGGTTGTGCAGTGTAGGAGTCCTGGTTTACTGTGCAGGAGGGTGACTCTTAGGCTTGCTGTGTCCTGGTTTTCTGTGCATAGGTTTAGGGCCACAAAGTTGACATTGTACTTCTTTGCTTGCTTTTCCTTGTGCCCTGGTTTACTATTCACATGTTTAGGAGGTGCCAGCGGTAATTGGCAACCTGCCCTGGTTTACTGTACACAATGTTATCTGGTTTATTGTGCCCTGGTTTATTGCCTAACATAGACTTTCTTTGTTTTAGAAATGGAACCACAAAGACAAGTTAAGAAATGGCTCGAAGATACTACAGAGGAGGTAACAGTACATGCTACACGGGAGGTAACAGTAGAAGATGCACAAGTGGAGCCTTTGGTGAAATGGTGAGATCAGGGGTTGTCAAAGAAGGTATAAAGGGGGAAAAAGCTGAGGGTAGAGATGGTGCACGAAAGCACGGTGAACGAGTCAAGAAATGGCTAGATTGTACCAAAGAGGAGAAAAAAGTAGATGAGGCAAAAATGGAGCCTCCAAAGATATTAGGGGAGGTAAAAGAAGGGGAATCTCCCATAAGGAGGAAATTACCAATCAAGTGGCAAAAGAAGGTGACTTTTGAGAGGGAGCATCAAGAGATGGACAAAGAGTCAGAGGACAAAGCTAATGAGTCTGGCAAGAATAAAGAGTTGATATTGAAAGCCTTACAAATAGGGGAGGACAGCCCTCCTTTGCGTGAACAACTTGAAGTGATGGTTAAGCAATCATTGGAGCAAATAATGGCACGAAAGATGAAGGACCTATTTAATCATGAAGCCATTGAGGTATGCAATCATCTATTCTACTTTGCATTACATTTTTGTTTAATTTGTTTAGTTTTGTTTGTGATAGTGAATGCAAACTTTGAATGTGTAGGGTCAATGTCCTTATATTAATGTTCAATTGGAGGATGGGAGGATAGCCCTCCTTTCTCGAGCAAATGAGCATTGCTTGTCAGTATTTAAAAAGAGCTTGCATGGAGCAACATCTAAAAGCCAAGCATGGAATTGTCATGGATGTGCTAAAGCAAAAGATGGGGCGGCCATGTAAGGAGGAGAGAATGGATTTCAATCCCGAGGAGATATTGAAGCGGTCAAAGGAGCGTCTCTTGGATGTCAACAGGAAATTTGCAAATAACTACAAGAAGTTTGAAAAAGGGTAGTATGCAAAGGCTCAATACTATTGGGACTTTGTTCCACATACAAGCTAGATGGGGTCAAAGGAGCAGTTTCTTGAGTAGTTTGTGAAAAAAGGCAATGGAAAAATTCATGGCAAATAAGTCTATAAAGATGCGACGGATTGAAGCCAAAATTAACGAAGGCTATACAAATCACGTAAGAGAACAAACCATTTCATCTTCGTGCTTTGTGTGTGTGTGTAAATGCATAGGTTGCTCAAATCTAAAATTGTAGCTATGCTAAGCGTAAGATACGACCGCATGCATGGTTTGTCGGATGGCTAGTCTATTTTAAGTTCTTGCCTCTGCTTATTTCTTTTTTTCCAGAAAAGGACATAGAGCCTTTTGAGTTCATCCAATGTGGATGAGGATGAGGAAGATAATGACAATGATGATGTTGAGAATGAGGATGGTGAGGATCCAGGCCTTGACGAAAGTAATGAGATGGATCCGCTGCTTGCAGAGGTCGATAAAATTGATAAAGTGATTGAAAATGCATGTAATTTGGGTGTTCAGCCTATTGCCAACATGTCACCAATTTCAATACGAGACATATTTTAGTCCAAAGGACTAGGATCTCTATGCCTTTGAGATCAAGAGTGCACACATAGACATGTCGCAGATGGGGGGTAGTCCTATCAAGACAAGGCGCCAAAACTCATAACGCAGGTGATTATGTGCCTGGATTTTTTAGCTTCAGTGTCCTGTTTTACTACATTGTGATGTTGGTTTTGTCAGGCTTGAAGAGGGTGCATTGATTGAGTTCAAGTTTGCTAAGCATGGTCTGCTCGGCCGATCGCTGAAATCAATAGACAAGTTATCTCTGATATCTTGCATGGTGGCATGGGGCAAACACTCGGACCATGAACTTGTTTGGATTGTAGGGTTTCCTCCCCATTTGGTTGCATATATTTACATGAAAATTAAAGCCTGTGAGAGTCTTAAATGTCATTGGTTGCAGGTGGATGGTCAATACTACACCCGATGATGTGATGAGCAGGCTATGTTTTGTGGATTCTCTATGGTTTGACATCATGGCACGTGCGAAGAAAAGGGATTGCAATAAGCACCTCAAAAATCTCTTCAAGGGCATAGATCTGGCTACTCTTCTGTTCACGTTTTTTCCTGTTGTGCATGTGTAAGTAAACACTAGCATCCTTGAGTCTTAAGCAATCACTTGTCATTGCATATTTGTCCTTATATGGATTTCTTACTCTATGCAGTGGCCATTGGACCCTCTATGTGCTGTACAATAATCAAATGAAGAAATTACCTACATTGCCTAGTAAATGCACCATATTGTACTTTGACTCCCTCGCTATCAAGGATTATAAAGATGGTCTCCCTCATGTTCAAAGGTATTGAGCTGCACATCTTCATTAGGAGCTATCCAGGATGATTTTCGCTTTGAAACTAACTTGGAACAATGATGACACTGTGATGGACTTCCTTGTTGGACACTGTGATGGACTTACTTGTTGGATGTGGGTTTAAAATAAGAGTTGGTGAGCCCAAGCATGCAAATGAAGGTAATGGTGATGCATGTGCCTCAACAACCGAATGCGGTGGATTGCGGTTTTTACTCATGGCGTACATGAAGCACCTCATTGATGGTGCCTTTGCAACAAGTAAAGCACCACCAAAAAGAAAATGGGTATGTATCCATTCATTATGCCATGTTTTACTGTGCTTGCTAATAAATGGCCATGTATTTTCTTGTGGTTACTAGTCTAATCCATCCAGTGTTGGCTTTTGTTGTTTTATAGCTTTCAAAGACATGATTTGAACATCGAGATGTGAGTGATTTTGAGGAGCCAGTTACATCAGTGGTGCTTTGATGTTTTACATCACCAAAACACTTTTTGAAGCTTTAGTGATTTAAATTGTACTCCTTTTTGTTGTCCGAGGGGGTTATTTATGATAGAAGAAGCCAACATACTCCTTTGCCATGGGCAATCAAGTACATGTCTCACATTTTGTCATCTTTTCAGAACATATGTAACAACCTGTCCATGCCCTAGCTAAAAGAGCAAGGCCTACTCTATTGGTTGCCATGTTTTGATCTTTACGGAACATATGTAACAACTCTGGTTTTTATGGTTAAATGAGTCTAACCTGGTTTACTGCATTCTTTGTTTGCAAAATAGTGAAATCACCTCAAAGCACAAGCCCTTGTTTATTGTCTTGATTTACATCAGTTATTTTTTTAAAATTTTAATACGAGGGCTACAGCAGGCATTGCTTTTTATGGTCAGGGGTTGCTATGTGGCACACATTGATTTAGCAATGCAAGCATAGCTTTAGGGCCACACATTGATTATATTTTGCATGCAGAACAAAATAAATGATGGTATTGTGCAAGAGTAGTACGTAAGAACTTGGCTACAGGTTTGGTTGAATGATGTGTCTTGGCGTACTTTGCTAGAAATGACAACCTTTCAATGGTTAGGAGCAAGTATCTTGTATTTATTTTAGCTTTAAAATGGAGTCCTAGTTTAATGTTTGTGTGTAGATTTAATATTTAGGCTATTCCGTCAATGGCCATGTATTGAAGAGCTGGTATGATTGCCACACAATAATTCAAGCAACAATCTACAAGACGGGAGACAACCATGGCACACTCTACTGCATAATTGTACAAAGCCTTCCCCTGTAAACCAAATAGGATTTGAAACCACACTCTCACGTGGGTTGTCATGTAGATTCCCATAGACTTTTAGGTAAAGAAGCCAAGATCAAGAAATAAAAACTACCAAGAATTTTAAAACTTGGAGTATGTAATTCATGTTGTAGGTACCAAGACATGTCATCGGTTTCATACTTTTACATAACAAAGTAGTAGACACGAGCCAAACATGCTTTGGGCATGGAGAGCATGCATGTCGTAAAACCAAAACTTGGTTTTTGATAATCATCTTGTGGCCTGCGAGTTCTAGACCATTGCAGTCATAGAACAAAGCAAGCCCTAAAACTGTGCATAGTAAACTAGGCGATGTTGCAAACCAGTCTTTTGGTCCTAAACCTACGCACAGTAAACTAGGATTTGAGGTAAATCCCTTGTACCAAGCCACAGCCAATAAATGAAGCCCTATTTTCAAATCCTTTGCACTTGTCAAGTCACAAAACACCTCAGCACACTAGAAACCTGTAGCATGTATTGACAAAATACTAGGTACCAAGGCATGTTATCATATGTACATTTACATTAGAAAAAAGTGATGAGACTAGTAAACAAGCATCATCTTGTGCTAAAAAGCATACACCTTTACAAGCATACCACCATCTACAATGCACAACGTGAAGCTGTAAACATGTAGCATGTATTGACAAAATACTAGGTACCAAGGCATGCTATCATATGTACATTTACATTAGACAAAAGTGATGAGACTAGTAAACAAGCATCATCTTGTACTAAGAATCATACACCTTTACAAGTATACCACCATAGATCTACAATGCATAGCATGAAGCTATAAACATGCAACATGTATTGACAAAATACTAGGTACCAAGGCATGTTACCATATGTACTTTACATTAGACAAAAGTGATGAGACTAGTAAACAAGCATCATCTTGTGCTGAGAAGCATACACCTTTAAAAGAATACCACCATCTACAACGCACAACATGAAGCTATAAACATGCAGCATGTATTGACAAAATACTAGGTACCAAGGCAAGTTATCATATGTACATTTACATTAGAAAAAAGTGATGAGACTAGTAAACAAGCATCATATTGTGCTAAAAAGCATACACCTTTACAAGCATATCACCATCTACAACGCACAACGTGAAGCTATAAACATGTAACATGTATTGACAAAATACTAGGTACCATTAGCAGCTAAAGCATTATCTGACAATGAATCTCCACACCCAAGATCACATGCACACTATCAACAATAGGCAGTACACCATATAGATGTGGAAAATGATATTTGATGAGTCGTAGCCCATACAAGTGTTTACAATCCGATGTCCAATCCGGGCAATCACAATAATTTGCTTGCAAGGACACATGGTACCATTGAGAGGGATTAGTTGTGCTTTGGAGCTTAAACAACAGTGTTGCCTCATTCAGAACCTGTAGACATGATGCATCTGCTTTAAACCATGCCAAGATACTCTCCCCTGCTAGTAATCTTTTGGTGTGCTGCTTATTACATCCTCGAACACTGAAGCAGTTAGAGTCAGCTACAAAATAGAAATGCTTAAATGATTAGAAGAAAACAATCATGACAAACAATAGTGAAAATACTGTAATCCCAAAGGTAGGTTATAATCCTTGATTAGGAAGTACCTATAACTTGTTTCTGCATAAAGAACTCGAGCAACGTCCCCCCTGGTCGCTTGCCAACACTTGAATTCCCCAGAATTGCATGCACTAGGTCAACAATTGATCTGTTTATCTTGGCATCCGAAAAGGTGTATTTTATATATTGCCATAACCTCTCGACTAGGTTGGTTGTGTCAACGTCTCCATGTTGGAAAAGATGACCAAACTTTGGCCATCTCCTTCGCCAGATACATGTTTGGCCACACCATCCATTCATGACATAGTGTTGTACTTTCACATGAGCAGAGTAATCCATTAGTTTAACCTTCACATTGAACTCCGACTCAGAAGGTTCTTGCATAAGGTTTGACAACGAGCTATAAATGTGATCCCTTAGCTCTTTAGGAACTTGTAGACATGAAGGCACAAGCAAATTATGACCACTACACGAGGACGGTGCAACACAATCTTCTCCCTGCGCACAATAAACCACCTCGAAGGGAAAAATGGTGATCTTGTGTCCCTAAACATATGACATCAATCTTTTGGCCTCGGAGCTATGTACAGAAAGCCCAGACATAGAACAAAGCAATCCATAATTAATTATGCATAATAAACTAGGCCATCTTGCAAGGTTGGTCCTAAACCAGTGCACAGTAAACCAAGAATAAGGGTCTTCATCCACAACCTTCAAGATGGATTCAAGCTCTTGCTGGCATTTGTCTATAACAATTGCCATGGGCCTAGTTGCATTCAATCTAGAGAACAAAATCTGAAAGTTTGTCTCCAATGCAATACTTTCCATGTTTGTCCCAAAATCATTTATACATAGCATAAACCCAATAGGACTGCCAACACCAAGTTGGTTGGGCAATACAGCCACATACAGTGGTAGTCCAAAGGCATTGGTCTTAAAGGTACTATCTACTTCCCAAGAATTGTGCCGAGAAAAGTGAACGGCCATTTGTAACATCCAATTATCTCGAATGATCAAAATGAAGGGCTTATCCTTGTCGTTACTTGCATGCGGATTATAAGGTTGCATGTACAAAACCGAATAGAAAACATGGATCATATATGGAATACAAACAATGCAAAATGCCATGCATAGCTCCATTGACAATTCTCTATGGTTTGACATAATACCTTCTTTTCATTCCTCAAGGAGAGCACTTCCGCAATCATTGATGTCCAATCATCATTTGAAATTCTACCCTGACATCACACTTGATACTGAAGCATTTGAATTCCCGTTGGAATCATGAAAAACCTAAAGATGACACGATCTAAAGATGATGAGCTTTCTATGTGCCATTTCTCTTTGGAAACGGACATCCTTGACACATGTCGACATGTACCCACATCAAAGAAGTCATATTTGCAGCATTCAATCACTTGTGGGTGAACAGGCAAGTAGTAAAGATTGCTACGTGAACCTGGCACATGTTCTTCATGATTACCAATGATAGATATGATCACTTCATCCAATCCCTCTCGGTACTCTATGCACACCTTGAGAGGACAACCACACTTCTTTGATTTTCGAAGTCTTCGACAATTTGAACCCACTCTCATGACATTTCCTCCTCGATGGAAAATGTACTCACACACATTTTTTCCTAGCCCATACTGCTTGCTAGACCTCTTGATTTGGAGTCTAACTTTGTGCTTGATTTGAATGTCAACAAGGGTGCCTTCTACCTTAGACTTGCTTGAAAGTTTCACTTGAGTGCATCTTCTTTAGCAAGCATTCTTTGATGGCTGCACCTTGTAAGCCCCAAAGTCATCCTACTTATTTTCATCATTGCAAGTACATGCTGAAATGAAATCAATTACAAAATCGAGAGGGATGCCATTCTTGTTCACCTGCATACACCATCTAGACTTCACTACTTTTATTACTTCTTTCACACTCTGATGAGTCCCATGCTGCAGATGAGCTAGCTTCACAATGCTCGAAATGAGGGATGGATTTGAGGCACAGTCGTTTTGCACCATTGAGAGATGACAAAAGACATAGCCCATCTTTGTCCCTTCTCCACTTTTTTAAGTCTAGCACGTTTCTTTGATCATGTGATTTTAGCAGCTCTAATGACACGATGAATATCCGTGTGAGGTCACCTACCATCAGATTGTATGAATCCCTATCAAATGATATGCATACTTTAGAAGCATAAAGAAGTGGATGTGGCTCAATTATGTAGAACCTATTGTCTTCAAACAAGTGAGAGCTCTCAGAATCATCACTTACTTCATTTGAGGAAGAGAAATCATCTTGGGATTCAGACCAATTGTTGGCTTCTTCAACGGGGAATCATTCATTGATGTGTGTGAAAAAATCAGTGCATCATCCATTCCCACTTCAGTAGCTACATGCGAGGTTGAGGGGAATGTTGGCCAACCGAGTGTAAGAGTAAGGAATGGGGATTCATTGATTGAAGCCAAAATTTGTGCATCATCCATTCCACATTCAAAATCTGCACGCAAGGTTGAGGAGCCGATTACACAAGGTACCTCACTGGGGTAACATATGGGGATAAAGGGTGAAAGACCTTGCATGGTTGGCTCTATAGGTGAAAGAGATTCCTTGGCTAGTTCTGCAGGCAACAGAGCATTCTGCAACACAACACCCTATCAAATTCAAATTTCTCAAAAAGGAAATCAAATTCAAATTCCCCTCCATGCAATCAATCCCCGGCCCCCATCCATCAACCTCCGGTCCCCATCCGTACAGTTTGCATACCCGCAACGTGCCCCATTGTCCTTGGTGTTGTGCCCTGGTTTACCCAAAAAGTAAAACAAGCCCCAAATCCTTAATCGGCCATCTGCTGGCCCTCCTTCCATCGCACAACATGTCCCAATTCCCCGTCGTAGATCCCACACCTCCACTTCCTTTATGACCCCGTCATAGATAGTAATAACGAGGGTTGCAGGCCTCGGATTTGCACTTTGTAAGCTTCTGATCTCCATGAAGATTTCCCCGTATGCCCATATCCTTCATGATTAGGCTTCACATGGACGTAATGGCCCATGGGTAGACTTGATTTTTGACGTTTGCTAACTCCATCTTGCTTCTCTTTGATATTTAGACCTTGTCCCTCATAATAAACAGGTAACAATAACCCTCCACAGTCTAGGATATTCACTTTCTTAAATAAAATATGCATTCCTATGGACCCTTTGCCTTGTTTGTATTCACCCAAGCTAGAGACCTTTACTAAACTACACTTTTTTCATATTTTTTTCGAGTCCCCTCAGTGACGACAACAATTTGAGCTAAGGCATACTTTTCACGAATGTTTTTAGTGTCTTTGATTTTGACTTTCCTCCCTAGTAATCATCGACGTATGAACTACTAATGCATCCACTCTACTAATGCGTCTAGTAATCACATGAATCAACTTACGACACCCAATTCTACCAAAGCTTTGCAATGTGTTTACTCCAATCCGCCGAGCGACTAAATTCATGTGGGGTTTGTCTCGCAGCTTGTCCATTGCCTATAAAGGGGCTAACATTTGGAAGGGTGGTACTCCCTTATAATACTCGAGAGTGTGTGTGGTCAGTATGGTGTGTGTGTAGCCGTGTTAAATTCCCATCATGTACGACTAGGAGTGGAATAAGACCTCATGAAAAAAAAAGAATACATAAATAAAACCATACATATTATTTATTTGTGATGACAAAAAAATCCCATGAATTCAAAATTAAGAGAGACATTGAAAGAATCTTACATTGCCAATTTATTTATGTGGTCATAAAGAAATAAGAGAGAGATATACTTAGCCTTTTTTATCTTAATTAATGCCTTGTAGCTTAGGTTAGTCTAAGATATTAAAGCCTTAGTTCTCATTGCTTAGCGCTGTCACCAATACCCTTGCATATGTCACCAAGGACCTCGCCTCCATCGCCCTGCTCCTTGTTACCAATGATGTCACCTCCCTTGCCCTCCTTACCACCACGAGGAACCTCTCCTCCCTACAATCCTTTATAATACCTAATAGTGCATGCAACTAATACCTGTGGTCGTTGCCCTCTTCAGTGCACCTTAAGAGGTCCTTATGGTGGGCGGCTCGCAAGTTCTCCAGCATGCCCTAAAACAACCCTGCATCATTGAGCGAGCCATGCCCCTCCCATCCACCTTGACACTTAATAGCCCCAAAACCTTGGCACATCTTCATCTGCATATACAAGCTTTCTTTGAGGGAGGCCAAAATATTTATGAGAACATTGTTAAAATCTAGATGGACCACATGAATTTTTCTCTAATGACATTCCACAATTTTGTATGGGAATTGGCACTACTCCCAGAATGTATTGCCCAATTCCCACACAAAATTGTGGAATGTCATTAGAGAAAATTTCATGTGGTCCATCTGGATTTTGCAAGAAATCAGAGAGTGTTTGCCAAAACAGTTCATTGGATTTCTCAATACACCTGGTGAAATTTCATCCAGTGAGACGACACCCCTTCAATGCACATCAAACATAGCTAGAATATGGATAAGTAGCGGAAGATATAGTAATCATTAGGCGATCTGTCTCCATGCTACAAGATTTGTATCGTTGCCTGCATGCGTGATTGAAGCGACCAAGCTTGGTGGGTGCAACATTTTTTATTCAAGCATAAGAGATGAACTACTAATTAAATAAGGTTTGTGCCCCTTCTTATGCCATGTCTGAGTCAAGGCAGCCTAGGGTTGCGTGGTCTAAAGTTGCCCCTTTTAAATATGCTTCTGATGTTAACCCTTGGTAAATATCCCTTAAACCTCCTCTTCCCTGCTTTTAAAAAATTAGAACATGAAGATGCTAACCCCCTTCTTAGAGGTGTAGAGGACCTTCGTATCCAGCCCTATGATGAATATGTTATGAGGTTTGTTTTAGCCGATTCCTTGACCACCGATTCGTCAATTAAAGGAGATAAGGTAGTTGGTTTTCCCCCACAAATTGCATGGAATCATATAAATGTCTTTAGAAATTGGGGATTGATCCTCTATTTTATTGGGAAGCTACCTGTCATTAGGGATAGAGTTGTTGCCAGTGATAGAGGGTTTAATTACTATGTTGTAGACAAACATTTTTATGTTGGGAAGGGTCTCTTTGAGGTACTGTTTAATATTGCTGAGGATAGGGATAAATTTATCTCTACCCCCACTGTTTTGTTAAATAACCAAGTAGTGCATGTCTTTCCCTACCAACTAGTTAGATTGATTAAAGAGGATTTGCTTCATAATTTTCCCATATGGGTAGAACTGTTTGATTTACCCTCCTTTCTTTGGGGTAGTATCAAAGAAATTGATGGATCTTTGGGTAAAGTCCTTTTTTCCCCTTCCATTAATGCTCCAAACTGGAACAGAGTCTGCATTATGTGGAAAACTGATTCCCAGAAACTTTAGGGATTGATATTGGTATTGGTATAATTGTTATCTACTTAAAATGGGGATCCCTTAGTGGGGCATATTATCATTGTGGAAACCTAGAACATTTCACTACAAATTGTCTTTATCGAATGTTGAATGCCCTATGGTCCCTAGTTATCCTAGGAGTAAGAATTTGGTTCTTGTAGAGCAAATATTTGGTAGACCTAAATCAACCAATTTAGCTATTACTAACTCAGGGTTACCATAGAATTCAATTGGGAATATTCACCCTCCTAGAGCAAGGCCTCTAGCTATGCATTCTTCTAAAAATCAAAATCCTGCTTCAAAATCTTCTACTCATATTCCCCCTGTTAGGCTTAATGAAAAGGGGAAGAGAACTATTGATGCAGATGGGTTCACCCTAGTAACCAGTAAAAAACCACTCTCTAAAAAAGGTCTAAGGAAATCTTTTGCCTGTGGCTACACCAACACAAGTAGCACTGCTCTACTCCAACCTGATGGTGTTCAAGTTCCCCAAGATAACTTTTCATCTGCTATAGCAAGACTCTATCTTTCTTTCTTCCCGATTCTCAAGATGATGGTGTCAACATAGAGATTATAATGAATGAGATACACTACAACACATCTGGAGCATAGCAGTGTTTTTGTAATGTTTTTGGAAGGAAAATATCAGAGGTTTTCAAATTGCTCAGCAACGATCTATCGCTACTCCGCAGCACTTTTTGGCTGTTAAGCAACGCGTTTAGTAGCGAAAAGCACTGCCCAGCAGCAAAAAAGTGCTGCTCAATAGTGTCTATATAGCAGTGGAAAAACGCTGCTATATTGTAAAAATATCCCACTTTTTTTGTTGCTCCTTTTGCCACCGCATAGTTTTATCTTTTGAATACAATAAACTTTTACTTTGAGTTTTTTTTGGCAGGCTTTTGCCGTGTCTATCACTTTTACCTCTCCTACCCTATCCTCCCTCAAGATCAAGTAAGGTATGTCTACTGTTTTCCTTCATTTTCTATACAAACAAGCTTTCCATTAAAGCTTTCTTGTGAGTATTTCCCTTCTCTTTCCTCTCTTTTAAGTTTTTCTTTTCTTCTTTTTTCCTTCTCATCATTGAAGTTTTACCACCCTCACCCTAGCTTCTACATAGAAATCTTAATAAAGAGATTTGATGGGGAGCTCTCCATCAAAGCTCTCTATTATGTTTTTATTTACTAACCTTTTCATTTACTAACTCGCCTTTCTTATTCCTTCTTAAGGAACACCAACCATTGAACGTCACTCAACATTAACGCAATCTACAAGCTTATAAATTCTCCCCACACAAAGGGGTATTCAACATCATCACACAAGGACGTGATCTACATCATGATCTAGTCTAGACCCTTTCAAGGACATAATCTCACTAACCTGTAGAAGCCCCTATTATATTCTTGTATAACTTGGATTCAAGATGTGGGCTTTGCAACAGTGCACGGCTGATTTGTAATGCATTTCACTCAAAAGGCTGAGGTCATCACTCTAGCACTAAAGTTGGAGATATAATTTTTATATTCCACGAATTACCTTCATATGCACTAAGACATGCCTGCCATTTAACATGAGACGGAGACAATATCCCGTGTAGCTGGTTTAGAAGCTAGGGTTAGGGTTAAGCTATAATGAGAAGGAAAAAAAAGATTCAATAAGTTTTCTATGTTATACACAAAATCTTTCATTAGGATTTCTATTAAGATTAGGGTTTTGTATATGTTTTCTATTAGGGTTAGGATTAGGGTTACTAATACTTTTTTTCTTTATTTTCTTTGATTTTGTAGGTTATCCACACATACAAGCCTCATAGGTAAGAGATCTCTCCCTTTTTTGTTTTCTCTCTTATGCTTTTACATGTTATAGGGTTTGTAAGTTTTAGGATTTGTTATTTTTTCTCCCTATATGGATAGCATAGCTCCTCCACTAGAAGTGGCCATATGCCTTAGTATCATGTATGAGGCTAGTGCATAAAGCTTATGCATTAGCCTTATTGCATGCCTTATTGCATAAGCCTCATAGATAAGGGTACTGCATAAACCTCATGCATAAGACTTATGCATTACCAAATGTATAAGCCTCATGCATGAGGCTTATACATAAGGTTTATGCATGAGACTTTTTCTTAAAGCCTCATGCATAAGCCTCATGTATAAAGCTTATGCATTAGCGATAAGCCTCTATGTATAGCCTTATACATAAGCTTATGCATGAGGCTTATGTATTAGCCGTATGCATAAGCATCATGTATAAAGCCATATGCATAAGCCATGTATAAAGCCATATACACAAGTCTTATGTATAAAGCTTATGCATATGGCTAATGCATAAGCCGGGTACATAAGCTTTATGCATGAGGTTTTATGCATAAGCCTCACGCATAAGCCGCATACATGAGGCTTATGTATAAGCTCATACATAAGCCTCATGCATAAGCCGCATACATGAGGCTTATGTATTAAGCTTATGGATAAGCTTAATACAAAAGCCTCATGTATGCAGCGGCTTATGCATGAGTCTCATGCATAGGTTTATGCAGGCTACGCATGCATAGCCTCGTGCAAGCTATAAATGATATGCATAGTATGCATGAGCCTTATGCATTAGGCGAGTGCTACCTAGGCATACACATAGCTACCAGAATGCACTGGTAGCTATGCATTAGGCGAGTGCTACCTAGGCATACACATAGCTACCAGAATGCACTGGAAGCTCCCATTACATGCCGGGTGCTACCTAAGCATGCCGGTACTTATCGGCATGCCGGTAACTTTCTATGCATGCTGGAAGCAACCAATGCATGCCGGTAGCTTCCTACACATGCTGGAAGAAACCAATGCATGCCGGTAGCAACCTACACATGCGGGTAGCTTCCTACGTATGCCGGTAGCTTCCTACATATGCCGGTAGCTTCCTACGTATGCCGATAGCTTCCAACGCATGCCTGCCGCGGTAGCTTCCTACGTATGTCGATAGCTTCCAACGCATGCCGGTAGCAACCAACACATGACGGTAGTTTTGTACGCATGTCGGTAGCTTCCTACGCATCCTGGTAGCTTCCAATGCATGCCGGTAGCTTCCTACGCATGCTAGTAGCAACCAATTGAAAAGAAAACTATATTAGAAAACCATAAGAAGATATCATACCAAACCTCCATAGCTTTCTTCTCCTTTATTCTCCTTTGAAGTTGTAGCACAATGCATATCTTTAAACTGAAATATTAATGAAGGAAAAGCTGAGTTTTTGTTTGCAACCAAATGGCACCAAAAAATCAACACACCCTTCATCATCAATCTTGATCTCTACATCATGTTTTCTAACTAGTCTCATGATTGATAATATCAATGCCATAAATGTGGGTCGAATGGAGGGAAAGGAAAAGATGTTCAAAAAAATAGAGGCAAGCTGCATAATTTAAAGGCCTTGCACAGAGATTGAAATTTATCCTCTATGCAAAGGAGGGAAACTCAAAACAATACCCTAATCCCTCATAGCCCTACCAAAAAAAACCTTAAAAACATAATGGTTACCTAAAAACATACATACTAAGTCTCTAAGTAAAAAAAGACTTGTAAACTAAATAGAAATTGGGGAAAATATGTAGACATGGTCTTTAGGTCCTAATCTAGGCGTGGATAAAAAATAATTTAAAAATCTGAAGTCTACATAAATATATGAAATTTCTTAATTGAAATGTAAAAAGAGCTTAAATCCGTCAAATTCGATGGAATTTGAAAGGAAAAAGCTAGGAGGTTAATTAAGAGAGTCACATCAACAAGCTACACGTTTTAAGTTGAAATGTAAAAACACTTTTTGTTATCTTCAAAATCTACTCCCAACCTTAGACAAAGATATTGTTAGAATAAAAAAATAGGTGAATCTATTATAATATAGCCAAAACATGATCTTTTAGATCCTAAAAGAAGAGAGAGAGCTAATATTTTGTAGTTCTTTTTGCACTTTTCCTTGATTCGTGGAAGAGAGAGAGAGCCCTTACAGGGCCCCTTTTTTAGTCCATATTTTTCCTAATGGTAAATCCTTATATAGTAGTAGCTTTGGTGTCAGCATTGAGAGACAACAACATGGTCTTTCAAATGAAGGTCGTAGAATTGTGGTTGCAAAATAGTTCAGATGCCAATTATAGGGCAAGAGATTTGAACTCATGCCCCCCTCCTCCCCCCCTCCCCTTTTGAGTCACAATTGCTCCAAGGCACAAACCCACACCATTAAGCTACTTATTTATGACCTTCCCCTTCCGAGTTAAACCCTCACCATTAGCTACTCACCCATTGGATGGTGCTACTAGGCTTTGATCCCTAGTTTCCCCTTTATAAGTCTAGAGATTATTAACTTAACTTTCCAAAACTTTTTTCTCAATTAAGAATCTACAACTTAAAGATTGATCTCATTTGAAAGACCAAAACTTTACAATTTGGCACTCCCTAGAGAGCAAGCTTTTTTATTTCATTTCATGGTTTAAATCAATTAAAAGAGTATGGGGTAAAAGTTGGTGTGTGACTTCCATGTGAAAAAGTATAATTTATTCCATGCCTCTAAGCTATAACTTTATATATATATATATATATATATATATATATATAAAGGACACCCAAAATTTATGATTATTCCATGCCTCTAAGCTATAACTTTATATATATATATATATATATATATATATATATATATATATATATAAAGGACACCCAAAATTTATGATTATTTTCATTGAATGCTTCTTCTCAAGGACAAATTTTCTTCGCCCTTGTTAGCATTGCCTTTGGCTGACAAACTGTGGCATAGATTTCTTTGTGAATGAGTACTTGTTGAAATTGGAGTTGAAGGACCAGTTAGGTGGTAGTGTTTGTAAGGTTACACGGTTTTACCCCTTCCCCTCAAAATTAACGGAGAAAGGTGTACTCCCTTGAAAGGGTATTTCAACACAAGGATGTTCATTAAGACCAATGCGGACTGTGGTAGCCTGCAGGCAATGAGCTCGAGCCATAATTTTTGCACAAAGTTAAAGCTTGATACCATTTGGATGCATGCAGTTTTCTTGGTTTTCTTCTGTAATTTGAAGCTAAGGTGGGGAAAGGAGTAGTGTTCACGAAAAACCGAGGTTTAGTGTGAGGTGAATGACAAATTTTAAAAAATAAGTTTCAAATTTTAAAATAATAATTTAGAAAAAACCTACATAAATTTGAGGTTGACGGTTTTTTGATTTTTGTTGGGAAAAATGTTTTGTGCGAACACTGGAGAGGCATCATGGAGTCCTCCAGCCCTCATCAAAAGCAGGGCATTTGCCCTCTCCTCTTCATCGCCACAACAGAAAGGCCGTGTGGAGTCGCGTGTTGCTGAAGTTGGTCAGGGGTCTCATCAAGCCAGTCTTCCTCAGGCTCAACCCAGTCCTGTTCCCCTTGGACAACCTATTTCCTTCGCGGAGGCTGTACGTCATTCGAAAGCCGATCGGGCGATTTCAGGTCATGTTCCTACTTCTGCCCCTTCAGGTTTGATTTTAACACCATGGTTAATCTCTCTCAGAACCCTGCCTTTGAAGAAAGGGTTGGGGATGGTGATTTTGATGATGAAGGCACAGTCATCTGTGATGATGATGAACTTGCTACATGGCAGGAACACCTGTCCTCGCACTCTCTTATCGGCCTTTGTCATGGGGCTAGACCCCCTGTCGTCGACGCCCTGAAATACTGGATAAAGACAAACTGGGAACAGAGGGGTATTAGAGTGGCTTCAGTCCAACATTTACCTAATGCATATTACATGTTTCATTTTGAGGATCCTGTAGGCGCTACCTCCGTTATTAACAGTGGGCAATGGGTTATTAGGAATATTCCTCTGTCTTTTTTTAGATGGTTTGAAAGCTTTGACCCTAAGGGCCCTAAACCGACAAAATCCCAGTATGGGTGGAGCTTACAGACATGCCGGCTAAGTACTCTCTCTGGGCCAAAAGGATTGGTGGCTCAGTGGGTAAAGTGCTAGGGCAAAAGCCCTTTCAAGTGGTCAACCCTCAATGGGCTCACCAGATGCTCATAGAGGTTGACACGGCTAAGCCCCTTAAGGATAAAGTCCCTCTTAAAAACAGGGAAGGTCAGGTCATTTATGAACAGGTTTTAGCCTATAAAAATTTTCCCAATGCTTGTTTTAATTGTAACAAACAAGGCCACATGATCAGGGATTGCCCTGATCTTCATCAACCCTCAGATACCGATAAGGCTCCCGGCAAGGATGAGGCCTTTGTGGTTCCCCAAAAAAAACATGTGTCGAAGTCCAAAAATTCCAAATCAAATTGGCATATTCCTACCAATAGGTTTGCCCCCCTCTTGGTGGATGTCCAAGATGGTATAGCTAATCATATCCAAGCCAAGGAGTTCCCAAAGACAGCCCTTTTCGGGGAAGAGCAACTTTCTCCTGGTAGGAGTGCCCACAAGGACAGAGTCTTATTCAGCCAAGAACTAGACTCCCCTATGGATTCAGATGATGACTTTATAGATAAAACTCAACACAAGGATAATGTGTTCAAATCTCAGTTGGAAGCTGAGGATGTAGCAATGATGAAAAGAATGTCCCTCTCCCCATCTAAACATCCTGAGGAGGGAGGGTTCTCTCCCCTTCCTTTAGGTGCCAATATGAAGAGGAAAAAGGAAAAGGTCCAGGAGGCATTGAGAACCTCCATGTCCTCGGGGAAGCCCTCCAAAGCCAGCAAAAAATGAATCATATAAACCTGCTCTCTCTCAATTGTAAGGGGCTCACTAACCCTGAAAGGGCAGTGGCCATCAATAGGTGGGTTAAAGACATGCCTTATGACTTTGACTTTCTGAATCTGCAAGAGATCAAAGTTGGAGGGTCACAACTCCATCTTAATCTTCAAAGAATCTCCAAGAATACCCTTTGGTTTTCTACTAATCATCCTTCAGGTAGAGGAGGATCCGCAGTTGGCATTCACAGGAAGTGGGAACACTCCATTCAGTATGCTTGGTCGTCTGATGATATGCACAGTTGGGGACAGTGGTTAGGCTGGGGAATCCTTTTAACTTCACAGTGATTTCTATTTATGCTTCTTGTTTGGCCAGCATGAGGGCATCAACTTGGCAATCTATTAATCAGATTGTGGGTCCTATTATGTTGGTGGGGGATTTTAACATGGTGGAATGTCAAGGTGACAGAAGTAGATTTCTGGGAAGAATTATAAGTGGTCAGGAAAAGGATAAATGGGAACTGCTAAAGGTTGGTAAGGCCCTTTCAGACCTCTCCTCTAAAACAGGGTTCACCTGGTCTAATCTCCAAAAAGCTCACTTCCACAGGGCTGCTAGATTGGACAGACTTTATGCCTCTAGTGGTGGCCTGGTGGCCATGTTCACAAAAGTCAAGTGTCTTACAGATACTTCTCTCAACATCTCAGACCACTTTCCATTGGTTTGCAAGCTCACGGTAGGTCAGGTTAAAGGAAGGGATGGCTGGCCTCATTTGGACACATCGCTTTTTCTTCTTCCGTGTGTGCAGCAAGAGATTAAAGGGTTCATCACAGATGCCTTCAATCATTTTGTGTCCCCCTCCAAGAGTTGGACCTTTCTGGTCAATAAGGTGCATACCATCTGTAGGGACTATAAGCTTAAAGCTGCGGCCATCCGTCTGAATCGTAGAGTCTAGATTAGAAATCAGATTCAAAGTCTCTTACACTCTAATAAGGGGTTAACTGATCACGCTCTAATTGACCTTAGGAACAAACTTAGACTCGAGGAGTTGCTTGCAGCCAAGTCTACTATGCTGTGGTACAGAGAGGTGTGGGCTAGAAAAATTGACACTCCCCACCCTAAGATGTTTTCTTTACTCAAAAGGAAAAAAGCTAGAGATCTTATTCCATTTGTTGAGAAACCTAATGGTCAGGTTGCTGCTTCTGAAGAGGAAAACTTGCAAGTCATCAAGAACCATTTCCTTAACTTGTTCTCCACCATCTCTCCTCCCACTCTGGAAATCACCGCAGCTAGCGCCAAAATTGCTCTCACTACGAAAAAAATGGTCAATCCGCACTGGCTATGAAACTAGATGCCCCCTTCTCTGAGAAGGAGGTGAAAGATGCTCTCTCTCACCTCAAAAAGGGGAAGTCCCCTGGGACACGCGAATATACACTCGTTTATAAACATGACGGTATGTTTAAACTAAAAATAGCCTGCCTTCCCCAAATATAGATTTTGAACTAACATATCAACACTGCTTTCATTTTCACCTCTTCCAACAGTAACGAAACCTAAGTGCAAGGAGGGAGCAGAGAAGGAGCACACACGGGAGAAGGAGGGAGCAGAGAAGGAGCAGAGAGGACTCACTTTTTCAGAGGTGAGTCAGTTTGTCCTGTGCCTTGGCTCTTTCCTCAGATTTGTTTATGCTATTTGCTCTTTGCTTTTTGGGTTTGTCTAAGTGCAAGGAGGGAGCAGAGAAGGAGCACACACGGGAGAAGGAGGGAGCAGAGAAGGAGCAGAGAGGACTCACTTTTTCAGAGGTGAGTCAGTTTGTCTTGTGCCTTGTCTCTTTCCTCAGATTTGTTTATGCTATTTGCTCTTTGCTTTTTGGGTTTGTCTCCGTCCTTTTGCTTCTGTGCACACGATTGGGTGAATGATTCTGACAGAGGCGACAATGGTCCTTTTATAAGGACACTTTGTCTTTGTCGGGGGTCGGTCCTTTTGAAAAAAAATTTTCGCAGATCGCGTGTAGAAACGCGTGTAAAAGCGCATGTACTCTATCTGCAGAGTTTGTTCACGCGGATATACACGCGTTTCTGGACGGGTGTATACACGCGTTTTCTGACGGGTGTATACACACGTTTCTGCACGGGTGTATAGACGAGACTGCGTTTTAGAATTCATGATTTGCAGGCAACACAACTGACTTGAATGATGATATTTGTGTGAGTCAAGAGACAGCCCATGATGTACATGAAGATGTAATCATTTTGGGCGCCATCCTGGTCCGGTTGAGCTTACAGAGTATATGTATGCCCATCCCCCTCCTTCCCTGCCTGGTGTCTATACCCCTACCGCGAGTATCCAGGGCACTCCAGTGCCGTCTATTCCTCTGACTCCGACAAGACGGCATGTAGCTTCTCCTCTTCCACGTCCACCGAGGAGACATACCTCGTCCCAGACACACTCACGTACACCCTCACAGCCACCATCACGTGCTCCCTCAGAGCCACCGTCACGTCAGGGCTCACAGCCACCGTCACGTAGACAATCCCCCAGTCGTGACTCCACCCGCAGCAGTAGAAAGAGTGGGAGTGGAGGATGCGGCGGGTGCTTTGGGGGGAGGTAGTAGGGCACGCGGTGAGAGAGGAGATAGAGGGAGAAGAGTTAGAGGAGACAGTTCGGAAGAGGAGGAGATGAGAGAGATGGAGAGAGCGGATAGGGGCGGGATAGTGATGGATGCGAGGAGGAGGTAGGTAATGGAGTACATGCGTGGGGTAGTATCAAACTCATATAGAAATTGTTTTATTAAATTTAAAGATCAAAATAGCCGATTAGTTGGGGAGGTGATAGAGGCTGTACATAGTCGGTACCCCAATCCCCCACATGCTACATTCTCGGATGTATGGGGAAGGACGCGAATAAGGGAGATCTTAAGTAATAAAAGATCTCACCTTAAAAAACTCGCGTACGATGACCGGCTAAATGTAGATGCGGGTGGCTATCCTGCCGAGAAACCTGCCACTGCGCACAAACGCGAGTCGAAGGAGGCAAAGAAACGAGCAGAGGGTGGCGTGAAGAGCAGGCAGCATGTGGAGGCACGACGGATCCAGATGGAGACCATTGGATCTTCGCATTTCGGATCTAGCGGCGTCGAGTCATGGGAGGCAGAGTTCGTAAGTATCTTGCCACTTTATTTGATTGTTTACTTAATTCATTGATTCTATGATTGTTTTAATCTTACAAATTGTGTTGATTATGATACAGCGACGGGTTACGGGGAGGAAGCCCACAACCCATGATACTGTGTATGCTCGCCGGCATAGCAAACGTGACACGTGGGCCATCTTCAGAGCCGAGGGACGTATTACGGATGCGCAGTTCGAGATGGCCATGAGACCATACGGTCGACAGGTACTTGAAAATTCTAAACGAATGATTTTGGTTTATTGAATTACATATATATATACTTATATACTATATATTACTTGAACAGGCACAAGCTGCTGATGATCCACCGGCCGCCACTGTAGAGGGTGGACATGAGCACTACTCATCGGACATTCCGACCGATGTGAGCTCATCTGAGCATGGAGGGAGCACCGAGTCATCATCTGGGTCTGAGTAGTACTCAGACTTATAGTATCACATTCCATATTGAGGATGTGATTGTATATATTTTTTTGTAAACTGAAGCCATGGGCTACTTCGAGATATGGACTCCCTTGTATACATGTATGAAATTTTGATAGTAATATTGAATTGATTGATCGATAGTATTACATTCATGTCTGTCTTGAATCGTGTATTGACAATGTATGCATTCATGTCGTTCTTGTCTTAATCTCCCTCGGGCATATGTTCTTCGTGGATGGTCTAATGGGATGGTCTAATGGGATGGTCTAATGCACAAAAAAAAAAATCCAGAGAGTGCTATTGGGTGCTGGAATGCTGGAACAGTATTCAGGCACCAAATAGCACTCTCTGGATTTTTTTTTTGCTCTCTGTTCGCGTGTATAAACGCGTCAGAACTGTTAAAACTCGCGTGTATTTACGCGGATACTCTGTAAAATACACGTGTATTAATGCATCAAAACTGACAATTACGTGTGTATAAGTGCATCTAAATTAAAGAAACGCGTGTATAGACGCAGGTATAAATGCGTCTGAGACATCTGAACTGAACAGAACCCAGCTATACACCCGTGTATAAGCGTGTCTAAATTAAAAAAAGGCGTGTATAGCCGCATGTATCAACGCGTCTGTGAAAAAAACGTAGCTACACACCCGTGTATAAGCGCGTTTGAGAGGTCCTATACACGTTTGATACACGCGCTGATACACGGGCCCGCTACTTTTTTTCACAAGTCATTTTTAGCGGCTAGGAGCGCGGGTATGAACCCGATCCCTTGTAGTGATGCTCCATTTTCAAGGGCTCCTGTATGGTTTCCTCATCTTCCATTAGATTCCTGCGCCATCGTAGTAGTCATGTCATATCTAAAACAAAGTAAGCAAAGAAGTGCAATGTCATCTTTGTGGTCCTAAACCAGTGCATAGAAAACTAAGACACAACAAGTTTAAGAGCCACCCTGCACAATAAACCAGGACTCCTACACTACACAACCAACCATTAAACATGGCATTTAAAAAACCACGACACGTAGGAAAGCAACCAAGATTGGGGATAAGAGCTTTACATGATTCTTTTCTCTCACCTTTTCCCCTCTTCATAGTACCTTTCCCTTCTTTGACCTCCCCAAAATTCTTTCTAGGCTCCTTATTCAAGGGCTCACATGTACTGCTTCCTCATCTACACCAATCCACTTCTTGCGCCGTCTTAGCCCTGCTGTTGAAATGTAGAGCGAAAGAGACGAGACAAGAGACACATCATGTACGCTCCCAAAGACTGATTCATATTGAGGACAAGATACATATATATAGGTGAGACCAAGTTAGGTAGAGTGAACCATATATAGGGCTCCAACATGTTGAAATGTAGAGCGAAAGAGACGAGACAAGAGACACATCATGTACCCTCCCAAAGACTGATTCATATTGAGGACACGATACATATATATAGGTGAGACCAAGTTAGGTAGAGTGAGCCATATATAGAGCTCCAACACCCCCACTCAAACAAGGGTCTCTAGCTATGGATGAAAAAACCCTTGGGGAGTACAAGGGAAAAACCCAAGCCCCTATACAAATGTGAAAATATAAACCAGAAGTAATGATGTGAAAGTGCATTGTGCATCTATGTACAAATATACAAAAGGACCAAGAGGTCATAGTGTGCAATTGTGAAATGTGCAAAGGGCATGGTGTCTAGAAGATTACAACGATATATGTACAAAGCTACCATAAGAGTAAAGAGCCTAATCTAGAAAGAGTGAGCCCGAGGCAACTCCAAGCTCTAAGCACAAGAGAATGAAGCGTGACTCATTGAGACCTTTGGTAAGAATATCTGCAATCATCTGGTCACTTGGACACAATGTTCAATCATGATAGTGCCTTTGCGTACTTCGTATTTTGACTTGTTATGTTGGACATAGTCTTTTGCAAGACTAATAGCACTCTGATTATCACACCGCAAGGGTGTACTAGAAAGAGGAGAATGGCCAATATCTATCAACACTTGTCGAAGCCAAATGAGTTCACGAGCTGCAAGTGATGCCGCAGCATATTCAGATTCGGTTGTAGAAACTGCAACACAACGTTGTTTCTTGCTGGTCCAAGAAATAAGACAACCATTAATGAAGAAACAATTGCCACTAGTAGATCGCATAGATAAATGTGAACTGGCCCAATCTGCATCTGTGTAACCCAAAAGAGAAAGAGATGGAATGGAGTCGGATGTGAATTGTCGTTGATAAACCAAACCATAATCTACAGTGCCTTTCAAGTATTTCAACACGCGCTTTGCTAAAGACCAATGCTTAAGAGAAAGACATGCAAGATGTTGCCCGAGATAGTTAGCAATAAACAAAATGTCAGGAGGGGGACGAGTGTTCAAACCAACAACTTGAAGACATCCAACCAAATTAGCATATGGTTGATTTGTAACAAGCTAGCCACCACCATCAGAAGTGTTTTTCATGGAACTCGCAAGACAAGGAGTAGTTGTTGAATGTGCAGATTCCAAACCAAACTTCTTAATAGTATCTTCAATAAACTTTGACTGCCGGAGTAATAAAATACCTTTGCTACGATCCCTTTGAATTTGAATGCCAAGACACAAGTGAAGCTCTCCAAGATCCACCATATCAAATGCCAAAGATAACAACTGCTTAATTTGGTGTAGAAATCCCAAATCATTGGAAACAAGGATTGTATCATCCACATAAAGGGCAAGGATTACAAAACTACCACTTTGGTGTTTGGTAAATAAGTTGGGATCAGAAGAGCAAGAGAGAAAGCCATAGGAGGTAAGAAAAAGATCAAACTTGATGTACCAGGCCCGTGAAGCTTGTTTAAAGACCATATAAAGCCCTATGAAGACGAGCAACAAGATCTTCCTTACCTACAATAACAAATCCTTCTGGCTGCTCCATGTAAATTTCTTCATTCAAATCTCCATTCAAGAAAGCTGTGCGCACGTCCATCTGATGAATTTCTAAGTCAAATTGAATAGCAAATGCCAATAAAACCCGAATACTAGTAATGCGAACAACTGGTGAAAAGGTTTCATGATAATCAACGCTAGCAACTTGAGAATAACCTTTGGCAACTAAACGTGCCTTGAATTTGTCAAAGAATCCATCTGCTTTAAATTTTATATTATATACCCACTTACACTTAATGGCCTGGTACGGCCAGGAGGCAGCTCAGTGAGTATCCGTGTACCTTTAGAGATAAGAGAATCGTACTCTGCTTCCATAGCCTCTTGCCATTGATCCTTTTGTGGAGAACATATAGCATCACTGTACGTGGCAGGATCTTCAGAAGTAGAGAAAACATTAGCATCAAAATCTTCATCATAAACATGACAAGAACCATGCTCAAAATCAATAGGCAGATCAATAAAAATGTCAACATCATCAATGACAGCATTCGGAATCAATGGTTGTGAAGAGGAAAGTTTCTCTTTAGATGGTTGTGAAGAGGAAAGTTGCTCTATAGAAGAAGATTCATCATCACACAAGAATGAAAAAGCTTGAAGCAAAGATTTAGTATCATCAGAATCATCCATGGACCATGTACTGCCCATAAGCTGTTCATTGAAAATAGCATCGCGATTCACAAGCACTTTCTTGGAGGACGGGTCATAGAATTTGTAGCCTTTGGAAGTGTCAAAATACCCAATAAAAATAACTTTAAGCCCAGGATCATCAAGCTTTGCTCGTGTTTCTTTAGGAACATGAATATAAGCAATACATCCAAAGGTTCGAAAATGAGATACAGAAGGAATTTCACCTGTCCATGCTATGATGGGTATCTTACCAGAAGGAGCAGTAGTAGGAAGATGATTCTGAACAAAGACTACTGTAAAGAGAGCTTCACTCTAGAAAACATGAGATAACCCAGAATGAATCAGCATACATCGTATAGCATTGATAATAGTGCGATTCTTACGTTCAGCAACACCGTTCTGTTGAGGTGAATATGGAATAGTATGTTCATAATGAATACCATGGTCCGTACAATAACTCTCAAACTCACGAGACACATATTCTCCACCATTATCGCTGCGAAGTTTCTTGAGGCAACGACCAATTTGAAGTTCGGCAGCCTTGTGAAATTGCTTGATAACGCCTCAGATTTTTGTCGAAGAAAGAAAACAACTGTATACCGTGAGTAATCATCAATAAACGTAATGAAATAACGATGTTGTGTTCTCGATGGAGGCAAAGGTCCACAAATGTCGGTATGAACAAGATCCAACAAATCATGAGAATAGAGCACAAAACTCACAGATTCCCATATGAGGATGAGCTTTAAGATCCATGGCACGTACAAGACCTTGACGACGATGAAGATCAAGAAGCTTTGAGAAATCAGCATGAACAAAGCGATGATGCCATATCTTACAATCATGATCACCTGGAGCAGTGACAACATTTGCTACAGCATCATTAAGAGAGCTCAAACAAATTACCATTACAAGAAGCAGTTGTAATAATCTGTCCATCTTTCTCAATGCGGCATTTGCTACAGCATCATTAAGAGAGCTCAAACAAATTACCATTACAAGAAGCAGTTGTAATAATATGTCCATGTTTCTCAATGCGGCATTTGGTGTGGTCGAATCCAACAAACAAACCAAGATCAACAAGTCTTGCAACTGAAAGAAGATTATGTTGAAGTTCTGGGACATGTAAAACCCCTCGTAAAACTCGAATTGAAGAAGATAAGGTGCCAAGATATAAATCTCCAATGCCCTTGACTTGACAAGTTGTATCATCAGCAAGATAAACAACACGTTTAACAGGTAAAGAATAATAGTTATGTAGCCACTTGGATTCATATGTCATATTTCCTGTAGCACTAGAATCAATAATGAAAAGTGAACCATCACGTACATGAAGTATTCTGTCTGGGGGAACTGAACATAAAACACAACTTGTTTCAGGCACAACATTATCATGATGCTCGGCTGCATATGCTCGATTTCGATCTACATCAAATCGACGCTTAAAGCACATGGAAGAGGGATGATCAGATTTTCCACAATAATCACAAGAAGAAGAATCTCTAGATAAACGTGGTTGTTTTGTGGTAATGTTGTGTTCATCATATTGACGTGCCCAACAGTCATCTTCAGCATGACCATTCCTATTGCAGTAAGAACAATGTTTGTTAGAAAATTTGAGATGAGAGAAACTACCACCACGATGACCACCTCTGCGGTTGCCTCGTTGAAAAGGACGCCTTCGCACATAAAAGGCCCGTTCCAACTGTTGTGACTCAGGCTCCTCTTGTTGTGAAAACATAGCTGCATCATGACCAACGCTACGTCGTTGTTGACGTTGAGAATACTCAATCAAAGATATGCAAGTTTGGTCAAAATCAAGACCGTCCTTGTTAGAAAGAATGGTAACAATGTTGTCATTCATAAGACGGATCCTTTATCGTATTAAGAAGAATTGTAATAAGTTGCTTTCGTGGAACAGGATCACCCGCACCAGCAAGTTGATTAATAATAGATTTGAAAGAATATAACAGACTTTTTCTGAAAATTTGCTATAAGATACTCCCATACGTCATGGGAAGTAGGAAAGTCATACACATCAAGCATGAGAGAATCACTAAGAGCAGAAAGAATGTACCGACGAGCTGCTTTATCACGCCTCTGCCAATCCATATAAGCAAGACGCCATGCATAAAAAACAGGGCCTTCCGTGATAAGAACGTTGTCAGAATCCGGAATAGTAGGCTGAGACGGACATAGAGAATCGCCAATAACAACATCTGAGAGCTCATCTCGCCTTCAAGAATTAACAACATCTTTGCTTTCCAACCGGGAAACCCTTGGCCTTGAAAAGAAGGAATAGAACGTTGGCCAGAAGGAAAACCATTGACAAGAACAGTCATAGCCATATCTATCTCTGCGAGAAGACGTATAAGATTAAATCACAAAATCTGCACACCATAGACGAGGACGACCGCAAGAAATAAGAGACGTCAATAAGAAAAGAGTCCTCAAAATAGAGAGACGTGGGACGCAAGATTCATTGATAGATGCTTGATGAAAAAGCTAGATTGGTCGTTTTGCTAAAAATAGCAAAATAATAAGAGACGCTTGATAAAAAAGCTAGATTTGGCGGTTTTGATAGACGCTTGATGAAAAAGCTAGATTGGTTGTTTTGCTAAAAATAGCAAAATAATAAAAGACGCTTGACGAAACCTGTGTGCTCACACAAAGAATCTGTTTGCTTATTCAAAGAACCTGTTTTGCTGTTACAGATGCAGTTTGCCTGAACTGTCATAACTTTTGACTCACAACTTCGTTTGACAAACTTTTTTGATAGGATTCACCAGCACAAACTTTTTTGATCGGTTTTGGTTTTAAGGACGCGATTAAGAAACAACTCTAATTACAATAAGTTAAGCTATAAAATCATGTAGACAACACATAATCAAAGAACAATCTTGTAAGACATGAAATTATAATCATGAATTTAACAAGAAGACATAGATGCTTCCCTTATAGATGCTCTGATACTATGTTGAAATGTAGAGCGAAAGAGACGAGACAAGAGACACATCATGTACGCTCCCAAAGACTGATTCATATTGAGGACAAGATACGTATATATAGGTGAAAGTTAGGTAGAGTGAGCCATATATAGAGCTCCAACACCTGCCATATCTAAAACAAAGCATGGAAAGTAGTGAAAAGCACAATATTAATCCCCAGCAAATCCTGTAATGCAATGTCAACTTTGTGGCCCTAAGCCTGTTCAAACAAGACAAGACAAATAGTAAATCACCACAAAGGACAAAGCAATCTTGGTGTCCTAAGTTCTGCAAAGTAAACCATGACACATGGCACTTCAAAAAGTAGCCAAGATTGGGGATAGGGGGGTTACATGCATCTTTGCTATCACTTGTTTCCCCCTTTATAGGAGGTTTCCCTTTGACCTCCCTCGAATTCTCCGCATGCTCCATTTTCAAGGGCTCGTGTACGGTTTCCTCATCTTCAATCAGATTCCTGCACCATCTTAGCTCTTTCATATCTGAACCTGTGCAATGCTTTGTTTTAGATACAACTAGGCCAAGGTAAATGAAGTTTGTGAGCTTGGTACCTATGTAAAGCAAAGCAGGAGACACAACAAGATGCATAGTAAACCAATCTTGGGGGCTCCTACTATGCATAGTAAACCATGACACATGGCATTTTAAAAATCACGACATAGTGCAAAAAGCAAGCAAGTTTCGAGACTCCTACTGCTCACAATAAACGAAGGCACATGGCATGGTAAGCTTGGAAAGCCCACCTGTGCACATTAAACCAAGCCATGTGCCAAGACATAGGGAAAAGACTCTTGAGGCCCTACCTAAACCTCTGCACAACCCCTCGATAAAACCAATTACGGCATAATCATCTTGCCCCTCCTATCAACTATCCAAAATCCCAGTTAGACATCTCTTAGACTCCCCAATCGTCCTCATGATACATGGCAATAGCCATGTAAGGGCACACCTTTGACATTGTCATAGTTAAGGATAACCAGGAAGACCAACATTGAGTATTTTGTGGATACATTATAACTTGATGTCAACCCTTGGTAAGTATCTACCCATGGAAATGCATTTCACCTTGAATCCACAAGCACAAGAAGGGGTCTTGTAAAGCACTTTTTGCACTTATGTGTGGGCAATGGATTTGGCATACAAGATGCAAGCATGGGTTATGGCCCAATGCATATATAAAATTCAAGGTAGAATTTGTGTGATGAAATATCCTTCCAAGGCGCCCTAAACTTGTAACGTGCATTTCTTTATAGCTTGTAGGATTCCTAATTATGTGGTGTGATCGCTAACCATATTGCATTCAGCAACACACTGAATGCGATTTGGGGCCTTAGGGCCTTACCCGGTTGACTTAGAGCAGAAGTTGGGAATCACTACTACCGGGTTCTGAAGATGGAGAAAAGTGAGCAGCCCGTTGCGCACCTTTTACAGGCCAACAAGAAGGGATGCTTCAATGTGAAGATGCAAAGCCTCCCGCAGGCAGCCAACTATAACAGACCCTACCGCAACAACCAACTACACTAGACAAAGCATGAGGTTTGGGGCCTTGGTTTACCTGGTGATTCAAACTTGCCTTGCATGAGACGCCGCACGCACAAAACGTGTCAGTGATGCGACAGTTCGCATGCCCGCCACGCGCCCCCTTGGTTTACCTAAAAAGTAAACCACGCCCCAAATCCTTAATCGGCCATCCGACGGCCCTCCTTCCATCGCACAACGCGCCCCAGTTCCCCGTCGTCTCCACTTCCTTTATGGCCCCGTCGTAGATAGTGACCAGGGCCGCGCTCAAACATCATCATCGTGATGGGCCTGCCTCGCCATGCAGGCAGCAGCAGAAGCTGCTTGACGAGGCGTTCTACTGTACGCTCTCTAATAGCGAGAGCGTATCAGATGCAGTTGCAGTATTACGGTGAAGACGGTAAAAGATCGGAGTCCGGACCTGAGACCCCTTCAAATCTGACGCCTTGCCTGCTTCATGGCGTCCCATGCACACGCCTTGCCTGCGTCACGTCATCCTAGGCTTTCCGTCCTCCCTCCGTCATCTCGTCCGTGGGTGACGCCTCTCTTTACGTACCACAATCCTCTCCTCTCCCACCCTCAGCTTCGAATTACAGAAATAAACCAAGAAAACTGCATGCACGCAAACGGTACCAGCTTTGCGCAAAATTTGACGGGAAGGGGTAAAACACTACCACCTCACTAGTCCTTCAACTCCAATTTCAAGAAGTACTCATTCGCAAAGAAATCTATGCCAAAGTCTGTCTACCAAAGGCAATACTAACAAGGGCGAGGGGCGAAGAAAAATTGTCCTTGAAAAGAAGCATGCGTCCTTTATATATATATATATATCGAGCTATAGCTTAGAGGCATGGAATAAATTATACTTTTTCACGTGGAAGTCACACATCAACTTTTACCCCTTGAGTCTTTTAACTGATTTAAATCATGAAATGAAATAAAAAAGCTTGCTCTGTAGGGAGTGCCAAATTGTAAAGTTTTGGTCTTTCAAATGAGATCAATCTTTTGTTTTGGGAGAATATTTAGAATATTAAAACTAAAGATATTTACAGCACAGAGTTATCTTTCAATGTTTCCACCAAAAATACTTGTATCTCAAGCATATTCCGAGTCTAATTTACTACAAGTCAGTAATTTGCAAAGCATATCCCATTTTTTATCCTCCCAAACAAAGGAAGATTGACTCTGGGATACATGGTAGCCCAACTGCATCATGCAATCATCATGGGCTCAACTCCGAAACCTTTAGGTTGAAGCCTTTCCAAGGCATGTTTCCCTGTCCAAACCTCGACCGTTGGCCTAGAACCTAAGGGATTTTCCAGAAATGCCACAAGTGTATAAACTGGGTGTTTTTCCTTGAGATACCACCTTTTAGTCTTGGGTCCAAACTTGGGCAGCTTGATCTTCACTACTTCTGTTGGGCCAACCTGCAAGCAGTCTTTTGTTAGGAGTTCCTAGTATGTACCAAGGCTTGCTGTATTGCAGATTATCTAATTCCATTGTGGAGTTGCCTGAAGAATGTTAGCATCTTTTAACTTGTTAAATATACATATCTACATAGATAAACACATTTATACATTATTTCGATGACATTCAAACCAATTTCCCCACCTCCTTGAAATACTAAGCTATTCCTAGATATCCAAATCTCCCATAGACAGCCATATCTAATAACACAAAACAACCAATTAGTAACCTCTTCTCATTCCACCCCCTTCCTAAGACCCAGTCCCCCCCATAACCCCTGAACTCTCAAACACCTAGCCACCCATTTCCTTATTCTGGCCCAAAATCCCCTAATAGCACGACACCCCCAGAATGTATGTTTCCCATCTTCCAAGGTTGACCTACACCTTGGGCAGTAGCCTGAGGTAAAATTTCTCTCTAGGAGTTTGGATCCAACTGCCAGAGCTAGAAACCACACTCTCCATAGGAATACTTGAAATTTCAAGGGCAGGTTAGATTCCTAAATGAGTTTCCATCTCTTTCTCCAAGTTCCAGCTTTCCATTTTACTTTCCAAACTTGTTGCAATATTTAGTATTCAGATCCATTTTTCGCATTTCTAAGTAACAAGGCTTTAGCTAACCCTTTGTCCAGTTTTACCCCATTAAACCACATCTAGTCTTTGAGCTAGCAAGAATCGTCCAATGCAGTGGAAACCCAAAATTTTTGGAAATCCCCCAGAATCTGATTAACCAAAAGTCTTTCTCTGGACTGCAACCCAAATTATATGACTAGCTGGTCAAGCTCTTTCCAACCTGCCTTGGACCAGTCCCAACAATCTGAAAGACATCTTAGTCCTTTGTTATTCAATTTCTTGGCCACATCAATGTTTAACAAGGCAAGAGGGTTGTTGAATTTTTGGGACCACCAGATCCCAAGTTTAAAAAAAGAGTTGCCAATAGCTTTGGAATAGCCATCCCACTATGACAAAGTTAGGACTTCCTTCCACTTGCCACATTAAAAACTACATAATGGAGAGTTTGAGATCTTAAGGGGGGTAAAAGAAAACAATTTGTTTGTCCAGTTTAGTCCCATCCACATACCCTTCTGAGAGACAGGAGATTCTTCAACCACCTCTCTAAACAATCTGGCCCATATTTCATAGGAAGATATGTAGCTATAATAAGAAGCTTATGATAGGATTCACTGGTCTTTTAGGGCTAGAATCATGGAAAAATTGGGTTTTGGCTCAAGGGTAGCTTCTTCCATATTCACTCTGTCATTGGGGGGTTTCTCTAGCCTAGGATTTGAAATAAGAAGGTCTGTCTCAGCAGGCAAGGATGTCCTTTTAGCTCCTCTTCTCTTTGCCATAACTTCTCACCCTATGATTGTAGCCTTGGAAGAAGCTAGTTAGAAAGGTAGTGTTGTTGTTCTGAAACTAAGGAATGTAACTCATTATCCAATGCTTTGCAAATGACTCTCTCCTGTTTCTAAAGGTTGATGGGGATAATATGAGACAAGATTTGTCCCTAGTTCATGAGTTTGTTGAAGCCTCAGGATCCAAATGCAATATTCAAAAAACCAAATTGATCAGCTTAAGAGAAGATAATGACTTTTATTTGGATAGGTGGGGATGTGAGGTGCTCAGAAGGGGTCAAATTATTAAACACCTAGGAGTACCCTTTGGGGTAGATGTCACCAACAAACAACTCTCAAAGTAGGCCCTTAAAATATTTTTGCTGAAACTCAAGAAGTGGGAAGGAGTGAGAGTCCCATTTCATGAGAGACTTGCTATCTACAACACATTCTTGAATGCCTATATTATGTTCTTGGCTCTAGTGATTAACTTTGGAAAAGCCCGATGGGAATAGGATCATAAGTCCTATCAGAGACTTCTTATGGAGGAACAAAGCCAATGGCAAAAGAGTACCTGCTTGTCTAGTCTAGGATAAAATAATCTTGCTAAAAGTGGATGTGGGGTTGGGGATCTTGCACCTTCCCACTCATGCTTCTGCGAGGATTTCTCTCCTTCATATAACAGCTAGAATGTTGTCATGAATGGATCTGCATACAAAGAGCCCATCTCACCTAGGAGATTTTTCCTTGCCTAGACTGATGAGAGCAACACAACATTCATCTTGCTCTATATTAGGCTCTCAAGCCAATTAGATGCTCCAGCATCAATACTTTGTTTTACCAGATTAAGCATGTTACTTTCTACTCTAAATCTTGATCTGGAGCCATCTTCCTTGAGACTCAAAATAGCTCCTAAATAATCTACCCATCTTCTGGCCACTTCCTCAATATCCTGAATCATTAATCCATTCTCATCCCTCATATTATCAACTATCTCCTTGTTGTCTCTATCTTGAGCTAGTTTAACTAGATGTCTATCAAGTTTCTTTTTTGAGGAGAAGGCACACCTTTTGAGGACCCCAAAACTAAACACTGCCAGTCTATAATCTTTCTCTTTGAGGCTCAACTGAGATTTTGTATATAGGTTGATTTCCTCATCTAAAAGCTTCTGTAATTGCCTTTTTCTTTGCAATGTCTCCAATTGCCTTTTTCTTTGCAATGCCTCCAATTGCTCATTCCACTTTTTTATTCTCTCTTTTCCCTCATAAGCTCACAGCTTCCCTACCCTTCTAATAATGACTCCCTGCATTTCCATAGCAAAAGACCTCCATGGTCCTTCACCAATGCCTCTTCTCCCCTTAATCTGCTCTGCTGATAGCTTCTTCTGTGCCTTTTATGAACAGTTCATCTTTCAATAAAGAGTTGTTTACCCTTAATTTTCTAGTAGGAAAGCGACTCAATTTCTCTTCTTCCCCATCTCTAATATGTTGTTCCCACATTAAGGGCATATGATCTGAAAGAGCAGAGGAATTATCAATCTTAATCTCTAAGGTATGAGGAACCCAAGAAGCTTGGTGACTTAAACCCTTTCCAGTCTAGAGGAAGAGCCAAAGTATTGTCGGCTGAAGTATGTATGGACAAGATCAGATGCCCACTCCCCCAAACTCCATCCATCCACAAGTCCCAACTTTCCTCTTAGTTCTCCCCATTTCTTTTTCTCCTAACCCATTAGAATGGTGCTTCCTCCACATCTATCAGCAGATGGTTTATCCACCATATTAAAGTCACCCAATAGAATCCAAGGGCATTGCATATTAAGACCACAAAGCCATTCCCATAACCCTCCCCTTTCTTTGTAGTTATGATCACCATAAATGTTAATAACCCAAAATTTCTCATCCTCTACTTGACTCTCTACTACTAAAGCTCTACCATGGGATGGTTAGCAATCAAGCCTAGGGGTTCATAGACTCCTCTTATAATGGTCATTACCTCACTGCATCCCTTGTCTGTTCCTCCATGATAAACTACCCAACCCTTGTACCTCTCCTTGCTAATCCTTTTCCCCCCAAAAAGGTTATGTTCCTGGATAGCTAATTGAGACAACTTCCACTCTTTAACTAGGCTCCAAAAGGTTGCATTTTTCTTCCTATATGTTATGCCTTTTGCATTCCATGTGCATCCCCTCATCTCTATCTTGTTATTCATTGAAGAGAGTAGTTTCAGGGACCATCTCCATCTCTTGACCCCCTTCCTCATCAAGAGCAGGGTTCTCAGCCATCTTCCAAGCTGTCTCCACTTGCCAGTTGAACTTCTCCATGGAAGAAGTCTCACTATCTATTCCCCCCAAAGGGCTGAAAGTACTAGAGTAAATCGAGGGACTGTGATCAGTAGGAGTGCTTATTTTACCCTTTCCCTTCTCAGGAGATTTATTTCGAGGTCTTCTAGGTTCTTCCTTGGCAATTCTAAGACTGGCTTTTTCCTCTAGATTTTTCTGTCACCTTGGTCCAGCCCAATTTTGCATTAGGGGAAGGTTGAGGTCTATAGGGGGCCCTTTAAGCTGCCATATTATGATTTTAATGACTTTTTGTTAAAACATTAAGTTTCTTTGACTTTAGATGCCTTCTTGTTCTTCAAACGGCTAGAAGTTTGAATTTCAAAGTTTCTCGCCAAAATTGAATTTGAAATCGAGCGAGCAAAACTATATCATGTGACATATCTATGGAAAGAGCTCGACGAGTAGATTCTCGATCTGTAATCTTCGACAAATTTTGAGCTCATATGTAGAAGTTATGGACGTCCGAAATTTCAAAAACTTTCCCCCCACTTTTTGGAAATGAAAAGTACAAAAAGGCATCTTCTAGAGAATCTTTTGACCACCTTTAATCACCCAACATTTTTGTATACATGGCATCACACGATTGGCTCTTTTTCTTAATAACCTTTTAATCACATGGCATCTTAAAGGGCCCCTATAGACCTCAACCTTCCCCTAATGCAGGTACACTTTCCTCTAGATCTCGTAACCCTTTCCCCTTATCTTCTTTGCTCTTTGTTAGGCACCATTTGTTAGGCACCATTTTAGGGTTATCTAAAATCTTCTCGCCCCCTAGATCCCTGACCTCCTTGCTATCTTCACTCTCTTTTGGCTTACTACAGAATCAAGCTACATAATTTGAATCAAGCTCCTGGAAAAGAGCCAAACTTGAGAGCTAATTCTATTTTACCCACTTCCCCTAGGTCTACCTCCAAGGTTTTTGGGGTTTTGAACCTAGCATTCTAAGATATGCAGACATTGTTCACCTGATAGCCAGAGTCCTCAACTTTAGAAACAAACAGGCCCAACAATTTTGCCAAATCACTGAGAGTAGGCCGAAGCCAGGGAGGGAGTCCTACCAACTTAACCCATACAGGACATGCATGTTTTATACTATGGTTCATGTAAAAGAAAGGATCAAAATGTAATATTTCATGTACCAACTTGGGGCCCATAAACATAGGAGCTTTGGAGAACAGGATAGAAATAGCCTAGCCTTTAGAGAATCAGACATTAAAGAAACCCTTCCCCAAGTAAAAGGTTTGTAGCACCACCTTTCATGGAGTACTTCATCAAGCCATTTGCCAAGCCCAACTTTGGTGGGGGACCTACTAGAGCTGAATAGTATAACACTGCAAAATGAAAATAGATTCACCTGGTTCTTTACCAGGTTGACAGAGACCTTAGTACATACCTTAGAAACAGTTGAGTGCTAAAAAGAAGTGCTAGGATGTAATCTTTCTTTTACCCAATATGACTGCATCCCCTTCTTCTGTTGGGTCTCATCTACATCCTCGAGAGGTCTCTTCATTTCTTCAGAGTCATCTGCACCCTAGTTGCCCCAGCTTTGGGCATCTTGATCCCCTAGCTCCCCAATATCTTGCATCCAATCCACCATGCTTACTGACCCCTAGACTACATGCTTGATGTACGTTGCCCACACACCCCACTACTCCCACTCTAATGCTGCCGGCCATGTTTCCTCTACACCTTACCATGCAATGATTTAGCCCTACGTCACTTATCTGGCTCTCTCTCTTTCCGAGGAGACTCTTCATATCTCAACCCTAAATTGTCAAATGAGATCAATCTTTAAGTTGTAGATTCTTAGATTGAGGGAAAAAGACTTGCGCGTGTGGGAGATCGAGTGGAGTAGTGGGGGTAAACATCAGACGTTCTAGTTACATGCGACTGTACACATCGATGGGACTATGACTACATGTCTAGGGTGGCATCCTTGTGGCATCTTAATCGAGCGGATGGGGAGACTGGGGTGCCGACTCTGTGGAAGAGATGAACCGATTGTGAGATGAGGGATGAAGGCGAGTGCTCAAGGAAAAAACATGTGCCGGATTGGATGAATGAGAGACTACAGGCGCATTTGAGAGAGAAGAAGGTATGTTTGAGAATCAATCTAGAACTAGTCATGAATCAAGTAGGGCTCTTCTCCATGTGTAGTGTTATCATTTTTTGCTCACGTAGACCACCTTCTAAGGTATAGATTGGTATGTGGCTTCAGGAAGATGTTCTGCATGATAAGGTTGTGTCTAAAGTCTTTTACGCGGGTAAAGGATTTTTTAAAGTGTTATTTGTCAAAGGCTATATTGTGACTGAGCTATTTACGAGAAGGGTCCCCTTTTCTTAGGTTAGCGCTGGTGCATGTAGTTCCATTTGATCTGTTGTTCAATGTTAATAAGAGTTTACAAAATGCATGCCCTGTGTGGGATGAGATTGTAGGCCTCCCTCCTTGGCCTAGACTAGCTATGCGTGATATTGTTAACAATCCTAAAATGGGATTGATCATGGTGTCAGACATAGATTAAGAAACATAATTAAGGTGGGTTATACCACACTAAAAACTCCATGAGTAGAGAGAGAGAGAGAGATTGCACACTCAAGACACAAGATCTATTGCATATCTCAATTGAACCATACAATGATATAGGACCTCTAGCCTTATCCCACTTTACACATAATCATCCATGTGGCAACTTCTTTTCCATTCTTTTGGTCAACACTCACACACCATACAATATCACATGTGGCATTCTTATCTTACCACAATATCTTGCACCTCTAGGGTGTTTTCCCACATACACACAACACCGCGATTATATCCCTGAACACCCCCTTTTAATCAAGGTGTTCCAAAACTCATCCATCATCCATATCAATGTAGCATTGCACAACTGCAATCGCTACCTCCAACACTCCCCCTCAATGATACATTAGAGTGTCCATCAAATGAACATGTGTGCGTGTCTACCATCTTAGACACCTAGTTCATTTTGAGCTGACTACCTCACACCAAAACCACAGAGTCCGATTGAACATAGAAATTTGGGTGGGAACCAACCCATGCGCATGCACCTCACACATGCATCGCTCATGCTGCACACATCACGAAAACCATTTTGAGCTTCTTGGTGAGCTTGGGCAAGGTAACCCTCATACCAATGGGTGATAACAAAAAATACATAGCTTGTTTTAAGCTTTTAACTGCTCGGGGTACGATTACCCATCATCAACTATGGGTGAGAATCTAATTATAAAACATTTTGGCCAAAGCCGGCGGGGGCAATGAACCTTTTTAAACAAAAAAATAAGATTTTTCAAAATAAATCTATTGAGGCTTATCTCAATACTATCTACCAGCACCGAAGACTCCACGCTTAGCTCTGCTAATCTTCTACCAAAAAATGTGTGGTCTATTCCTTCTCTTATCCTTGCTCTACAGGATTTGGAGGCTCCCAGTCTCTTCAGCATCATTGTGTGAAGCATGCGACTAGATCCACCACTTGCTCCATTCGTTTACACGGCTACTAACTGCTGTTTATAACATTTTCTCTTTTGTGTCATTGGGCAGTTGAGTCCACCACCACAGCAACCGTCGCTGCCTTCTGCTACTTCAATCTCTTTGCCATAGCCAACCTTGCTGTCATGTGCAGGTTTCATGTTCTCTTTGTCTTCTCTCTATTGGTTCTCTCCAGGCATTCCCGTTTGCTACTGCCTATGTTCGTCAGACTTTTCTTACTCTAGTTATGCTTCTCCGCTTGTGGGCGATGACCATCGTGACATGCTGAGCATGATCAAACTACATGTCCATGCTTGTGTGGGTAGAAACTCTTGTGCTTGTACTCACAGCCTATTGCTTTCTTCTCAGGCTTCATCACCTATGTATTTGCTTTAAAACACCCACTACACTACTTTTGGTAGATCACTGCTCAGTAGAAATTTACTTGTTGCATTCATTAATTCCCTAGAATCCTTGATGCCTTACTACACTTATCGCTTTCACAGGCTACTCTTATGGTCATCGCCTCCTCTTAACTCCTTTACATGCAGGTTGTCTAAGCTTCTCTAACTGTAAGATTTGTCATTATTCTTCTAGCCATTTCTTAGACTACCATGACTTTGTTTCATTAATGGTACTTCATCTTGGGCTTCATGATCCCTCACAAGCATCTCCTCTTGATATGTTTCCATTGCTCCTATCTTCACATGCTCACTTTCCTACACTCCCATTTGAGCCCATATCTCACATGTCACTTTACAATACAACTTGCTTACTTGTTGCTAATTTCTTTACCTTGTGAACCCCTTCCATGAGGTTCACATTCATTGACCACCAACATGGCCACAATGAGCTCACAATTGAGCTCCAATATGCATGCCCTTCTTTGCATGCATCCATTTCCAAGGGTGCTTCAACATAGATTTTTTGCAAGAAACCATAAGTGATATACCTTGTGAAAGCTTCCTCTTGCTTCCACCGAACATTGCTCATCTTCAGGAGAAAATCAAAACATCCCTCCATGAGCTCCTTTTCTTGCCCACAATGCTTTCCCCTTTCTTGGAAAAGCCTTTCACCTCCACACATGCTCTTTGCCAACATGCAAGAGACATGGGATTCACTCATCCCATAAATTAGCAACCCTTCTTTACGTTGGGCATTCTCCAATACTCACCAATACTTTAATGAGGCAAAATCCACAAAAGAAACAACCTTCAATGTTGCAAAAAATTAAAATTTGCACCTTCCTTGATGATGAGGCAGCTTCCAGGACTTCATCTTTGCTGAAATCTCCATTTTCAGCTTCTTTGGGCAGCACCATAATCTCTAAATCTCCATGAACATAATCTCTCTCCAAATGTAATACTAATGACAATGAGTGTGCTAATGTTTTTCATAATAAACTGAAAAATAATGCTTAATCAAACGAAAACATAACCAAGAAATATACACATATGATCAAGAGCCCACCCAAGATTTGATACCATGTTAAAATCCTACTATGGGATTGATCATGGTGTTAGACATAGATTCAGCAACATAATTAAGGTGGGTCATACCACACTAAAAACTCCATGAGTAGAGAGAGAGATTGCACACTCAAGACATCTACTCAAGGGTGTTTAGCTTTTCTTACCCGTGGTCCTTGTTGAAATATACAAGTGAATAGGGTGTGTGCGAGAACAAGCCCTTAGCAAGGAGCTATAAAAGAGAATCTGTAAATGAGAGAGAAGCTGTGAAAAGGTGAGAAGTATCTACTGGGAGAGAATAAAGGGTAGCATGAGAAGATTTAGGAGGTGTGGAGATATTCTGGGAAGAGGTGGAGAGAATCAAGCAAAAGAGGTGGAGTGAATCAAGGAGAGATCAGTGGGATTAGATGCTTGGATGTAAACTCTATAAATTGAGGCATTGACCTAATGAGAATTTGTTGGTTTTTGATTATCCATGCCTACATTAAGCTATCAGTCAATTGCTCACTAATCACATCTTAATTATCATCTAATCTCTTTTCTAATGATGTTGATTCTAGCATTTGATCCACCATAGCTCATCACATTACTGCAAATTTAACATGGCATCAGAGGCTAGCCTAGAATCCATCAAATTTTTGAGCCCATTATCTTGTTAATCACCTAACTAATCAAGATTAGTAGATAATCAAGTTTTACCTCTTCGTTTCAAAGAGCTTCTATACCCCCAGCTGGTGGAGGGGCTTGATCTCCCTCCAGGCTTAACAATTGTTGAGATTCAAGCTCGATGTCAGCTTGTGTCAATTGCACTATGTGCTGGCATGTTAGGTAGTAACATGTCTAGCTGGTCATAGTGTGTGGACATTAGCTAGGGTTAGCAGTGTGTGGACACAACACATGTAGTGTGTTGTAGATTATGGATTATGGCTTTATGCATTGTGTGAGAAGGGAGATGGCTTCCCTCTATGGTTAGGGTTTTCTTAATACATTAGGGTTTGCTCCTATGTGTGTGTCTCCTCTCCCTTTACTTGTTTTTCATCATGGTATCAGAGCCTGGTGCTCTCTATTGGGGTTTATGAGTGAGTGAGAGAAGAGGGAGAAGAAGCTGTGAAGCTTGCCATTGGAGCTGTGAAGCTTGGAGCACACCGATTTTCATCAAATCTGAGAGCTTGGCCTACCGGGTAAGGACTACTAAACATCCTTGAGCAGATTGCAGGTGCAAAAACACAAACAACACCAAATTTGAGTTGCCCAAAGCAAAGAAAAATTCCGTTTTGCAAGCTCTCCATTGAAGCTTGAGTGTGGTGAATGTATGAGGCAAATAGTTGCAAATCTGCCAAAGAATCATGTATCTGGAAAATGGGAATGTATTAGCAACTCATGTGCGTATCTAGAAAATGGGAATGTATTGGCAAGCCCTACATTCAATTTGGAGCAAGTTTGATGCATATTAGTGAGTGAAAATTCACTGTTTTGAAGCCCTCACAAAAATATAGAAGAGGGGTCCATTGTTGATGCAATTAGAGGCCGTTTTTTTGCAAAAATCATCACATTGATGGATTGGGTAAATACCTAGGAGTGTTGGGGACTCACATCTATCATCAATTATCACAACAAACCACTCAATCCTCCCCTACAGCAGGCGGCATAGACTGAGAAGGGAAGAAACAGAGCTGAAAACTCATCCTCTTGCAAAGTGAAGGCCAAATTCAAGTCTTGTGATTGATTAATCCCAAAATATCCTTAGCAATTTTGTGGTACACACACTTGAGAAGGTTGCTAAGTGGTTGGTTGGAACAATTATGAATTATGGAGCTGATTATGAGCTGATTAAACAGGCTATCTATAGTGATTAGTGAAACAAATGGATTATTAATTGGCTAATTACACTCTCAACTTAAACAATTGGTCTAATTCCTTTTACATGGAGTTAGTAGACATCATTGCTAAGCTAATCAATGCCTGGTCTCTCAATTTGAACAAGAATAAAAGGAATTAGAGCACTTTTACTACTAGTTTTTACTTGTTTTTCTCAAAGGAGAGAAGGGGATTTGATATTTTTGGTATGTACGCACCTTGGTTGGTGTTGATATGCAACATTGAGCTTGTTTAGGTGTCAATGCAAGTTATACACACTTGATTGATTCACTACATTGCAATTTGAAGCCTTGGAAAGCGCGACAAAATAGGGTACTTTGGACTGTGTATGCCAGTTTAATTTGAATGCAATCAGAGTGAATTTGTACATCAACAATGAAGTTCATTGAGTGCTTTGGAGTATCTAGAACACTTATTAGAGTGTGGTTGAGCTGGGGAAGGCTCATTTATAGAATTGGACATGTGCAAAAGGTGCATTTGCATTGAGCAAATATGTCAGACAACCCAGTACAGATTGTGGGTGAGAAGTTGGATAGAAAGAACTTCCAGGCATGGAAGTACATGATTAAAAGCTTTCTGAAGGGAAAAGGATTTTGGAAACTTGTTATTACAAGTGCGGAGCCAGAGCCAGAGAACTACCCCAACAACCAATACAACAACAGGTTGTAGCTCATAAGCAATGGTCAGGAGAGAGAGCATACAAAGTTTTGCATTACTTGTCTATATGTATCTCGGATGCTATACTCATACATATACATGATGCTGAGAATCCCAATAAGAATGCATGGGATACATTGGCAAAGTTGTTTGATATAGATACTAGTGCTCGTAAGTCTCAATTGGAGACAACAGATTCATAATGTGAAGCAGAAAGGAAGGAGTATTCATGATTATGTACAAGAGATAAAGAAGTATGTAGATGCATTGGTAGCTTCTATCAATGCCCCCATGCTTGATCTAGTAGACATTGCCTTGCGTGGTCTGGCAGCAAGGAGTACAAGTCTTTTGATACATCTATTTCTGTTCGGAGTACAGGTTTACCAGATTTTGATGAGTTGGTTTCACTCTTTCTTGTTGAGGAAATCAAACTCAGTGACTCTATTCATGATGCATCTACTAGCCATGATGATAATGGTAGAAATTAGGCTTTCTATTCACAAAGGGGATTTAGAGGCAGCAGGGGGAGATTTGCATCACGAGGTCATGGTAATGGTTGTCATGGTGGATAGCAGGATAGGTCACTGCAATAGAATTTTAAGCCTTCATATGGTGCCAGAGGTGGTTGTGTGGATATACACCTCAGAGAGGTAGAGGTAATCCTCGTGGAAGAGGACATTGGCAAGGCCAACAAACACCTATGCAAAATCTGGAATGCCATTACTGTGGAAGTTTGGTCATATATGGCACATGATTGTTACTGCCGCAAACAAAACGATGTGAGAGGGGGTAGAGCATAATATGGTGAACATTATGCACAACATGGTGGAAATTATGCAAATGGTGGAAATTTTGCATCAAGCAGTATAATGATGATAGCGCAAATCACTTGTTTGCCACATGAAACATGTCGTGGGATCTATGATGACAAATGGTGATAGTGATGACACTTGGTATATGGACTCTGGAGCATCAAACCATATGACTTGTCATGGCGAATGGTTTGAGCATATGAAGCCAATGGATGTGAAAGGCTATGTGGAGATAGGAGATGATTCCCAACATGCTATCACACATGTTGGAAGTGTACCATTGGTGATGCTGTACAATGGTGAAACAAAGTCTATGGTACATGTCTTGTATGTGCCTTCTATTACAAAAAGTTTGGCCTCAGTTGTTAGTCAAATGGTGGAATAGGGTTTACAGGTTCGTTTCCAATGAGCATGGTTTCTTTGTTTGAGGATTTCAAAAATGGATGTAGAGTCATTACCAAAGGCAAGAAAGAAGGCAGGTTATTTAAGTTGGATGCTAGGATTCCTGAGTTGAAATCAGCCATGTTCTCTAAAAGCCAAAATGTGGTACAGGACATTGACATGTGTGGCATAAAAGGATTGGACATGTGAACATACAAAGGTTAAAGAACATGCAAGCAAGAGGCATTGTTAGTGGGTTGCCTAGATTCAAGTATGATGGGAATATGCATGTCTGTGATGCTTGCTAGTTTGGAAAGCAAGCAAGGTTGCCATTTCCTAAAGAAGGCAACATGAGTAGTAGGCCACTTGAGATAGTTCATAGTGATGTATGGGGTCCTGCACAAAACCTATCCATTAAAGGCAACTTGTATTATGTGACATTCATTGATGATTTCAGCAGAATGACTTGGATTGACTTTCTAAGAGAGAAAACTGAAGTATGGGGAAAGTTTATGGACTTCAAAGCTTGTGTAGAGAAGCAATATGGCTCTTGGATAAAATGTTTGACGACAGATGGAGGTGGTGAATACACCTCACATGCTTTTGAGAATTTCTTGAGAAAGCATGGCATAAGAAGGCAATTAACTTGCAAGTACACACGTCAACAAAATTGTGTTGTTGTGAGAGGAAAAATAGAGTCATTTGTGATGTGGCCAGGGTAATGCTCAATGAAAAGAGCATGCCAGACTATTATTGGGCAGAAGTGTGTGCCACAGTGGTGTATGTACTTAATAAGACACCCACAACAACCATACATAGAAGTACGCCAGAGATGCATCTTACAGGTTTTAGGCCAGACATTGGACACCTCAAAGTGTTTGGTAGCATAGCTTATGTGCATGTGCCAAATGAGAGAAGTAGGAAGTTCGATCCTAAGGCAAAAAAGTGTGTTTTTGTTGGGTATACACAGGATTATAAGGCATATAAATGTTACAATCCACAAACTAGGCAAGTGGTTATCTCACGAGATGTGTTTGATGAACTTGCTAGTTGGTACAAGGCAAAGGATGAGGGTGTCATTGATTCCATTGATACTAATGTGCATGTGAACTTGCCACAAAGCAAGTTCTATTTCTATGTCTGGGGCCAGGAGAGTCTGAGAGTAGCACTATACGTCCATGGTCAGGATGCTTGAGACATGAGAGTGTGAGCACTGAGTAGTGCTATGGATAAAGGGAAAAAGAAGGTTGAAGGAATTGGCATTACAGGTTATAAGTCATTTCAAGTTCTGAAAGTTTGGATGAGGAACTTGGCATACCAGTTTTATGCACACCAGGTGGTGCAAGACAGGATAGATATGTGCCTCCACATGCTAGAGTGATAGGTGTTCAGAGTGATCTGCATGCATTGCAGAGATCCCAAAGGGTCAAGTTTGTTGACAGGATGACATATCGTGACTTTGCTATGCATTACGCATATATGACCTCTTTGGTGAAGCATGTGGAACCTACACGCTATACATAAACTATTGGGAAGCATGTATGGGAGAAGGCAATGGATGCTGAGATGGATGCATTGGTTCATAATGAAACTTGGAATTTGGTTGCCTTACCATCACAAGGCAAAAATGTCATTGGTTGCAAATGGGTTTATAAGGTGAAATGCAAATCCGATGGTTCCATTAAGCGCCATAAAGCACGGTTGGTAGCTAAGGGTTATGCACAAACCCAAGGCTTGGACTATGATGAAACATTTAGTCTAGTTTTGCAAAGATGGGAACAGTGAGAGCAGTCGTTGCTACGGTTGCAGCAAATGGTTGGGAAATGCATCAAATGGATGTGAAAAATGCATTTCTAAATGGTGATTTACAAGAGGAAGTTTATATGGCATAGCCAAAAGGATATGTACACTCAAGGTACCCCACTCATGTAGGCAGATTAAGGAAAGCATTATATGGTTTGAAGCAAGCACCTCGTGCTTGGAGTGATAAGATAAACCGATATCTTATCTCCCTTAGATTTCAGGTTTCTTCAGCAGATTCTTCACTCTATGTGAAGAAAACAGATCATGGAATTGTCTTACTTGTCATCTATGTGGATGACTTGATTGTCTCACAGGAGATCATGCTACATATGTTATGCATGTCAAGAAGGCATTGAGTAGTTTGACATGAAAGATGAGTGAATTGAGATATTTTCTTAGGATTAAAGTGATCAAAGACCATGCAGGGACATGGTTAGTGCAACGCCAATATGCATTGGATATGTTGGCAAAATATGGGATGACATGGTGTAAGCCAATGAGTACACCTTTGGAGCAGAATGTGAAGCTGCGGGCTGATTTTGGTGACGAGTTGGATGATCCATCTATGTATAGAAAGATGGTTGGCAGTCTTATTTACATGACTATCACATGCTCGAATCTTAGTTATGCTGTGCAACTAGTAAGCCAATTTATGCAAAGACCACTGCACATTATGGTCTTCTTTATGAGCATGGTAAAGGCTTGGATGTACACGGCTACACAGACGCCGATTGGGCAGGTAGCTCATATGATATGAGGTCTACTAGTGGTTATGCCTTTACATTTGGAAGTGCAGTGGTGAATTGGAGCAGCAAGAAGCAACCTACTATTGCTTTATCTAGTACAAAGGCTAAATACAGGGGTGCAGCCATTGCAACATGTGAAGGAGTATGGTTAAAGAGTCTCTTGGCTGATTTGGTGAGCCTATTGATGGTAAGGTTCTCATTCATTGTGACAACATGAGCAGCATACAGTTGGCCAAGAATCTAGTTTTTCATGTGCAGACCAAACATATAGAGGTCCACTATCATTTTGTCAGAGAGAAAGTGTTGTATGGTACAGTGGATTTGCAGTATGTGAACACTGAAGTGCAGGTGGCCGACATCTTTACAAAGCCACTTATTAGCAGGGAGAAGTTTGAGTACTTCCGTACTATGTTGGGAGTACATGGGATGAGCTTGAGGGGAAGTGTTGAGAGCTTTGATAGCCCAAGCTCATCTACATCTTCATCTATGGCAGTACATCAGGAGCTTGAGAGGGGTTGTTGAGATTCAAGCTCGATGTTAGCTTGTGCCAGTTGCACTATGTGTTGGCATGTTAGGTAGTAACATGTGTGAGACATAAATGACCACGTCCAGCTAGTCATAGTGTGTGGACATTAGCTAGGGTTAGCACTGTGTGGACACAACACATGTAGTATGTTGTAGATTATGGATTATGGCTTTATGCATTGTGTGAGAAGGGAGATGGCTTCCCTCTATGGTTAGGGTTTGCTTAGTACATTAGGGTTTTCTCATGTGTGTGTGTCTCCTCTCCCTCTACCTACGTTTCATCAACAATAGCCTCCAAGCTTTTAGCCACACATAGCCACAAACCCCATGCTCCAACCCATCAAAGAGATTCGCCAAACCGCCTTCTACAGCAGCTGCAAAAATCGCGAATTCACTGGCGCCTTTTTTTGAAGAGAAATGGAGATCTTGTCTACACCAGATGAAATGGCTCTAATTGCTTGTGGCCCTAGGGGTTTTCAAGGGTACTCTACAAGGTGGTGAAGATAGTTTTTGATTTGATCAAGTCTATAGTGAGATCCAAGCTCTTCATCAAATCTACAGGTGACTTTGGTAAAACAGAGATTAACCATTCAATGTTTGGTCAAATCTTGTGTTTCTTGGCTTAATCCTCTACCAGACTAATTTTTATTGATGGCCTTGAAAGGATTTGAGCTCATTGAAACTCTAAGGTCCCAGATTTGGACTCCCTGCATACTCTGTTTTTTGCACATAAAATAAAGGATTAATTTGCTAATCAATGATTAAGGAGCACTAATCACTATATTTTGGTGTGATTGAGGGTTCAAATTAACCATTGGGTATCTGATACAGATCCCTATAACTTCAGATTGCAATTTGAAGATGGTTTGATGCTCCAACCATTCCGTACAGATTTATTACCCTTGGTTTAATGTAATTTTTGGTGAATTTATGCTGATAAATCTATTGATAAATCTATTGTAATCATCACCTAAACACCAGATTGAGTTGTAAAAGGGTAGACACTACCCTTGAGTCTTGAAATTGGATCAAGAGGTAAGACCCCCTTCACATCATCATGAGTACTTCACAAGAGATAGCCAAATTTAATGGGGAGTAGTTTTACACATGGCAGACAAAAACCATGTATCTGCTCACATGAGAGGAAAAATCTATGGGGGCTAGTTGAGGGAAGAGATGAATGCCTAGAGGTGAGAGGGAAAAATGAGTGGAAGAGCAGGAATGAGAAAGCATTAGGACTTATCGCACTCAGTTTAAATGATGAAATCATTCATCACATCGCAAGGATACAATGGGCAAAAGATGCATGGGATGAACTCAATAAATTATTTGGTACTCAAGCAAAAAATTCAAAGATAAATCTGTTAATGCAATTCTACAAACTGGATATAAGGAAAGTGAACCTTTGATCACACACTTGAACAAATATAAAAGTATTAAGCAACAACTGTTAACCCCATTTGCAAAAAGGTAGAAGATGATGAGACACTAGCAGTGCTTCTGAAGAGTGTGGACAAAGCTAAATATAAAAACATTATAGCAACATTAAAGAATGTACCTAAATTGAAGCTGCACGAGATAGAAGGAGCTCTACTAGAGCAAGAGACCAAAGTCAAAGAGAAGAAATGGCTGGACTCAACAACTGGAGAAGAAAAAGCATTCTTCACCCGAGGAGGATTCTCTCGAGGATGAGGAAGAGGTAGAGGTAGAGTAGGAGGAAGGACCTTCACTTGCCACAACTATGGGAAGCCAAGACACATGGCAAGAGACTACTACAACAAACCCAGTGGGGAGAAGGAACGACATCGGCAAACTTCATTGAGGCTCCTAAGGAAGTGGAGACAGATCATCTTTTCTGAGAGAGAGAGAGAGAGAGAGAGAGAGAGAGAGAAACCCCATAACCCAATGTAACTTGCCCCAATAGAGTAAAACCACCTCTGAGCCACCGATGATGTAGGCCATGTGGTAGATGTATGTGTGAGCACTTTAGTCAAGGTCACCGGCACTTGTAGTAGCCTTGGACACATAGAGAGAGAGAGTGTGTCAAGGACTATGAGTTTAGGGACTTGAGGCACTAGTCGCAGACTACCAAGTAAGAGGGAAACTTGGTATAGGGTCCAAGTGTGCTAGGAGTATTCACTTGAGGAGAGGTGTTGAAATATACAGGTGAATAGGGTGTGCACGGGAACAAGCCCTTAGCAAGAGGGTGTAAAAGAGAATCTGTAAATGAGAGAGAAGCTGTGAAAAGGTGAGAACTATCTACTGGGAGAGAATAAAGGGTAGCATGAGAAGATTTAGGAGGTGTGGAGATATTTTGGGAAGAGGTGGAGAGAATCAAGCAAAAGAGGTGGAGAGAATCAAGCAAAAGAGGTGGAGTGAATCAAGGAGAGATCAATGGGATTAGATGCTTGGATGTAAACTCTATAAATTGAGGCATTGGCCTAACGAGAATTTGCTGGTTTTTTATTATCCACCATGCCTACATTAAGCTATCAGTCTTCAATTGATGTGTCCACCTTCTTACCACACGACTTTTAGCCAAGGCACTAGATTCATTTAACCCTTTAGAGGTCTTCTCCCCTTTTAAAGCTTTATTCTCCCACATTGAAAAGATTCTATTCTAAAGATCCCAAATCTGTCTTGTACACGAAAAGCAAGCTGAAATACAGGATCATACTTTGTGAGTCCATAAGAGAGCTCCTCTTTCTCCACAAGAATCCCAACCTCTAAAAGACAATGTCTTCGTAATATTCCATCAACCTTTTGGTGTCATGCCACATATTCCTCAAACTCATGGTGAAAAAACTTGATTTTCTCAATCTGGGACATCTTTGCACGGTAGTCATTATCATTATTATGATCCCATGCAAGAAGTTTTGCCTCTTCAACTCTGAGAGCAGCATAGATTTTCCAATCTATAGTGCTGTAGTAAGGACTATTTGGATTTTCCTTTAATAGTTCCATCCTAGCGTCAGAGCAGAGTGTGAGCCCCCAATGACATAATAGTTATAATTCTGACATTCTACCATTTTAAGCTATTTTTATTGGGACAATCTTGGGGGTCTACCAAAACAATAAATGGGACCACTGTGGCATGGGGATTTACCTTCATTTTCTTCTTAAGATTATTCACATGTACTGTGTGAGGTTGCCCGCTATGTAGAAAAAGGGATAGCAAGAAGATATGCGAAAACAATAAAGTGCCCAAGGAGAAAGTGATGGTTTTTTTGGGCTGAAGTGCTTTTAGGGCAATTTTACTAGTAGTAAAAAAAAAGAAACTTTTGAATTATTATATCATGCTCACTATTTTTGGCATGCTTATGTAAGCAAAGTTGATGCACCGCATCAACTTCTCCACAGAAGCTCGATGTCGTGTGTCAGAAATTCCGGACATGAAATCACCTGCCTCTATAGCTGTCTATCCAACAGCCTTGGAAATACCACGAGCCTGGGGCACTACCAGCACACTGGCTGGAACACTTCTCACACAATTCACCACACCACCCACACCAGAAAAATAGCACAAACAAGACTTTATTTCAGAACAAATCTTCGTCTCTACAAAGTTGGATATCCAGAATATCCTCATAACCATCCTCCTTTAACACCCACTCATAATCTGCCCACTCTCTCTCATCTATGTTAATTACAACTGACCAATATCCTATATCACTATCAGAGTATACAATCTCAAACATTGAAGGATCTTCAAAATACAGTTCATGGATATTTGAACCCAGCTCCAAAACAAGATACATGTCTGTAGTAGGCTACTCTCCAAGCTTCTCGCTATCACGAGTTGCACCCCAACAAAGCAAATATATATACAGCGCTGTCAGCACTAGTCGGTTTTCCTAGAGTTAGTGCCACCCTTGCCTTCTTTCTAGAGTTAGTGCTCTCTTCCTCCTTCGCTGCAGTCGACACACTTCTCTCCTTTTCTACTGTCCCCACGCTTCTTCCAGCTGCTCGCTCTCCTTCCTGGCCTTTAGTTGCCGCCAGCCTTCTCTTCTACTGCCCACGCTGCCAGAGGCGGCCCACTCAGCAACAACAAACTTCTTCTCTTGGTCGGCACCAGCCGACCTTCCTTGTCTTCGTAGTTTCAGTCGCCGCCACCTCTTTTCACCTTTGCTTCTCTACATGCCGTCGACCCTCCTCTACTTTTTTTTGACTCACCTTCCCTCCGTGTCCCCCCGCTCATAGTATTTCCACACACTTCAGAAGACAGGCGCCGCCCTCTTGTTGTGTTGCCACATTCCTCCTTCGTGTTCTGGAGAAAATGCGCCACCAGGCCTGAATCGGTGTCTTCTCTTCTCTCGAATCCCCTGCGCCACCTTTCTCTTTGCCACGCACACGTCCCTCATCACCTTCCTTTCTGGACCTTCAAGATCTAGGTCATGCACACATTAAATTGGCATCCCAATAATTAATTGCCCCCATGCTTCCATGCACATTTTCGAATATAACCTGCTAGTGCCCATTTTTATTTTTTGGGACACGCACACATACAAAGCGACCGAATGACTGATATCATCTCCAAAAGACCACGCTATACAAGCTACTCTTATTTTACTAGGCTTTGAAAAACCTTCTTTGCCAAAATGGCTATCCCACGAAAAGTTTGAATGGGTGTGCGCACTGTGTGTGCAAAGCTAAAAACAAGAAGAAAGGTTGCAAGTGATCCAGATGAGCTAAGGATAGTCAAGGATGCTTTGAGAATTCACAGGGAAGAGCAAGCAAATGAAAGAAGGAAGGCAATGGATCATAGAGGAAAGTGTTTTGCATCTCCACAAAAGTACCTTGGGCTAGTTATTGATGGAATGGACTAGAAAAGAACTTGCTTGCCTCACTTTGCTAGGCTGCCTAAGGACATTATTATAGAAGGCACACTTGTGCAAATGCATTTGGTTGGTTGCCTTGTATACAATGCTCAAGTTCACCCACGGGTTTTTTTCACATATCCAAATATCCATAATGATCCAAATCTAAGCGTCATAATCATTCATCATGTGATATCTAATCGGGAAGGTGCATTGCAAACAAGCATATTATATTTATAGCTAGATAACACTGCAAGAGAGAATAAGAATCAAATAGTTCTTGGATACCTAAGCATGTTGGTTTACCTAGGGTTGTTTAAGAAAGTGAAAGTGAATTTTCTACTTGTGGGTCACACTCATGACCACATTGATCTGATGTTTAACACGTTTTCAAAAAACTTATCTCACCACAATGCATTTACTTTGCCGACCATGATGACACTTATAGAGAAACTTACACACCAAAGCCAATGGTAGAGCATTTGAAGGAGACAATGGATTTCAAGTTTTTTGTTAATGGGCCAAGGATAGAAAAAAGGAGGTTCTTGGAGCAGTTGAATGATCTAAGTTATCAACATGCCTTTCTGATTAAACCTGTAGAAGAAAGTGGTCAAACTTTATTGTATGGAAATATTTTCTCTACCGATGCAGAGTGGCTTCCTGCAGGTGGCCTTAAAGTTCTCAAATTTATTCTACACATGGGTATGCAAGCTTAAAAAATGGCACCCTTGGAAAGCTTAAAGGAAGCAAAGGAGGCAAACAAGGTAGGTCATGCTATGGACTTTCAAAGGTGCATTGCAGAGAGACGATCACTAATCGAGAAGGCAAAGCAGTATGTAGGAGAGCAAGATGTAAAATGGTGGGACACGTTCTTTGAACAACAAGAAGAAATACTTGAAAGGAATATCAATAACTCATGGAATCTAGCTAGTTCTTTTCAGTGGCCAACTCTTGCTGAAAAAACCACTTATTTTGTAGCACCAATTCCAACAGAGATCGATAAACTTCTTCATGGAGAAGCAAGAGACATGTACATAGGATCCAGACGATCGAAAGAAAGGCTAAAAAGAATTCAAGAGATGTGGAGTGGTGATCCACAAGACATAAAAGAGGGTACCCTTGTTGCTACCCTAGCTGAGGATGATGCTTTAAAACATTCGTTTTGGATTGGCAAGGTAATAGATATTAACAAAGATGAAATTGGTGAGCATACATTGTCACTAACTGGATGAGAACAACTCATGCAATTGCATTTGAGGGAAAGTATAGCTTGGAAATGGTAAATACAACAAAAGGAAAGGGCAAGCGCAAGAGGGAAAAGAACACTTCTAGCACTAGTGTACTACCACTTAATGAGGTAGATATTTTGGTGTTTGACTTTACTCTCACAAAAGTAGGCTACTTTGCGAAAGTCAACCATTTCTATTTTACAAGAGAAGATCCCTTGCTTCAATAACTTTGAGCTTGGTAGCACATCCTTGGGTGTGCTAACACGACAGCGAACCCAAGGAGTCTTAGCTTCAGGTGTACACATAGAAGAAAAAAATGTCTTTGTGGATAGTGATGAAGAGGATGCCTCGTCTACCTCCTCAGAGGAAGGCACACCAACAAGTGATGGTGATGGTATAGGTAGTAGTGATGATGGAGCCATGACTATGCCATGAGTTGTATGTCTAAAAACCAACTCTTTTTTTAGAGTTGTATTAATTATCGAATGAATTGAAAAGAATGACTTTTGTGAATCGAATTTTGATATTGGATCTCATTGGTTGACCAGCTGGTCTTCAACAAAGAGTCCGGATGATATATTTTGTAAAACAATGGACTCAATATTTTGGAGGATTATGATCAGCAATATTATGATTTTCATTGAAAGATTGTTTTAAAGACATGCGAATATGTTATAATGGCAATTTCATATTGGGTGTGTACATGGGATGCCTACCTTAAATTTTGCTTGAAACGCCGGCTAGGGGGCCTGGGAACTCTTTTCCTCGGTACCCGGGCAAAACATAACCAAATTTTTATAAAGGAGTCCCACCAATACAATGGTTGGGCGGTTAGCTAACCCATGGGCCGATTGGGGTAGGCTCGATCGGGGGATTACTACGATACAAATAAGTTACGATTAGTTACATTAGTTAGATTAAGTCTTAGGAAGACCCTTGTTCTGTGGGAGGGAATCAGCAGGTGTGCCTCGTTAAAGGAGGGAATCAGCAGGTGTGCCTCGTTAAAGGAGGAAAAAAGCGGTGATTCTATGGACCAAGTGTAAGTCTCTTCTTTGATCTGACCATGTGACTTTTAAGTTTGATTGGATCACTTTGGATAGTTAAGACTTTCACTCGTTAGATCAATTTTCCCGTTAGATGATTTTCTTGGTGGAATCGCCCGTGCCTTCCGAGCGAGGGAAGTTTTTCCAGGCTCAGTTTCAGAGGAACCGCTGGGCTACTCTCTTGTTGGAGGCCTCGAGTGTGGATCCCTACCCCGTGCGGAGGTCTGACATTGCTTCTACTGCCAGTGCCTTTGGAAGGGGCACCGCGGAGGGGGCGGGGGTCTCACAACAACAAGGCACTACAGGGCGTGAACACGCTAGGTAAGACACACGGGTGGAAATCTCTTTGTCAATGGCATGACAAAGGATATTGGTAGTGAGCATGTGTACATAATGTACCTTGCCCATCAAGTTCTTGCACAAGGGCTGGCTTCGGTCTAGTGATTGGCCAGGATGCAACTTGGCAAGGATTATGTGAGGGACACCCTGTTGTGGCAGTCTTGAGCCCTCAGATGAGTGAGTAAAATGAGCACATAGGCCGAGGACACCCATTCTCTGGGATGACTATTTTGTCAAATCTAGCCTATTGGAATTGAGGCCATCTCGTTTAGTAAAGATTAGGTGCTCAACCTCAATCCTGGTTCCCTTCCCACTATGGAACATGGATGTGTGGACTAGAAAATATAGGGCTCTATGCACAAGATCCTTGGTGAGTGAGATTTGGCAAAGGAACCCATCTAGTATCTTAATCTCCTCATAATTGTTTGTATTGTGGTAAGATTCAACATACTAGAGGGTAAGAGGGACATCCAGCCCCATGGGGATAGGTTTCTTAAGGTTGTGAGGCCAACCTTCTTTAGGAAAGGGGCTACTTCACGTAATTATACTGAAAGATCCCTGTCCCCACCGCGCAAAAATTCAAGGGTGCTAGCAGTGGAAGTAGCACTTCTTGCACAGGGTAGGGTCCCTCACTCGGGGCCTCTCCCATGTATATCCAGACAAGAGACTAATCCCATGTATATCCAGACAAGAGACTAATCCCTCGGTTCTTCCAAAACCAAACCCAGAAAAACTTCCCTCACCCGAAAACACGGGCAATTCCTCCAGGATATTTTTACTCTAACATAGTTTCAAGAGCCTTAACTAACTGAACTGATCTGACCAAACCCGTAAGTCCCATAGTCAAATCAAGGAAAAGACTTGCACTTGGATTGTAAAGACCTTGGAATGCTTTTTCCTCATTGAGAGGCACAGCCGTTGATTCTTTTCCATAGAACAATGTTTATCTAGGATTTACTTCATCTATCGTACCATAACAGAATTGAGTCTCATTTAGGGATCCATCAGTCCAGCCTAACCCCATCAAGTCCCGTGGGTTAGCCAACCGCCCAACCACTGTAGTAGTGATGGGATCCATTTAAGAATCTGGTTAGGTTTTGTCCCGGGTACTAGGGAAAAGAGTTCCCAGGCTCCCTAGCTCGATATTCATGCAAACTTAAAACTAGTCACACCACTTACACACCCAATATAAAATTGCATATTTCACAGATTCAGCTGTCTTTAAAACAATCTTTTAATAAAACTATAGTATCACTGATCATAATCCTCCAAAATATCCAGTTGAATCCTAATTTCTAATTTTTCTTTCATCGATGTACCTATGGCATCATTGGCAACCAGAACGCTCACCTCCTGTCCACTCAGGGGCCTTTTCGATAGTTCCTAGCTCAAAGTACCCGGTAATATATTCACTTAAAAAAAATCAAAATGGAATCTCCGTTGAAGATCAGCAAGATTAACCAACCAACAGATCCATATAAAAGAGCCATGGACTCATCTGTTGAGGACCAGCAAGGTCAATCAACCAAATCCATGCCCGAATTCAAAAAACAACTCTTACTCCTTGATTCAAAAATCTTCCCCGACGCACATGTGGGTATCTTCAGTGACCCAGAGCGCGGCGACCCAGAGCCCGAGCACCGTATGGTCAGCATCCTCTAGGATCCTTCGTAGGTCACCTAGCGCTTCACTCATAGGCCGCTTCCTTGGTCCCTCATCCACCGTACTGGAAGCTCACCATTTAAATTGATGGTCAAGACCTCGGTTGACCTTGTTACATGAGATGTCCTCCATTGACTCTTCGTCAACTGATGCAACTTTATCAGTTAGGTCTCCACGACTTCATTCACAAGATGATCAAAATGCTTCCCCAACATTCTTGACATAAAATAGTCATTTAAAAATAGGTCATAAATACATTTTCTATAACGAGCTCTCCTCTTTCCACATTGTTCCACATCAATCCACATTATTTAATCCACATCCATTTCATATGTATTCCCATTCTCATCCAATCACATCATTTTCATCTCATCACATCTTTCCTCATTTATCCTCATCAGATCTCATCCACTCGCATCTACCCATATCCACATCTCATCACATCACATTCATTCACATCTCATCCATCATATCTACCCCGATCCACATCACATCATATCACATCCATTTCACCTCACATCTCATTCATTCACATCTATCCCAATTCACATCCCATCACATCTCATCCATTCACATCACATCTCATTCATTCACATCTATCCTGTTTCACATCACATTCATTCACATCACATATCATCAATTCACATCTATCACATCACATTCATTCACATCACATATCATCAATTCACATCGAACACATCACATTCATTCGCATCACATATCATCAATTCACATCGATCACATCACATTCATTCATATCCATCACATTCATTCTCATCACCATCCCATTACATACATTCTATCCACATAACATCACATTGCATCTTTCTATGCATAAAAATCAAATTTAATAAGAATAACACTTTTATAATAAAATAAATTCCTTTATGCATCTTTCTATGCATAAAAATCAAATTTAATAATTAATATCAGTGATATCCATGCATATTAGGTGAATATGTACATGGAGTAATTAGAATATTTCCTTTAGATGCAAAAATGGTGAGAATTACTCTTTTGGAATAACATAAAAATAAACTTTATTTTTCACAAAATTCTGGAAAATTTTACCATAACCTCCTTTGTATGACTGACCATTTCTCATTTTTATCTTTCTCCACTTAACTTAATTAACTCAATTTAGAATTATAGAACTCCAATCTACACAATTTTCTAAATTCAAGAGAGTAAACAATAAGAAGAGTTTAATTAATCACTTAGTTAATCTTTCTACAATTAAGAAAGGTTGGAATGTTAAGAAGAGAAGGGGGTGGTGTTTTCATCAAAGGCATAGCATTTGAATTTAATTCAATCATTTGCAAAACATAAAAAATCAAGAAAACCATAAATTTTTCATTAAAATTCATAAACAAAGTAACAAAATTAGCTTACATGGAGCTTGTAAGCTCTCCTTTGGCTTGATGGATTGACGGTTCTACTATTGTTTGAAGCAATATCGGCCACCAATTCACTTTGGAGAGGATTAGGCCAAAAACAATTGAATTATTAAAAAATTCAATGTAGATGGCTCAGGACAAGAGTAGAGTAACAGTGCATAAACACCATTAAGCTTTTACAAAGAGGGAGGCTTCTATTTATAGGAAAAAAAGAGCCTCTAACCAAGAAAATTGATTCTAGAATTTTCTAGATCAGTTTGGTCAATTTTTGACCATTTTTAGGACAGTTCAGCTTACTTTTTGGATCTAGAGATGAAAATATCTCATTTTATTGATTAAAAATTAGGGGTAATTATGAGAAAAAGACACCTACTTCATGAGGGGAGATCCCCACACTGAGGTGTCAAAAATGCATCATTTTCTTTAGATATCTCATTTTTTAACTAATATCTCTTAATTTTTAACTAATAAACCTTGTACTCAGTCAACTCTTCATCTTATGTGCGAATTTACTCATTTTTGGATATTTTCTTTTATTCTTTGGATTTATCTCATCCCAATGCTTGGATTAATCCTATTGGCCCATAGGAACCTTAATTGGACCATAATCCAAAAATTTTTGAAAGTCTAGACCCTTAGGCTAACGTCCTTTATACCTATTTTCAATTAATTCCAATTGCACATTGGAAAGTTCTTTTTGAATTTCTATTTCAAGGGAAACCATTTTAGACACTAGGAGGATTTTTATATCCAAAAATATCTCAATTTTGAATTACCTCCCTCTAGACATTTTCTCTCTCCAGTTCAAAATAGGGTAAAACAGGATCTTTCTTTTATTTCAGAGAGGGGAATAATTATAAGATCAGAAGGGAAGGTTCTTCCACCTGTACACCTCAAAAGCTGGAGGGAGGAATCTTACATATACTATGGCGTGACACTTGGCTGATGGTGGATAGGTGACCTAAAAAGGTTATCAAGGGGGGTTTAGACCTAGACATGGAGGAGGTTCCCTTGGATGGATCGAAGCATTTTTGGGTCTAGGCAGCAAGGGTCATTCTGATGGTAAGGGACAATTCAATGAATGGACAATTCAATGAATGGATTCAAACAATCCAAATTCTACTTTCAATGCTCCTAAGATGGAGGGGTGACAAGGTGGATGTTGCATCATTCATGATGTGTGCAAAAAAGTTCCTTGTGCTCAATGGATTAAGCCCTCAAGTTTTGGGTCAATGTGCAGTCATTATGTAGTGAGCACATGTTTGGAAGGTGTTTTGGACCATGTGGAAAGATGGGTTTGGACTTTTTGGGCAAGTACTTGAAAACAACCAATTATACACCAGTTCTACCCTCTCTAGGGAGTGCTCTACCCACTTAGTGGTAAACCAATATACAAGGAGGCTAAAGGGATTAGTTGCACAGATTGCCCACAAAGACATGGATATCAACGTTGCATTGATTTGTTACTTACCAGAATGTTGTCTAAATGAAAGCGTTTATGCATTGATATCTTCTTACCCAATAGTGTTGTGGCCTTGGGGCTTTGTGGAATAATAAGAGATTTCTTTAGGTATTTCCCCTAGACAAAAGTAGTCTCGTTTCCCTTTACATCTTGATGTGGTAGCAGCCAGGCATTCAAGTCTCTCTCTCTCTTTGTTGCTAGTGGCCAACCTCTAGTGGGGTAGTGATGGAAAACATGGTGATGGTTCTCGCCATGGAGACAACATGGCAAGCCATGTACTCCTAGGTTTAAGGGGTTTGAGCTCATTCAACCCTCCATCTAGATGACATTAACACCTTCTTTTTCAAGCAATGGTGCTAGTTATCACCATGGGAACAAGGAAGTTGGCAAGCCATGTACTCTAGGTTTAAGGGGTTTGAGCTCATTCAACGTTCTGTCAAGATAATATCAACACCTTCTTTTTCAAGCAACTATGCATTTAACCTTCTCAATAAGAGTGAGGGTATGTGGGACAGTGATAGACAAAATTGATGTTGGAAGCAATTTTCTTGTTTTCCTTGCAAGATCAAACACCTCTTTTGCAAAAAAAAAAGTGCTTGTTCTTCCAATAAAAAGAATCATAGTTTCTTATCTTCGAGATATGAGCTCCAACATCTACAACCCTAGAAAGAAAAGCTTATGGTTCAACTCTATGGTGGCCAACTTCACAAGATGAGGACTACAAACAATATCCACATGTGTTGCCTCTCCTTTCTCTATAGCAAATGATAACTAAAGTAACTTTTCTTTCATCAAAATTGTATAGTCTAGAGATGACCTTGAAAGCACAACAAAAAGCAAAGTCCTTTAGGGAAAACTCCTTGACTATTGGCAACTTATTGGCAAAAGGGTTTCTCATGGGGCTTTTCCCAGCTCATAGATCACCCAAGGGTAAGCCTTGTTCTCTCCTCTCCATGTTCTATGGTGGCACCAGGCAAGAAGGCCCCCTATTCTTTCCTTTTCTTCTTGCTTTCTCTACTACATAGGTACCCAATGGCACACGACCCTTTCTTTTCTCTCCTTTCTCCCAACTCTGCATTGGTGGGCCAAGTGCAAGACACTTTCCTTCTTTCTTCCTATGGCCCACGTGGCTTGGGGGTTCACCTAAAAATATATAAGTATAGCATGTGAGTTCAAATGAAGGGATATTTTAATTCAAAATTTTAACATAAATATACAGAAATACATTTACAGAAGGGGTTTGGGTCATTTTATTCATGAAAAATTCACAGATAAAGGGGTTTTTTAAATACCCCTTGAACGCATGTGATACATAAGGTTTCTTATTAGTAGTGCACCCCTGAGCCAAGTGGCCAAGGGCCACAAGGGCCACAAGCCTACTCTTTCCTACATGCTCCCATAATACTGGCCAAGTGCTTTGATCATGGGAAGAGTTTAGAGAGTATTCATTTTGAACGCTTGAGCATAGAGCCATATAACAATGATGAGATTGCATAGCTCACCCTCATCTGGCCCCGCCGAGGAAGGGCCTTCTCAAGAAGAAAGTGGAGAACTTTGATGGAAAACCTTCTAGCAAGAGGGTCTTGGTTTGGTCTATTGTTGTGCCATCACTCTCTAAGCCCAGGATCGAGAAAGGTAAAAGCCTTGAAGCCTGCAAGGAAGAGACCTATGCCACTAAATGAGAAGTCAGTCTAAATAGATCCCTATGGGGTGACCAAGGCACAAGAGACTGGATCTCTTCACTTCTCTATGGTAGGTGGCATGTATCCCGTGTGGCTTATCTCCCTTCACTTCTCTTTGGCGAGTGGCATGTCTCCCTTGTGGCCTATCTCCCTTCACTTCTCTCTACAAGAGTGGCCAAGGCACATGTCCTCTCCTCTTCTCCCTGCCCAAGGGCAAGAGCCTATTTTTTAATCCTTTTTCTCATCTGCGCAGGCTACCAAGGCACCAAGCTTCCTTGTTCTTCTCCTTTGTGCAAGCGGTCAAGTCCAAGGCCTTTCCTCTCCACATGTTGTTGGCCGGCCAAGGTGTACGTGACCTTCTTTTTCTCTATGTTATCATGGCTAAGCGGGATGTGGGGTTGAGGCACACACGATAAGGGGGGACACTTTTTCTTTTTCTTTTTTTAAATATAAAGATTATTTTGTTTTTATTTTTTATATTAATTCAAGGGGGAGCGCACTGTGATGGTTAGGATTCCTATTCAAGACCCCATGGGACTTTGGGGGTATGCTATCCCGCACCGAATGTTATGCATCTATATGGGGATGAGGTGCAAGGGAGAGGCATAGCACTACGCCTCTCCCTTGCACCTCATCCCCATATAGAGCATAACGTTTGGTGTGGGCTGCCATACCCCCCAAGCCCCATGGGCTCTCCCTTGCACCTCATCCCCATATAGATGCATAACATTCGGCGCGGGCTAGCATACTCCCAAAGTCCCATGGCATCTTGGATAGGAATCCTAACCATCACACGCATATCTCATGGGAGCTTTATATATATGCATAACATTCAGTGCAAGCTAGCATGCCCCCAAAGCCCCATGGGCTCTCCCTTGCACCTCATCCCCATATAGATGCAGCACCGGCTAGCATATCCCTAAAGCCCCATGGGGTCTTGGATAGGCATCCTAACCGTCACATGCATAGCACATGGGAGATTTATATATATAGTTAATTAATTAAAAAAGAGAAAAATAAAACTCAATAGGTTTTTTTCGTTACAACAAAGAAAGAAAAAAATGTTGCCATATATATAGGCAGTGATGTGTGTGAACACACTTAGGACCGCCGGGGCACTTTTTCCCTCTTTAGGAGGTTTTTTCTCCCGGCTTGAATATACGCCCATTATTCTAGGGCTAACTTATCTTTGTACATTGACACAATCTAATACACTGTGTGTTGTGTGCATTCTTGCTTCTTCTTCTCCAAGCTTTGTGTGCTTTCCTGCAACCCTAATTCCAACAATTGGTATCAGAGCAGGTATAGGCTCCCAGGGCTACGCCACTAGCACCCTCCGACTCACGTTCTCCGATTGAGGTGAGCTTTCACGGAGCACTTGCAGGCCTTATACTCTGCAGATAACGCCCGTATAGGGCTTTGTGTTCTCAGAAATTGCATCTGAGGTCGTTTCGGGCTCCGTTTTTGCATTACAAGTTCTGTAGAGATGTTTTCGTCATTTTCAAAACAGGCATACATATTCTATTGTGGACCGTGCTACATAGCACGAGTTGTTTTCTATTCAGTCTTTGCTTCATTACAGGTAGCTTTTGCATCAGTTTCAGTCAGTGGCCATGGTTGATAACAGCAATGATGTATTTCGCATGTTGTCTGCTGATGACAAATTGGATGGAGATAGCAACTACCCACTTTGGGCATACATGATGCAACATGTTTTGGTTGCAAAAGGAGTGTGGAACATTGTGTAGGGTACGGATGTATGTCAAGGTTCTGTGGATGTAGGATCTGTTGAGAATGTTGCAGGTTCTAGCAGCTCTACTGTTGCTACAATTTTACCCACTGTTGAACAAGCTCGTTGGGATGGTAAAGATGTGCAGACTCATACCTTGATTGCACTTTCTGTCAAACGTAACATCACTCCACATATTTGTTTATCTAAAATAGCAAAACAGGCTTGGGATATTCTAGCTGGTTTGTATGCAGGTCGTAACGAGGCAAAAATCTCTTACCTGCATAAAGAGCTAGAATCGAAGATTATGCAGGAAGATGATGACATGAATTTTTTTCTTGCTGAGATTAAAGATCTCAAGAAACAATTGATTTCTGAAGGTGAAATTATTCCTGATCATTCTCTTGTGTAGACTGTTCTTGATGCTTTACCTGAGTCATATCAGACTTTTGCTTCCAGGTGGAGACTTGTTAGGATAGACCTGATGTTGTCAAGTATGATACTTTAGTCATGCAAGAAGCACAGTCCAAGTGCAAAATAGGGCTAGGCAGTGTGCAGTTGATCAGGCATTTGTTGCTTCCCAACAAAGAAGAAGTGGTAAGGTAGCCCCTTCCACTGTTTCTTCTCCTATTAGTAGGTCTGCAACTTCTTCTCCTTCCACAGGTAGCAACAATAGGTCTAAGAAGGCTCTTGATAAAGGCAAGAAAAAGATCAGGTGTAACTATTGTAAGGCAACTGATCATGTCATTAAGAATTGCCCTAAGCTAAAGACTAAAGAGGCAAAGAAGAAAGAGGCAAATGCAGCCACAATAGCGGATGCTTCTACAAATGCAGATTCTGTAAATGTTGTGCAAGATACATAATGGGTGTTTAGCATGTATTGCGAGTATGACCCATCTATACATGATGCATGTTTGGCAGTTCCTGTTGACTCCGATGTATGGTATTTTAACAGTGGTGCTACAAAGCACATTACCTCGCATTGTGATATGTTCACTTGTCTTGTCCTAATGGGAATACAGTCACATGTGCCAATTGTCACGCGTTTTTTTAAAAGATCTTTTGGGCTCGTGTACATATGGATGCGTGGTGTGTGTGAAGGCTTTGCTATGAAGGGCATTGCCAGGTGTACAGGGTGGATGGCTTTTGTTGAGCTTGTTGCAGGCCTGTCCGGAAGTGGTCTATTGGAGGTTCGCTGGTGGGGATGATATCAGCTACTCGGTCTTTGAAGTGTGTGCACGTCCCAAGTACAGTGGGTATTGGAAAGTTGCATCTCGAAGAGGTACAGAAGCATGGGCATTTAAGGTTGAAGGGAAAGTATTGCCTTGGACATTGGTGTGAAAGCATTGAGGGTGGCCATCACATTGGGCTTTAAACAATAGAAAAAAATATAATAATATTAACGTGGCCCGCCACTTGGCTGTTTGCCTAGATGCCAACGTGCTGCCAACGCAGACGTTCAGGAAGCTCCAGAAGGTTGGCGAAGTAACGTGTGGGAGAGCGTGGAGAGTCGGCGCAGCTGGAGACAAAAGGTGAGGTTGCCGTTTTGTTTTGGGGGCTCTTGGGCATGTGCAGCCGCTAGCGCATGCAGAGGAGGGCGACTGGTGAGCTGCAGCCAAGCGGACAGTGTTGAAGTAGTGTGGCTGCCTAGGGACTAGACATGGGGGCCTCCCTTGTGAAGAGCAGCGAAGACTGGAGCGTGGACGGACTAAGGTGGTGCAGTCAGTCAGAGTGGACGCTGATTATGGGCTGGTGATACAGGGGGTGGAGCATGCAGGAGAGGCCGCCTTGTTTGTAGAGGCTTTCAGGGCGCAGTTGCTGCAGGTACACACAGCCGGGGCTCCCCTGGTGAAGTGCAGCCTTGAAGAGGCGCTGAATGCGCAAGAGAGCTGGTGAGGGTGGTCGAGAAACTAGCAGACGCGCCGAGAGCAGAGGCCGCCCTCCTTGAGGTGACAGCGCAGGTGACTGGAGCAGCGGGGCAGAATCACCGTGAAGAGGGTGATGACGTGTGGAGGCAGCCAGAGAGCTGCTGGCATCAAAGGCAACGGGTTGGTGGTCCGCTATTGAGGCTGGGGGCTTCTCGGTTGACGTGGAGACGCAAGGTTGGCGTCAAAGGTGAGATGCTGGTGTTGACGGAATCCTCCCTTCTGAAGAGCAGCGACGACGTGGAAGCTGCTGCAGTTGCTGGCGTCAAAGGAGACGGACAGCTTTTGATAGTGAAGGAGATTGGCTGGCGTCGAATGGCTAACGGGCTGGTGACTGTAGCGAGTGGCAGTGGGTTTGCAGAGAAGCAAAAGCTAGCGGTTCTTGAGGTGTTGTGGCCGCCTTGTAAAAGGAGGGAGAGGCTTCTTCGAAGGCTGGCGCAGAGCAGCTAAGGCAACTAGAAGGGTGGCCGCTTTGGGTACGAAAGCGGAGATACTGAGTGGACAGAGCCGAGACTGGGAGTGTGGACCGCCTGTAGGGAAGGTGGCAGTTTTTTGTGTGTGGCGCAACTGCAGCCACAAGAGAAGCTGGGTGAGCAGCTGCTAGCGGCTCTCGAGGTGATGGTCGTGTGGCTGACCAACGTGTGAGAGAAGAAGAGATGCTTTGGGTGCAGTTGCAGAGGGTTGTGGACAAGCGGATAGAGGTGACTGGTTGGCACAAAAAGGGTGGCTGGTGTGGGCCGCTGAAGCCAGAAGAAAGCAGAGGGGAAACCGTGAGACTGGAGAGAGAAAGACAAGTGTGGCTGCTTGGCTGGTGGGGCCGGTAGCACTGCAGAGAAGTGGCAGAGGATCAACACAGAGACAGAGAGAGAGATGTTGGTGTAGCTGCTGCTGGTGACACACACAGGAGTCATGGGCTGCAGAGAGAGTTGAAGGTTAGCTGGTGGGGCGCCTTCTAAAGAGAGAAGTGGCCGGGTTCTTTCTGGTGTGGTTGGCACAGCACGCAGGCGAGAGGTTCGCGGTGATTGAGGATGTGGTGTATCCTCGGCAGTGGATCGTGTGTGTTTGTGGTTGAAGAGGCTTGGTCGTCAAATGCAAGGTTGTAGTTCTTGAGGTGGTGTGGCCGTGGTGGAATTCCCTTGGCAGTAAATCCAGGCCTGAGTCAGTGTTTGTGGTTGTGTGAGTAAGGCTTTTGTGTCGAGAGAAGCTTGTATGAAGTGTTTTTTGGGAATATATTGCTGGGTGTTTGCTTTGTCTATGGTTCCCTTGTTTTGGCTGTCTGTGTGGCATGGGTGGGTGGTGAATTATGGAAAGTGTTCCAACCGGTGGCTGGTGGTGCCTCCGTTGTGTTGTTATTTTCCAAGTTTGGGAGGTGAAGGGCTATAGAGGCAGTGGTTCTTTCTTCTTCTTTTTCACCTCGCATTCTTCTGGTGCCCCCACTGAGGATAGCTCTGGTGTTGTTCTTTGTCTAGAAGGGCGTATGTTCCACTGAGGAGAGCTCAGGGATTGTTACAGGTTTTTAGGATGTGGTCTTATCCTAAATTTCATGGCAAGAAGGGTGAAGATGTGTGTGACTTTTTGGAGCAAATGGAGCTGGCATGCATTAGCAATCATGTTACAGATGAAGAGCAGATTTTGAAGCTAATAAAGATTTTCTTGAAGGGAGATGCCCGAAGCTGGCTTAAGGATTTTGAAGCACAGGATGCTGGTGTTTTGACCTTAGACAGCAGGTTGAAAGAAGGCCTTTTGGAGCGTTTTCAGCAAGCGGAGGATTCTAGTGTGCTGTGGCAGGAGTTGAGCATCTTGAAGCAGGTCCATGGGCAATCATTGGACGATTTTGTGAAGGTATTTACATGTTTGTGGAGTAAGTGGTGTATGACATTGAAGCAGGAAGTTCCTCCTATGTTTCTGAAGAAGAGCTTGTTTATTGATGGTTTGTTACCCCATTTGAAGGTCAGGGTTGAGTGAAGAATCCCAAGTCATTTGATGATGCAGTTAAGGTTGCTAGGGAAAAGGAAGGCAAGATTTTGAAGCAGATGGAGATGGGTATTTATCCGTATGAAGGTGTTGTGTCTGCAAGGGATATGCATGTGAATTTGGTTGAGGTGGATAAGAGTCCTATGCAAAGTTTGATTAAACAGGAGCCTCAAAGGCCTGTACAGGTGTAGAGAGGGATGTTTTATATGCCTTCTAATTTTTTTCCAAAGCAGGTGAAGGTGGATGAGAAGATTGATGATGCGACTGAAGCTAAGGTGGTGGATGAGAAGCAGGATGAGGAATCTAGGTCAAGGTTTGAGGCTTTTGCAGATAAGGAGTTGCCACTAGATTCTTCTTTGGCTTTGGACGTCATAGCTATATATGATAGTGATCTGGATGATATGCATGCACATGGAAGTAAAGAGGATGATGTCTTGGGATTGGCTGATGATAAGAAGGAAGAGGAGTTGGATATAGGATGCTTTGAAGAAGATTCTTTGCTAGATTTTGCGAGGGAGGAGGATGGGATAGAGACTTGTGATGAAGTGAAGATGGTTTGCAATGCGGATGTGGAGAGTGTGGAGGAAGATCCTTTCATTATGGATTTTCTTGGACAGCTGATCTGGTACCTGCGATGAGTGGTATGGATGTTTTTCCATCTGATGCATTATGTGCTGGGGAGTCTTTGGACGATGATACCAGGGGGGTTGGCAACACTCAAGAAGGTATGCATGTAGATTTGGCTGATGATGAGGAGCGTTGTGATGTGAGTATTGTGCTTGAGGATGATGTGTGGGAAGTTGCTAGCCTTGATGAACAGGAGCCAGAGATGGAGATGGATCCTAATATGGTCGAGAGTGTGACAAAGGCTTCTTTACGTGTTGCTGAAATGCTAAAAGCAAAGTGCATGGATGATAAGGGTTTTGAACCAGTGGAGCTGTATGGTTGTGAGGAGATGCCTGAATTACAAGAGCTGGAAGTGCTTGTGGACACTGCTGTTGGAAAGGATTTGAATTTTTGTCTGGATAAAGGGCAAGATGTTGGAACCTGGTATTGATGAATTGGATGCTAAATGCTGCAATGCCATAGGTTTTGAAGACGAGGAGGTTTGTTGTGAGTGAAGAGTAAGGGCTTGAGGGTGATGCTGTGTGGATAGAGTCTGTAACTGCTTATCAGATGATGGACGAAAATGATTTTCTAATGCGTGTGGTTGATGTTTGGTATGCAGTGATGCAGCCATGGTTTTTCACAGATGCTGGGGAATGGGATGGTGAGTTGGAGCTATTTCCTTTTGATCCTGGTGGATAGCTATTGGATTTGTCTTTTGCTGCTGAGCATAAATGCTCTAGCAGATGGGGGGGTTGGCAAAGTATGTCACGCGTTTTTTTGAAAGATCTTTTGGGTTCGTGTACATATGGATGTGTGGCGTGTGTGAAGGCTTTGCTATGAAGGGCATTGCCAGGTGTGCAGGGTGGATGGCTTTTGTTGAGCTTATTGTTGCAGGCCTGTCCGGAAGTGGTCTACTGGTGGGGATGATATCAGCTGCTTGGTCTTTGAAGTGTGTGTGCATCCCAAGTACAGTGGGTATTGGAAAGTTGCATCTCGAAGAGGTACGGAAGCATGGGCATTTAAGGTTGAAGGCAAGGTATTGCCTTGGACATTGGTGTGAAAGCATTGAGGGTGGCCATCACATTGGGCTTTAAACAATAGAAAAAAATATAATAATATTAACGTGGCCCGCCACTTGGCTGTTTGCCTAGATGCCAACGTGCTGCCAGCGCAGAGGTTCAGGAAGCTCCAGAAGGTTGGCGAAGCAACGTGTGGGAGAGCCTGGAGAGTCGGCGCAGCTGGGTACAGGGGGTGGAGCGTGCAGGAGAGGCCGCCTTGTTTGTAGGGGCTTTCAGGGCGCAGCTGCAGGTACACACAGTCGGGGCTCCCCTAGTGAAGTGCAGCCTTGAATGCACAAGAGAGCTGGTGAGGGTGGTCGAGAAGCTAGCAGACGCGCGGAGAGCAGAGGCCGCCCTTGAGGTGACAGCGCAGGTGACTGGAGCAGCGGGGCAGAATCACCGTGAAGAGGGTGATGACGTGTGGAGGCAGCCAGAGAGCTGCTGGCGTCAAAGGCAACGGGCTGGTGGTCCACTATTGAGGCTGGGAGCTTCTCGGTTGACGTGGAGACGCAAGGTTGGTGTCAAAGGTTTGATGCTGGTGTTGACGGGATCCTCCCTTGTGAAGAGCAGTAACGTGGAAGCTGTTGTAGCTGCTAGCGTCAAAGGAGATGGGCAGCTTTCGATAGTGAAGGAGACTGGCTGGCGTCGAAGGGCTGACGAGCTGGTGACTGTAGCAAGTGGCAGTGGGTTTGCAGAGAAGCAAAAGCTGGCAGTTCTTGAGGTGTTGTCACCGCCTTGTAAAAGGAGGGAGAGGCTTCTTCGAAGGCTGGCGCAGAGCAGCTAAGGCAACTAGAAGGGTGGCCGCTTTGGGTACGAAAGCGGAGATACTGAGTGGACAGAGCCGAGACTGGTGGGAGTGTGGACCGCCTATAGGGAAGGTGGCAGTTTTTTGTGTGTGGCGCAACTGCAGCCACAAGAGAAGCTGGGTGAGCAGCTGCTAGCAGCTCTCGAGGTGATCGTCGTGTGGCTGACCAATGTGTGAGAGAAGAAGAGATGCTTTGGGTGCAGTTGCAGAGGGTTGTGGACAAGCGGACAGAGGTGACTAGTTGGCACAAAAAGGGTGGCTGGTGTGGGCCGCTAGGTGAAGGCGGAAGAAAGCAGAGGGGAAACCGTGACTGGAGAGAGAAAGACAAGTGTGGCTGCTTGGCTGGTGGGGCCGGTAGCACTGCAAAGAAGTGGCAGAGGATCAACACAGAGACAGAGAGAGAGAGATGTTGGTGTAGCTGCTGTTGCTGGTGACACACACGAGTGATGGGCTGCAAAGAGAGTTGATGGTGGGGCGCCTTCTGAAGAGAGAAGTGGCCGGGTTCTTTCTGGTGTGGTTGGCACAGCACGCAGGTGAGAGGTTCGCGGTGATTGAGGATGTGGTGTATCCTCGGCAGTGGATCGTGTGTGTTTGTGGTTGAAGAGGCTTGGTCGTCAGATGCAAGGTTGTAGTTCCTGAGGTAGTGTGGCCGTGGTGGAATTCCCTTGGCAGTAAATCCAAGCCTGAGTCAGTGTTTGTGGTTGTTTGAGTAAGGCTTTTGTGTCGAGAGAAGCTTGTATGAAGTGTTTTCTCGGAATATATTGTTGGGTGTTTGCTTTGTCTATGGTGCCCCTCTTTTGGCTGTCGTTCTAGCGTGGGTGGGTGGTGAATTGTGGAAAGTGTTCCAGCCGGTGGCTGGTGGTGCCTTCGTTGTGTTGTTATTTTCCAAGTTTTGGAGGTGAAGGGCTATAGAGGCAGTGGTTCTTTCTTCTTTTTTTCACCTCGCACCAATAATGCTTCTTACCCAGTGAAGGGCATTGGTAAAATTATGCTTACTGCTGTAAATGGCAGTGCTTTTAGATGCTTTGTATGTGCCAGGGATAAAGAAGAATCTATTGTCTATCTCTGCGCTTGCTAGACTTGGACTTGTAGTCAAATTTGTGGGAAGACAGATGTACTATTCATGATTTGACTTCTAGTGATACGATTATTGCATCTTGCACCTTGTTTCGTGAGTATAGGCTCAATTCTTATGACAAGTGTGTGGAAGATTCAATAAATGCAGTTTCTGATAAAAAAAGGCAGTTTTAGATGCAAAACTATGGCATGCTCGTTTTGGTCATCTGAACTTTGCTAGTTTGCTGCGTTTGCAGAAATTTGATATGGTTGCTTCATTGCCCCCTCTTGAGGCACCATTAAAACATGTTTGTGAAGGCTGTATTTTGGGCAAAATGCAGCGGTTTGCATTTCCAAAGGATGGTTCTGTGTGGGCCACTCGCAAATTGCAACTTGTACATAGTGATGTATGTGGGCCTATGCAAACTCTGTCATTTGGTAAACACTTATACTTCGTGACTTTCATTGATGATTACTCAAGGCATGCATGGGAATATCCACTAAAGGCAAAGTCCGAAGTGTTTTTGTGCTTCAATTTGCTTATGGCTGAAAATGTATCCAATTGTACTATGGGCACCCTCCGTTCTGATCGAGGGGGGAGTACATGTCTAAAGAGTTTGATGCATTTCTGGCTAGTCGTGGGATAAAACACCAATGTACAGTGCCATATACCCCTCAGCAAAATGGTGTTGCTGAGAGGAAAAACAGATCACTTATGGAGATGGCACGATGTATGGTCAAGAGCCAAGCTTTGCCACATGCGTTTTGGCTTGAGGCTGTCATGTGTGCTGCATATGTACTCAACAGGTGTCCCACTAAGGCCTTACAGTCTATTACTCCATACGAAGCTTGGCATGGCAAGAAGCCTTCTATTGGTCACTTGCATGTCTTTGGTTGCTTGGCCTATGCTTTAGTGTCTATGCAACAACGTAGAAAATTGGATGATAAGGCTGTCAAATGTATTTTTGTTGGTTACAGTGCTGAGAGCAAGGGTTACAGATTGTATCATCCGCAGTCAAAGCATATCTTGATTAGTCGAGATGTTATTTTTGTGGAAGATGCTATGCAACCTTTGTTATCATGTACCAAAGAGGCAGGTGTGAGCTCACGGGATGTATTTGATACGTTGTTGCCTCTATTTATAGGTGGGAATTCAAATGTAAGTCCTAATGACGTAAATATTCAGCCTATGCAGGTTTCAAACGACATCATAGATCAGCCAATTTCTGATGCAAATTTACAGGATGTAATTTATGAGGATAGGGCTGAAAATGAGCAGGCTAGAGGTATGCCTAAATGGCTGGTGCAAACCTTGCGTGATAGTAAAAATGATACACCTATGTCTAATCGTACTCGTTCAGATTTTTAGCATGCCTCTTATGCATCGGATTGTTATGCTTTGGCTGTGTCTAGTATGTGTGAAGAGGAAGAACCTCTTTCATTTGATGAGGCACAAAAATCAAAAAATTGGTTGGCTACAATGCAAAGTGAATATGATGCTCTAATGAAGAATGGTACATGGTCTTTGTGTGATTTGCCTATTGGTAAAAAGGTCATTGGATGTAAGTGGGTTTTGAAGTTGAAACAAAAGCTAGATGGCAGTGTTGTGATGGCTATAAGGCTAGACTTGTTGCAAAGGGTTATGCTTAAGAAAAGGGCTTTGATTTTGATGAGACCTTTTCTCCCACTTGTCATATGACTACCATTCGTAACATTTTGCATTGGCAACTCATAATGGTTGGAATGTACATCAGTTGGACATAAAGACTGCATTCTTGAATGGAGATTTGCATGAGGAGGTGTATGTATCGCAACCTCGTGGTTTTGTTCAAAGAGGGTAGGAAAACAAAGTGTGCAGGTTGAAAAAGGCTTTGTATGGTTTAAAGCAAGCTCCACGAGCTTGGTATGAAAAGATACATGCATATTTGACTACACATGGTTTTCAGAATAGTCCAACAGAAAGCACTTTGTATGTTAAATGTGTGGATGATGTACATCTAATCATTGCTCTCTATGTTGATGACATGCTGCTCACAGGACCAAATGAAAGTCATATTGCTGATTTTAAGGCTGATTTGAATGCCTCTTTTGAGATGTTAGATTTGGAAAATTTGGCATCATTATTTGGGGATACAATTTAAGTAGTGTGATGGAGGTATTGCTTTATGTCAGACAAAGTATATTGAGACATTGTTGCAGAGATTTGGCCTTGAAGACTGCAAGCCTATTACTACTCCAATGGAGACAGGTTTGAAGTTGAGTCTTCATGATGCTGGAGATCACTTTGATGTCACACTCTATCAGACAGCTGTTGGTTGCCTCATTTATATATGCATTACGAGGTCGGACATTCAGTTTGCAGTCTCACAAGTGAGTAGGTTTATGCATAGCCCAGGGTCTCAGCATAAGAAGGTCGGTGAAAAAAATTCTGACTGGAACAAAATTCAAGCTGTGAAAAGTCAGGCCATGAAAAGTTAGACGTTAAAAAAAAATTTATAAAACTCCTGAAGTCCGTCGACGTGAAAAGGGGGTCCATCGGCCCAAAAAAAAAATCTCAGGAAAACACCCCTGTGAAGGCCCGTATCTTCTGAACCATATATTCGATGAAGGCACTCTATGGCTCATCGAAAAGCTGACATCGAGCTCTTCGACTTTGGAGTGGCTGTCCGAAGTCAAAATTGACCATTTTGGCCTCCGACTAGCAGTCTCAAAATTTGACCCAGAAATCAAGGCAAAAAATAGCCCAAAAACCACAAAAAATCGTAAAAATTAGTGCAAAAATGACAACGGGCCATATTCGGGCTACTTTTTGAGGGTCCAAACGACAATCACAGACAACTCAGGAAAACAAAGTTGTAGTACTCCAAAAATACTACAACTCCCTTATACAGAGTTTTTCAAAATTCCTTTTGGAACACCCTCAAAAACATGCTGCGAAACAAGGAAAAAAATTTCACATTTTTTTTCGTCTTGAGATGGTGATGGAAAATAGGTTTTAGGACCTCCTCTTCTATCTGGGAAGTTCCTATCATACGCTTTTTCCGAAAAAAATATCTTGTTCACGTGCATATAATAGCGACAGCTAATTAGGGCAAACGGACAACGAAGAGTACGCCAAGCCTCTTAAGGCTGTAATAACGAGCTGTGGGAAAGTATAAAAAGCAAAAAAAAAACTGTGATTGCTCATTAAGGAGCGTTTAGGCACTCTGACATGGCCATGATAGAGGGATTACCAGGGATCACATAAGGACTAAACTCAATGGCTAACATCTTCGAGCCATTGAGATCTATGCCATAAATTCACCTCCCAATGCCATTGGCCATCAATGGCAGTGTATCAACCCTAATCTCACCAATCGTTCTAATGGTATAAGTGCGGATCACAACATTATCTCAACCACTAGCTCACTAGACCCGCATGAGTCATTTTGTACAAAATCCATGAGCTCCACAATGCACGAGTTGATAAGACACGAGCCGTGAGTCTAGCAAGCAACATTTTCATGTGGCGTGAGCCATCAACCTGTGACATGAGCTAACTAGCCATCATGTAAGCCCAAAATGTCATGTGACATGAGCGAACGAGTTGTCATGTGAGTCCTAACCTTGCGTGAGCTAAGTTGCTCCAAATTTTCATAAGGCCAACCAGACGTGAGTCAATCATACGTGATGAGAGTCAATGAGACACACCAACAAAAAATAAAAAACCATTTATTTTTTTCAAGGTACATCATGTAGCCATATTTGCTAGTGATGTGTGTGAATATACTAGGGCCAATCGGGGCACTTTTTCCCTCTTTAGGAGATTTTTTCCCATGTGCTAGTATATATCCATCTTGGGATATGCTTATCATATTTGTATAGCACACATTCATAATCTATGTATCTATCTATGAGCTTCTCCACTGTGTGTGTGTATGTGCTTGCGCATCCCTATAACTTTGTTTCCAACATTTAGTATCAGAGTATATGCTCCTCTCGCCCTTGTTGCTATGCGTGCTTGACCCTTCACCCTAAGTCACTTGTCTTCTTGAATCGGATCAAGGAGCCCTTTTGGGAGAAGAAAGAGGAACTTGAAGTGTGAAGTACTTTATACTAAAATTTATGGCCAGATTTTTGTTTCGATTGTGCGTTTTGGGACCGTTCGCATGATTTTTGGCTTTTTGTAGATATCTACAGGGACCAGATTTTCATTATTCTTCTTCAAATTCTGGAGTAGTATTGTCAAATCTACTACATACAGGTGTGCAATGAAGACATCATTAGACAATCATCACACCGGATCTTGTTACACTTCAACGACATTGATCTCTACATCTTATGAGTAAAATATCTACTCACTTTATTTTGCATTTCTTTCATACACCTTGGAGGTCACTATTAGTTGGCATTATTAGCAGCCACCTTACTCTGCATTATTTCATGCATCTTGCATCAAAGGTTCACTTAGCACTTATAGGTTACGTGATTAGTTGCTTGGGTATTATTAGAAATGGCAGATAGTGATGTATTTAAGATGTTCCGTTTTTGAGGATAAGCTTGACGAGACCAACTACCCTTTATGGTCCTATATGATGTGGCATGTATTGGTAGCCAAAGGGATTTGGAATGTTGTGTTTGGTACTGAGAAACATCATGGTTCCTTTGATGAACATGCTACATAAGGTGCTGCAAACACGGTCTCAGTTTCACATGGTACATTATCACATGGTAGCATCTCCTATGTAAGAATAAACAAAGTGGGATGGAAGATATGTCTAGGCATATGCATTGCTTGCTTTGTCATTCAAGACTCACATTTGGTCATGTAGGACTATTAAACACGGATGTACTTGCGTCATTATACCAGGTACGTAATGAAGCACGTGTTATGTAAGATTCTTTCTCCGCCCGAATAATGAATAAGCTTTATTTTAATCCCCTGTAATCATTCCCTATTTTTGAATACAAGAAAATATAGTTTTTCCTTGTTTTTGCCTAGAGAGATGAAAAATTCTAGAGAGAGATAATTCAATATTGAGATATTTTTGGATAAACAAATTCTCCTAATATCAAAAATATGTTTCCCTGAAACAGAAGTTCAAAATAAATTCTCCAAGGTGCATTAGGAATCAATTAAAAATGATTTAAAAGACCTTAGCCTAAGGGTCAAGATTTTCTGAAATTTTTGGATTATGATCCAACTAAGGTTCCTATATGCCAATAAGATTAATCAAAGTGTTGAGATGAGATAAATCCAATGAATAAGAAAAAACCCAAAATGAGTAAATGCTCACACAAGATGAAGAGTTGACTAAGTACAAGATTTATTAATTAAAAACTTTGAGATATTACTAAGAACATGAGATATTTTGGAACAATGATACATTCTTGACACCTTGGTAATAAGGAGGGGGGAGACTTTGAGGTAGGCGCCTATTTCACACATGCGGATGAGTTTTTAATTCAAAAATATTAAGATATTTTTATCTCTCCTCTCTCCTGAATCAAACTAGATCAAAATGGGAGCTAAGCTGGTCCAAATCTTGTCCAAATTCAGCCAAACTGAACCTGGAAAATTCTAGAACTTAGTTGGACTTAGTTAGTGACCTCCCTCACCTATAAAAAGACCCTCATTCTTTTGTATTCCCATCTATGAGCTAGACCATGCCAGTATTACATTAAAATAAGCATATTTTCTATTATCCTTTAAAAATCCTCTACATTTTGGAGAGATTAGAGCTTCTCTCTCTCTCTCTCTCTCTCTTCAATCGTCCTTGGAGCTTTCCTCTCAACACACTAACCAATTGATTGGTTGGGGGCTTCTTCTAAGATAGAGAAGCAAGCAAATCAAGAGGTAAGATGTAATTTCATGGTTTTTTTCTCTAATATTCTCAATGTTTTCACTTTTCAACCCCTCTCAAGCTTGAGAAGTTTCAAATAGATTGTTTTTCAATGCAAATGAAGCTTTCTAAAGAATTCTAATGATTAATCACAAAAAGTTTATCTTTATGCTTAATTTAAGATGTTTTTTTATGTATATCTCTCTCTCCCCAAAAGAATGGTCATTCCTACGATCAATTCTTATTCAAATGATGCTTCTCATTGATAAAATCCCAATTCAAAGATCAAACTCTATGCTAGTTAAGCTAGAGGATAGAAAATGGCTTTTTTATGCTTTTATACTAATAAAATTTATTAAAAAATTAATACATAAATCATTTTTATGCATAATGTGAAAAGAGGACTTCCTACCATATTCTAGGATTAGTCATCCTATGCTAAAAGAATAATTTTCATCACATCCATGGAAAATTAATTTTTAATGTTTATGCATAAATAAGTAATTAGAGAAAAAGAGAAATTTTTAGTAATTTTATTTTTATGCAAAAGAGGAATTCCCGTGATAATGGAGATCCATGTATTTCAATGAAGAAAGAGAAAATTTGGTATATTAAAATAATATATATTTTTTAATTTAAAATTAAAAAACATTTTTAGATAAATTATTTTATGCATGAATAAATTTAAATGATGAAATAGGAATTCCCATCTATTTGGAATTCAATCATTTAAATGGAAAAAGTAGAATTTTTTTCATATTTAAATTAATGGATATTTTTATTTAATTTTAAAAGAAATTTTATCTAAATTTATTTTTATGCATGAGAAAAACTTAAATGATAAAAGAGAAATTTCCATCATAATTGGAATTCAATCATTTAAATGGTAAAAGTGGAATTCTTGGTATAATTAGAATAATGCATATTTTTATTTAATTTAAAGAGAAATTTTAGATAAATTCATTTTATGATATAAAAGAGGACTTTCCATGACAATTAGAATCCAATCATTAAATGAGAAAAAGAGAAATTTTAAGTTTATTCAAAAAATTGGATATTGGTATTTAGTTAAAAGAAGAATTTTTATGGTATTTAATTGAATTAAATTTTGTTTACAAAGTGGAATTTTTACCATAATTCCTCCTAGAGAATCAGGGTTGATAAATTAAGATTGGAAGAAAGAATATATTTAGATATTTTATGTGGTTAAATCACCAAATTGGTATTTATCCAAAATTAGATTAAATGGAAGAAGAGTATTTTCATTAAAATCCAATATTCTCTAATAAAACCATTTCTTAATCTACTATGAAAAAGAAGGAATGAAATTTACAAAGTTGGAATTTCCTTACAATTAGAAATTCAGTAGATGTTTATCTGAAGAAAATCCTTGTTAGAACTAAACCGAATGATTTTGGTTAGACCATGAGAGGGATGGTCAGTAAATCTACTTGTCCATCTCTCGATCGGAATCAAGCAAAATCCTCGTGACTGATTCCAGTTATTAATACAAAGAATAGACTACCGTTGAATTAACTAGTCTTCCCTTTCCTTGACCAAAATCACCAAGAATCTAGTTGGACAGTCAGTCAAATGATGGGTAGATTACCCCGATGAGAGATCAAGGATTCTCATTACGAAATTGGGGATTAAGGAAAAAGGGTTTTGTGGAACCAATCTTAAACTGGGAGTTTTACTTGCATAGAACCTTTGTTTTCATTTAAAGGAATGTTTTACACCAGAATGCTGGAGGAAGCATTTGGCATGTGTTTCGCTAATTAAAGAGGAGGTTCGTTGCTGTGGCGGGGTGTCGTCGAGACGTCGCTCGCGGCAAAGCCTGCCGAGGTCTTGACTAGGCTGCTATATGATTTTTGGAGCAGTTATGCCTTATGGAGCTGGAAATGAGCTGATTAAACAGGCTGTCTACTGTCATTAGTGAAACAGAGTGTGATTAATCGACCAATTACTCTCTCATCTTAAACAATTGGTCTAATTCCTTTTACATGGAGTTAGTGGACATCATTTCTAAGCTAATGAATGCCTGGTCTCTCAATTTGGACAAGCATTGAAGAAATTAGAGCAATTCTACTACTGGTTTTACTCGTTTTTCTCAAAACAGAGAAGGGGGTTTGATAAAATTGGTATGTACGCACCTTGGTTGGTGTTGATATGCAACATTGAGCTTGTTTAGGTGTCAATGCAAGTTATCCACACTTGATTGAACACTACATTGCAATTTGAAGCCTTGGAAAGCATGCCAAAATAGGGTACCTTGGACTGCGTATGCCAGTTCATTTTGGATGAAATCAGTTTGATTTTCTACACCAAAAGTGAAGTTTGTTGACTACTTTGGAGTATTTGGAACACTCATTAGAGTGTGGGTGAGCTGAGGAAGGCTCATTTACAGATTTGGACGTGTGCGGAATTGAGCAAATATGTCGGACAATCCAGTACAAATTGTGGGTGAAAAGTTGGATAGGAAGAACTTCCAGGCATGGAAGTACAGGATTAAAAGTTTTCTGAAGAGAAAAGGTTTTTGGAATCTTATTACATGTGCGGAGCCAAAGCCGGAACTACCCCGACAACCTACACAGCAATAGGTTATAGCTCATAAGCAATGGTTAGAAAGAGCATACAAAGTTTTGCATTATCTATCTATATGTATTTCGGATGCTATACTCATACATATACATGATGTTGAGAATCCCAAGGATGCATGGGATACATTGGTAAAGCTGTTTGATACAGACACTAGTGCTCGCAAGTCTCAATTGGCGATAACAGATTCATAATGTGAAACGAAAAGGAAGGAGCATCCATGATTATGTACAAGAGATAAAGAAGTATGCAGATGCATTGGGAACAATCAATGCCCCCATGCCTGATGATGGTTTGGTAGACATTACCTTGCGTGGTCTTGGCAAGGAGTATAAGTCTTTTGATACATCCATCTCGGTTCGGAGTACAAGTTTACCAGACTTTGATGAGTTGGTTTCACTCTTGCTTGTTGAGGAAATCAAACTCAGTGACTCCTTTCATGATTCATCTACTAGCCATGATGATAATGGCAGAAATCAGGCTTTCTATTCATAAAGAGGATTTAGAGGCAAGGGGGGATTTGCATCACGTGGCCATGGTAATGGTCGTGGATGGCAAGACAGTCACCACAACAAAATTTTCAACCTACATATGGTGCTAGAGGTGGTCGTTTGGATATACACCTCAGAGAGGCAGAGGTAATCCTCGTGGTAGAGGACGTTGGCAAGGCCAACAAACATCTATGCAAAATGTGGAATGCCATTACTGTGGAAAATTTGGTCATATGGCACGTGATTGTTTCTCAAACAAAATGATTTGACAGGGGGTAGAGCACAACATGGTGGACATTATGCACAACATGGTGGTGGAAATTATGCATCAAGCAGTAATGATGGTAGCGCAAATCACTTGTTTGCCATGAAACATGTTGTAGGATCTATGATGACAAATGCTGAAAGTGATGACACATGGTATATGGACTCTGGAGCATCAAACCATATGACTTGTCATGGCGAATGGTTTGAGCATATGAAGCCTATGGATGTGGAAACAGGAGATGATACTCAACATGCTATCACACATGTTGGAAGTGTACCATTGGTTATGCACAATGGTGAAACAAAGTCTATGGCAGATGTCTTGTATGTGCCTTCTACTATTACAAAAAGTTTGGCCTCAGTTGGTCAAATGGTGGAACAGGGATTACAAGTTCGTTTCAATGAGCATGGTTGCCTCGTTGAGGATTTCAAAAATGGATGCAGAGTCATTACCAAAGGCAAGAAAGAAGGCAGGTTATTTAAGTTGGATGCTAGGATTCTTGAGTTGAAATCAGCCATGTTCTCTAAAAGCCGAAATGTGGTACAAGACATTGACATGTGGCATAAAAGGATTGGACATGTGAACATACAAAGGTTAAAGAATATGCAGGCAAGAGGCATTGTTAGTGGGCTACCTAGATTCAAGTATGATGAGAATAGGCATGTTTGTGATGCCTGTCAATTTGGAAAGCATGCGAGGTTGCCATTTCCTAGAGAAGGCAACATGAGTAGCAGGCCACTTGAAATAGTTCATAGCGATGTATGGGGTCCTGCACAAAACCCATCCATTAAATGCAACTTATATTATGTGACATTCATTGATGATTTCAGCAGAATGACTTGGATTTACAGAGAGAAAAGTGAAGTGTTGGGAAAGTTTATGGATTTCAAAGCTTTTGCAAAGAAGCAATATGGCTCTTGGATAAAATGTTTGAGGAAAGATGGAGGTGGGGTGAATACACCTCACATGCTTTTGAGCATTTATTGAGAAAGCATGGCATAAGAAGGCAATTAACTTGCAGGTATACACCTCAGCAAAATGGTGTTGTTGAGAGAAAGAATAGAGTCATTTGTGAAGTGGCCAGGGCAATGCTCAATGAAAAGAGCATGCCAGACTATTATTGGGCAGAAGAATGTGCCACTGCAGTGTATATACTGAATAAGACACCCACAGTAGCCATACATGAAACTACACCAGAGATGCGGCTTACAGGTTTTAGGCCAGACATTGGACACCTCAAAGTGTTTGGTTGCATATAGCTTATGTACATGTGCCTGACGAGAGAAGGAGGAAGTTGGATCTTAACTTTAGCTTTAGAAAATAGATACGCACAAAACAGATATGATCATAGATTTCATAACTCAAAATTTCCATTCAATCCCTTGTTTCACAAAAACAGTACCACTTTGGACTCTCCGTTGTGGACCAGCTAGTCAGCAAGAGATTATATTAATCATTTCATCAACATACATATATATATCTTCCTTGACATACGTATGGGAGTCCTAAGCACCACGAGCCCGTGCATCGCCTGGTCAGAACCCTCCAGGATTCTCCTTAGGTGTCCTGGTACTTCACAGAAGGACCGCTTCGTCCGCCCTCGCCCATCGTACCGGAAGCACACCATTTTTCACCATACCCAGGTTGGTTAAGACGTGGGCAAGTTTTTGCTGCGTGAGCTGTCCCTCGAACACTCCCCGCCAGCTGTTGCAACCGAACTTCCCTTAGATAAACATATATGCCAAATGCTCCCTCCAGCTTTCTGGCGTAAAATAGTCCTTTAAGAAAACAAGGTTTCTATGCAAGTTTTCAGTTTTGATTTTGTTTGAAAACCATGAATAATCTTAAATCCATATCTGAATACTTCTAGATCCAGGTCTGAATTCTAAAAAGAATTCCTTGAATTCTGTTAACTTGATCCTCAGATCAAAATAAAAAATCTTAACTTAGTTTTTGATTCGGTGGGGGATTTGAGTACATTTTTCCTGAACTCGGCACATCGTCATTGATTGAAACTAACGAAGGAATTAGGTCTTGGTCAATAGTCTGAATCAGAGTTTGGGTCTGGAAAGGTTCTTCCTAAACTATCTTTCTCGAAAAGGCACTATTTTAACTTCTCTTTTTCTAAGATTTCGTTCGACGAATATTTGCTTACAGATTTCTAAAACAGGAATTTCTTATGAGAAATAAAATAATCATTTATCTCGATCTCCGACTTCGATAGTTTAATTGAATTTTCTCATTACCATCTTAGTGAATATGAAACGGTAGCATTTCTTCTCACAGATTATCTACTTATTCATTTTTCTAATTTTTACGAAAATTAAACAGAGGATTAAGGAGAACCCTTATTTAATTATAAAGATTCTATATGCATCTAATTATGCATAAAATCCAATTCTGATGAAAGTCACACTTTTATCTCATAAAAATCATTTATGTTGAAAATCACTCTTTTATCATGAAAGAATTTTTTTTATGCATATGTTTATGTATATAAATCATTTATGATGAAAATCACTCTTTTAATATAAAAGAATTTCTTTTATGCATACGTTTATGCATAAAAATCATTTATGATGAAAATCACACTTTTAATATAAAAAAATATCTTTTATGCATATGTTTATGCATAAAAATCATTTATGATGAAAATCACACTTTTAATATAAAAATATATATTTTATGCATAAAAATTATTTATGATGAAAATCACACTTTTAATATAAAAAAATATCTTTTATGCATATGTTTATGCATAAAAATCATTTATGATGAAAATCACTCTTTTAATATAAAAATATATCTTTTATGCATATGTTTATGCATAAAAATTATTTATGATGAAAATCACACTTTTAATATAAAAATATATCTTTTATGCATATGTTTATGCATAAAAATCATTTATGATAAAAATCACACTTTTAATATAAAAAAACATCTTTTATGCATATGTTTATGCATAAAATCATTTATGATGAAAATCACACTTTTAACATAAAAAAATATCTTTTATGCATATGTTTATGCATAAAAATCATTTATGATGAAAATCACACTTTTAATATAAAAAAATATCTTTTATGCATATGTTTATGCATAAAAATTATTTATGATAAATGTAAAACTTTTATAATAAAAATTATTCTTTTATGCATAGAAATCAATAATGATAAAAGTAACACTTTTATAATAATAAAAAATTCTTTTATGCATAGAAATCAATAATGATAAAAGTAACACTTTTATAATAAAAAAATATTCTTTTATGCATACTTTTATGCATAGAAATCAATAATTATAAAAGTAACACTTTTATAATAAAAAAATATTCTTTTATGCATACTTTTATGCATAGAAATCAATAATGATTTTATAATAAAAAAATATTACATAAAAATCCATAATGAAGAAAGTAACACTTTCATTAAAAAATTATCAATAAGTATCTTTCATAGAATTTAATTCTATTGAAAATCATTCTTTTATAAAAATTAATCAATATGCATCTTTCTATGCATGAATGAAAATGACACTTTTAGAATACTCTAACGATGGGGATTACTCTTTTTGATTAATAAAAGATAAAATTTATTTCATAAATTTTTAAAAAGTTTTGCCATAACCTCCTTTGTATGGCTGACCATTTTTCAATTTTTAACTCACTACAATTAATTAGAAGTTCACCAAGAGTATTTAAATTATTCTAGTGTAAACATTTTCTACTTATTTAAGAGAACATTATGAATAACTTGATTTTATCCAATAATCAATCATCTAGGACAAAGAATGGTTGGATTTACTAAAGAAGAGAAGGGAATGCCTTTTTTGAATGAGGCATAACATCCATTCAATTTAGAGAAGACAAAAATCATAACATCCATTCAATTTAGAGAAGACAAAAATCATAAAAAACCATAAAAGAAATAGAAAAGAGAAGAATCTCCAACTTACATGGATAATTTGAGAGATTTCCTTTGGCTTGATGGTTTGAGGGTTCTACTCTTGTTTGAAACAAGAGTGGCCACCAATCTTTTAGAAGAGGGAAGGTCAAAAACTAATGAATTATGAGTAAAATTCACAGTTTTTGGCACTTGGGAGAGGCAGGGTAACAGTGCAAAACACTATTGAGTTTCAACAAAAGGGAAGGCTTGTATTTATAGGAAAAAGTGAGCTTCTAACCAGGCCAACTGATTCTAGAATTTTCCAGATCAGTTTGGTCACTTTTTGACCATTTTTGGGTCAGTTTAGTCCACTTTTTGGATCTAGTTGAAACAGCAGAGAGGAGAGATAAAAATATCTCATTATTTGGGAGTCTAAAACTCATTCAATCATGTGAAATAGGCACCTCCTTCATGAGGGAAATTCCCCCATACTAAGGTGTCAAAAATGCATCATTTCATCTAAATATCTCTCTTTTTTACCTATTAACCTTGTCCTTAGTCAACTCTTCATCTTATTAGAATATTTATTCCTTTTTGGGGGATTTTCTTTTTATTCTTTTATTTATCTCCTCCCTACATTTGGATGAATCTTATTGGTCAATAGGAACCTTAATTTAAAATTTCGAAAAAATCTTGACCCTCAGGATAATGCCTCTTGAACAAATTATACTTAATTTCTAATGCACCTTCTAAAAATATTTTTAAACTTCTATTTTAGGAAAACTTATTTTAATAAGATGATAAAATTTTCCATCTAAAAATATTTAAAATCTAAATAATCTCTCTCTAGAATATTTTCTCTCTCTAGGTCAAAACTGGTAGAAACAAGATCTTTTATATTTCTGAAGAGGAGGAAGATGCTGGACATCTTGAGAGGCTAGGGAGGAATCTTACACTCCTCCCTGTGAGATAGAACTAGGTCATACCTACTAATCGTATCCTTGTATCTTACATGGTCAAGGTGTCACGAGTAGGAAACTACCCTAAGCTAGACTTAGTAGACTATCTTAAAGGTTTCCCCTATTTAGGAAGTGGTGGATCTTACAGTTCGAGCTCAAAAAGCTTGACAAAACATGCCTCCTAGCTGTATACAGCATGATTATAGAAAATTGAGGCGTAAACAAGACTAGCCAAAGGACAAGCAAATGAACGAGGGAGACAAAACATGCCTCCTAGCTGTATACAGCATGATTATAAAAAAATTGAGGCGTAAACAATGGTTTGATGACTAGCCAAAGGACAAGCAAATGAACGAGGGAGACATGATCCTCCTGTTTAGCACAAAAACCCATAAAAGAATCTCAAGCTCAGAGGCTTAGAACCTTTCCTAGATAACCCTGTAAGGTACAGTGTGCATAGAGACACTCGGACGACGTCAAGATGGTGGGATATTTCAATGGTAGCAAATTAAAACACTACTATGGCCTACTCACTGAAACCACTCTCACGGCCATTCATGACAAAAAACAAAGAAAAAATGAACACGAAGAAATGAAATGAGCAGCCCAACAAGAGGCTAAAGAGAGGCAAGCCGAGAAAAACATTGTGGTCAACATGGCCCAAGTTGTAGACCTTGAAGAAGAAGATTGGGAGGTGAAGCCTGCTCGGTTATGGTTAGGAATGACCACCCCAATAAGCTTCACCTAAAAATTAGCTCTTGTAGATTGTTATGGCTCACCCTAACCCTCCTTGAAACACATCCAAAAAGAGATTACCTGGTGAACCGCAACTATCGTGAGTGAGGATCTTTCCAATGGCCGAGCTCGAAACCCTTGAGGTCTCCAAGCTCTACAAATCCTTGAGAAGCAATTCCACCGCGTCTTCTGCGAGTGTTGTCACACCGCTGCGTTGCACTATGAGTCCTCGTCCCTCCTCTCACCTCACTCACTCATACACACTCACTAGCATGCATTAGGGCGAGAGATTAGCAAGATCAAGACTCAATTGCAGAATGGGAGAGTATGTTGTATTATGAGAGAAATTCACTTATATAGATGGCCATAAGTGTTCACACTCACTTAAACTATGGCCGACCGGGCACTTTAGGCTCCTAAGAGGCCTAATGCTATTACAATGACTACTCTCATAATATATCCATGAAGTACATCACTTAGGACTTCATCCTATCTTGCTAGCACACGCTCTTGAAGCGGGAATTGCCAGAAATACTCCGTCGTCACACCATTACGAGCGCCTGTCCAAGTTGTAGCTTTGGACACTATTGCTTCATATCTTGAATGTATGACCCTTGGTGTATCTGTCGTGACTCCTTGATGTAAGATAATGGTGGTAGCTCTTGTTAATCCTAGAATTGGATTAACATCCCCCCTTCCTGATGGTGGCGATCATGTCCACATATCGCGATCACGTCCACATAATCGCGTTGAAGACCTTTGTGTGGGAGAATGAAGAAGATTTGTCGATGGCGTTGATAATGAGTGACGTTCAATGGTCTTTGTTTCTCTAGAAGGAATAAGAAAAGCTAGTTAATGAATGAAGAGGTTAGTGGTGGAGTTCTAACAGGGTGGGGTTTTTTGTGAATGATTGCATTTTTATATTTGTGTAAGCTCTTTTTTATATAGCAAGGTTACATTTGATTTTTGTTAGTGGAGACACTAAGAGATGTTAATAATGGGTGAGAAGAGAGGAAAGAATCTAGAGGAACGTAGACTTAATCATCATCAGAATAAGATGGTGATTCTCAGTTCCTCATTTGTTTCATTGAAGCAACATCATGCATCTTTTGAAGTAATTGGCTTTTGATGATATCCCTTTGTAGCAAGATTCTTATCAAATGTTGTTGAGAAGGACATGTTCTTGTCTTCTTCTACCCATATGCTTTTTATGTTTTTATGTATATTTAAGTGCTTTTATGAAGCAGATTTACATGAAGTACAAGAATTGAGTCATATAGACTCTTATTGAACTGCTCTATAATGAAGTGGATATTTGTTGGGGTGAGGATTGAAAAATTTACGTTGACTTGTGAGGCTAATATAGATATCTTCAGTAAAGGATTGAAGATCATTGATTTGTGAAGATGGTGGCGTAGTTTGGAGAGGTTCGTAATTCGAAGGAAAATTCCAAGCTGTGAGATTCCCCTGTTCCCACCGAGCAACGGATTCGGGTACTAGCAGCGGAAGTAGCACTTCTCGCACGGGACAGGGGTCCCACATTCGGGGCCTCGTCCACGGATATCCGGACAAGAGACTAATCCGTCGGTTTTTCCAAAACCGAACCCGGAAAAACTTCCCTTACCCGGAAAGCACGGGCGATTCCACCAGGATAATTTTTTTACTCTAACGTAGTCAAGATCATTACTGATCACGCTGATCCAACTGCACCTATAAAGATACTCGGTCGGATCAAGGAAGAAACTTGCACTTGGATCATTGGGATCAACGCTTTTTTCCCCATCAAGAGGCACAGCCGTTGATTCCTATCCATAGAACAATTACTATCCGGGACTTACTTCATCTATCGTAATAACAGAAATTGAGTTTCGGTTTACGGATCCATCAGTCCAGCCTAACCCCATCCGATCCCATGGGTTAGCCAACCGCCCAACCACTGTAGTGATGGGATCCAATTTGGAATTTGGTTAGGTTTTGTCCCGGGTACCAAGGAAAAGAGTTCCAAGGCCCCCTAGCCGGAATTTCATGCAAACATAAAACTAGCCACACCACTTACACACCCAATATGAAAATTGCCTTTTTCTTAGCATCAGCTAACTTTAAAACAATCCTTTAATGAAACCATAGTACCACTGATCACAATCTCCCAATTTATCCAGTTGATTCATAATTTTCCATCATTCCTTCATCAGAGTATCTATGGTATCATTGGCAACTAGAACGCTCACCACCTGTCCACACAGAGGCCGTTTCCATAGTTCCTAGCCCATAATACTCGGCAATATAATCACTTATCAAGATGGACTCTCGTTGAAGATCAGCAAGATCAACCAACAGATCCATATAAAAGAGCCATGGACTCATCCGTTGAGGACCAGCAAGGTCAGTCAACCAGATCCATGCCCGGTTTCACAAAACAACTCTTACTCCTTGTTCCAATATCTTCCTCGACGCACGCGTGGGTATCCTAGGCGACCCAGAGCCCGAGCACCGTATGGTCAGCACCCTCTAGGATCCTTCGCAGGTGACCTAGCGCTTCACTCATAGGCCGCTTCCTTGGTCCCTCATCCACCGTACCGGAAGCTCACCATTTTAATCGAACCGAGGCTGGTCAAGACCTCGGTCGACCTTGCTACGCGAGACGTCCTCCATTGACTCTCCGTCAGCAGTTGCAACTTTATCAGTTAGGTCTCCACGACCTTAATCACAAGACGGTCAAAATGCTTCCCCAGCATTCTTGACATAAAACAGCCATTTACAAACAGCATTTACAAACAGTTTACAAATACAGTTTCTATATTAACTCTATTTTTCCACATTATCCCTCATTAATCCACATTACTTATTCCACATTCCATGTATATGTGTACTCATCCAATCACCTCCTTTTCCATTCTTCACTTCAGATTCCTTCACATCACATATCATATATTCACATCCATATCCACATCCATACATCCACATCCACATCCACATTCACATCCATACATCCACATCTACATGCTTATCTCCATTTTCACATCCTCATTTATACATCCACATCCCATATCCACATTCATACATACACATCCATATCCACATCCACATCCACATCCACATTCACATCCATGCATCCACATCTACATGCTTACCTCCATTTTCACATCCTCATTTATACATCCACATCCCATATCCACATTCATACATACACATCCATACATCCACATCTACATCCACATACATACATACATCCACATCCACATTCCACATTCACATCTATACATCCACATCTACATTCACATTCACATACATCCACATCCACATTCCCATACATCCACATCTATACATCCACATTCCACATTCACATCTACATTCACATTCACATACATGCATCCACATCTACATGCTTACCTCCATTTTCACATCCTCATTTGTACATCCACATCCCATATCCACATTCATACATACACATCCATACATCCACATCTACATCCACATACATACATACATCCACATCCACATTCCACATTCACATCTATACATCCACATCTACATTCACATTCGCATACATCCACATCCACATTCCCATACATCCACATCTATACATCCACATTCCACATTTACATCTATACATCCACATCTACATCCACATACATACATACATCCACATCCACATTCCACATTCACATCTATACATCCACATCTACATTCACATTCGCATACATCCACATCCACATTCACATTTACATCTATGCATAAACATCTTCATGCATATATCCATTTTCATGTTCATACATCCACACTCCCATCTCCATATCCACACATCCACATACATACATCCATTTTCACATTCCCATTTATATAACCCCATATACCTTCACATCTAATCTTTTACATCACATCCATTCTCGCCCTATCACAACCCATATACATCTTATCCTATCACATACACTTCTTACCTCATCCCCCCATACACATCTTAATTCATCTTATCACATCCTAACTTATTTCATAAGCATCTTATCACCTCTTATCACACCTCTTATCACATCCTATCACTTTCCATACGCATCTTATCAATTCTTATCACATCTCATACACCTCTTATCACATCTTATCACATTTCATATCTTTTTTTTTTTTTTAAAAGAGAATTCTTTTATTTGATATAAGATTTCTCTACACATTTATTTATACATAAATTCCATTTAAGGAGACTAACACTTTCGAAATTAAAATCAATCTTTTATGCATCTTCTTATGCATGATTTCAATTTGGTAGGGAATTATACTTTTAGAATAAAAGAATTTCTCTTATGCATCTAAGTTAAGCATAAAATCCATTTATGAGGAAAATCAAACTTTTAGTATAAAAAGAATATCTTTTATGCATACCTATATGCATGAAATCCAATATGATAAAAGTAACACTTTTGATATAAAAATTTTTCCTTTATGCATACTTCTATGCATGAAAATTAAAAATGATAAAAGTAACACTTTTGATATAAAAATTTTCCTTTATGCATACTTCTATGCATGAAAATTAAAAATGATAAAAGTAACACTTTTGATATAAAAATTTCCTTTTATGCATACTTTTATGTATGAAATAAAAATGATAAAAGTAACACTTTTGATATAAAAATTTATCCATTATGCATACTTCTATGCATGAAAATAAAAATGGTAAAAATAACACTTTTGATATAAAAATTTATCCTTTATGCATACTTCTATGCATGAAAGTAAAAATGATAAAAGTAACACTTTTGATATAAAAATTTATCCATTATGCATACTTCTATGCATGAAAATAAAAATGGTAAAAATAACACTTTTGATATAAAAATTTATCCTTTATGCATAATATTAAATTTCAATTTCTCCATGATTATAATGAAATTCTTTCAATTAATCTAGGATGATGATTCCTAGAATATGGTAGGAAGTCCTCTTTTTATGCTTTGAATGAAAAATTTTTTATGCATAATTTTTATAAAAATTTTGCCATAGCTCTGCTGCTATGACTGATAAATCTCAATTTTTCTAAGGGATAAAGCTTATCATTAAGGAAATAATTAAAATAATCTCTAATTGGATCCTTAATCCATAATGGATTGAATCATCAATATACATAAACTAAAAGCATAGAAAAAAGCCATTCATTTGGCCTCAAGCATAGCTTAATCTTGGGTTAAGGAAAAGCTTTATGAAAAGCTTGATTTGGATTGAGAATGGGTCATGAGTATGACCATTTCTTGAGTGAGAGAGAGAATTTACATAAAAATCATTAGAATTTAAACATTAATGAAAATTAACCTCAATAGCATTTATTAAATTATGTAACTCTTCACTACTATTCACCAATAAACTTCAATAGCATTTAAAAACAACATACCAATTAAGCTTCTCAAGTTTGAGAGGGGTTGAGAAGAGAGAAACATTAAGAAATTATAGAAAGATCAATATTCACTAATTACCTTACAACTTGCTTGATTCTTTGTTCACGGTAGAGGCCCCCAACCAATCAATTGGTTAAGTATGTTGATGGAGCCACTAATGGGGATTGAAGAAAGAGGGAAGCTCCAAAAACTAGTGAATTATTAAATGAATTCACAGTTCTTGGCTTAGGTGGAGTAGAGTAACGATGCATAAACACTATATATTTTTCAACAAGGGTGAGGCTTCTATTTATAGGAAAAATTGAGCTCCTAACCAAACAAACTGATTCTAGAATTTTCTAAATCAGTTTGGTCAATATTTGACCATTTTTAGGTCAGTTAAGCTAACTTTTTGGAACTAGACTTGAATGAGGAGAGAGGAGAGATGAAATATCTCAATTTTTATGAGTTTAAAACTCATTCAAGCATGTGAAATATGCACCTCCTTTAAAGAGCTCCCCTTCCTTACATATGTCATATTTTTAATATTGCTCATAGTTTTTTACTAATAAACCTTGTACATTTTCAACTCTTCATCTTATGTGAAATATGCACCTCCTTTAAAGAACTCCCCTTCCTTACATATGTCATACTTTTAATATTGCTCATAATTTTTTATTAATAAACTTTGTACATTTTCAACTCTTCATCTTATGTGAAATATGCACCTCCTTTAAAGAACTCCTCTTCCTTACATATGTCATACTTTTAATATTGCTCATAATTTTTTACTAATAAACCTTGTACATTTTCAACTCTTCACCTCATGTGAGCATTTACTCATTTTTGGGTATCTTCTTTTTACAAATTTGGATTTATCTCTTCCCTACACATGGATTGATGCTATTGGCCCATAGGAACCTTAATTGGACCATAGTCTAAAGATTTCTGAAAATCTAGACCCTTAGACTAAGGTTCTTTATACCTATTTCCAATTAATTCCAATTGCACATTGGAAAATTCTTTTTGAATTTCTGTTTCAGGGGAACTCATCTGAATTATAAGAGATATTTTTCTATCCAAAAATATTCAAAATCTGAATATTCTCTCTCTAGAATAATTTTCCTCTCTCTAGGCTAAAATAGTTAGCAACAGGGTCTTTATATTTCTGAAGAGGGTTGATTACAGGGGAAGATACTAGACATCAAAAAGGGGGTTGGGAGAGGAATCTTACATTCTTATGCATGATTTTAATTTGGTAGGGAATTATACTTTTAGAATAAAAGAATTTCTCTTATGCATCTAAGTTAAGCATAAAATCCATTTATGAGGAAAATCAAACTTTTAGTATAAAAAGAATATCTTTTATGCATACCTATATGCATGAAATCCAATATGATAAAAGTAACACTTTTGATATAAAAATTTTTCCTTTATGCATACTTCTATGCATGAAAATTAAAAATGATAAAAGTAACACTTTTGATATAAAAATTTTCCTTTATGCATACTTCTATGCATGAAAATTAAAAATGATAAAAGTAACACTTTTGATATAAAAATTTCCTTTTATGCATACTTTTATGTATGAAATAAAAATGATAAAAGTAACACTTTTGATATAAAAATTTATCCATTATGCATACTTCTATGCATGAAAATAAAAATGGTAAAAATAACACTTTTGATATAAAAATTTATCCTTTATGCATACTTCTATGCATGAAAGTAAAAATGATAAAAGTAACACTTTTGATATAAAAATTTATCCATTATGCATACTTCTATGCATGAAAATAAAAATGGTAAAAATAACACTTTTGATATAAAAATTTATCCTTTATGCATAATATTAAATTTCAATTTCTCCATGATTATAATGAAATTCTTTCAATTAATCTAGGATGATGATTCCTAGAATATGGTAGGAAGTCCTCTTTTTATGCTTTGAATGAAAAATTTTTTATGCATAATTTTTATAAAAATTTTGCCATAGCTCTGCTGCTATGACTGATAAATCTCAATTTTTCTAAGGGATAAAGCTTATCATTAAGGAAATAATTAAAATAATCTCTAATTGGATCCTTAATCCATAATGGATTGAATCATCAATATACATAAACTAAAAGCATAGAAAAAAGCCATTCATTTGGCCTCAAGCATAGCTTAATCTTGGGTTAAGGAAAAGCTTTATGAAAAGCTTGATTTGGATTGAGAATGGGTCATGAGTATGACCATTTCTTGAGTGAGAGAGAGAATTTACATAAAAATCATTAGAATTTAAACATTAATGAAAATTAACCTCAATAGCATTTATTAAATTATGTAACTCTTCACTACTATTCACCAATAAACTTCAATAGCATTTAAAAACAACATACCAATTAAGCTTCTCAAGTTTGAGAGGGGTTGAGAAGAGAGAAACATTAAGAAATTATAGAAAGATCAATATTCACTAATTACCTTACAACTTGCTTGATTCTTTGTTCACGGTAGAGGCCCCCAACCAATCAATTGGTTAAGTATGTTGATGGAGCCACTAATGGGGATTGAAGAAAGAGGGAAGCTCCAAAAACTAGTGAATTATTAAATGAATTCACAGTTCTTGGCTTAGGTGGAGTAGAGTAACGATGCATAAACACTATATATTTTTCAACAAGGGTGAGGCTTCTATTTATAGGAAAAATTGAGCTCCTAACCAAACAAACTGATTCTAGAATTTTCTAAATCAGTTTGGTCAATATTTGACCATTTTTAGGTCAGTTAAGCTAACTTTTTGGAACTAGACTTGAATGAGGAGAGAGGAGAGATGAAATATCTCAATTTTTATGAGTTTAAAACTCATTCAAGCATGTGAAATATGCACCTCCTTTAAAGAACTCCCCTTCCTTACATATGTCATATTTTTAATATTGCTCATAGTTTTTTACTAATAAACCTTGTACATTTTCAACTCTTCATCTTATGTGAAATATGCACCTCCTTTAAAGAACTCCCCTTCCTTACATATGTCATACTTTTAATATTGCTCATAATTTTTTATTAATAAACTTTGTACATTTTCAACTCTTCATCTTATGTGAAATATGCACCTCCTTTAAAGAACTCCTCTTCCTTACATATGTCATACTTTTAATATTGCTCATAATTTTTTACTAATAAACCTTGTACATTTTCAACTCTTCACCTCATGTGAGCATTTACTCATTTTTGGGTATCTTCTTTTTACAAATTTGGATTTATCTCTTCCCTACACATGGATTGATGCTATTGGCCCATAGGAACCTTAATTGGACCATAGTCTAAAGATTTCTGAAAATCTAGACCCTTAGACTAAGGTTCTTTATACCTATTTCCAATTAATTCCAATTGCACATTGGAAAATTCTTTTTGAATTTCTGTTTCAGGGGAACTCATCTGAATTATAAGAGATATTTTTCTATCCAAAAATATTCAAAATCTGAATATTCTCTCTCTAGAATAATTTTCCTCTCTCTAGGCTAAAATAGTTAGCAACAGGGTCTTTATATTTCTGAAGAGGGTTGATTACAGGGGAAGATACTAGACATCAAAAAGGGGGTTGGGAGAGGAATCTTACATTCTACCCCACTTAAAAAACGCGAGATGTCCTCATCTCGCAAACTGGGATAATTTCGCAAGATGCACGAATTATGAGACTTAGAGAAAAATTTAAATCAGGATTAACCACCAAGAAAAAGTCTCAAAGAGAGCAAGATTCAAGATAAGAACAAGATTTAAACTTTATTCATTCTCGGAACTTATACAGTAAAGATAGAAGAACTCTTTACACTTCCATAAGCCCGTCCATCATATGATCACAAAAGCAGCACTCACAAGCTGCACAAGTATAGGGTAACTCATCTATGGGAATGATTTTGTTGGTTATTGCCGCACCTATCTCAGTGGTATGAGGTGATCTAACAAAAGGACCTCTGAGAGGCAAGCCAAAAACGGGGTAAAGGCATATCTTCTCATGAGGAAGAAAACACGCCAATAAGAAGACCCGCTCAGAAAACCCAGGATGCCTTGATCTCATGACGCAGTAGTATCGGGGACCCAAACCCAAGGCTTCAATAACCATGGCCAAGCGGACATTGTTGCGAAAGTGCTGCTGACCCCAGGGTGTTACCCTAGTTATGTCTTGATAGGTCCGCCATTTGGTCTGCGCTACAGAAGTTCCCAAGTGAGGGAAAAGTGAGCGCTCATACTGCTCTATAAAATCCTTCTTCACAGATTCACTTGCGTCTTGAAGGTGAGGAATCATTATGGATAAAACTAGTTCTTGTTGCCAAGCCATGAAGGAGATTAAGAAAGAAAGGAGATCGATGGAAGTAAGATTACTGTGAGCGACAAGTAAAAGTTATGACTTATATAAAGGAAGGAGCTAGCGTAACTTAGAAGCCAACGGTAACTTGCCACTGAAGTTTTACCGTCTTTCCGTGATTTGGGTTTGACACATTTTTCTATAGAAGGCATTAAGAATTTTGAGATGAAGAGATAAAAGAAGCTTGTAGGCTAAGTCACCTACTTTCATTGAATTCAGATATAAGGCTCACAATATCTGGGGGATAACTTCTTAAACTCCCCAATAGAAAAAGAACTTCTTTTGGGCCGTACTCGAATGAAAACCAAAACCTTGGTATCCAAAACACCGATTTTCACTTCTGAACTCATTGTTCTGAATCCTTATAATAGGCGTGACTCCTGAGAAGTATTCTAGGAAAAGGGTCTTCCTTTTTTAAACAGAAACTTTCTTTTATTTTAGAGAGGAAATAATTATAAGATCAGAAAGGGAGATTCTTACTCCTGTATGCCTCGAAGGTTGGGGAGGAATCTTACACAAGCGATGGGTTGTACCATTGACCAGGCTTTCACCCACCATGCCCTCCTATCCAGAGATGTACTTGGAAGATGTCAATGGTGAGGCTTTGGTGTAAATGTTCTCCGGCGCATGAGTATTGATATGTACTCATGGAGCAGCTCTGCTACATTAATTTAGCCAAAATAATAGTAAACTAACAGATATATAATGGCTATTGAAGATTATTGAAAAAGGTTAATGCGTGAGATGGCTTAATCCATATGACGCTTAAATTGTGAAAGTGCAGGTTCTTAAGCCGTGAGATGGAACTCTGTGAATTGTAATTCCGTGAGGTGGAATTTCGTGAAGTTGCAGGTTTTGACCTCGATAGTTTTTTTTAAAATTTTTTTTAACGTTTGACTTTTCACACGGCAAGACTTTTCACGGTCGAAATTTGTGACCCAAGCTTTGGTATTTCTTTGGTAGTACCCTTGTGCGTGCAGTAGTGTTTTTGGTACCCACACCTGTTGCATTGGTGGAGTTCTTTCAGGAACTCGCATAGGCTTTTGTAGACTCTGTTGTGAAGTGCTTTTCTTTTTCCTTGGCCTCAAAGTGCTGCATTGGGAAAGAGGCTTTGACTGTCAAGGCACCCAAATTTGATTGGCACCTTCATTGTAGCCTTGAGCTACCAATAGCTGCTTTTCTACCCACATTTTAATACTATTAAGATACCTTGATTGTGGTTGTCATGGTGGAGTTTTCTTTTGGGTTGATGTGGAAGGTGTTGGGCCCTCCTTGACTTTGGTTGGCATTGAGGCTGTAGGTTTGAGACTCATGGGCATTGTTGATGATGATGAGGCTAGAGTCTCTTGTGGAGTGGTTATCGATGATGAGGCCTTTGAGACTCATGGACATTGTTGATGATGATGAGGCTAGAGTCTTTTGTGGAGTGGTTGTCGATGATGAGGCCTTTGAGCATGTGGTTGTCTCCTTTGGTGAGGTTTGTCACTGAAGATGCATAGGCTCCGAGGTCTTTTCTTTGAGTTCCTTGCTAGAGATAGATGGTTTGGCTATGGGAACTTCTTCAGGAATAGATGTTGATTGCGAGGTCTTGGCATCGAACTTCGTAGGTGAGGGTGGGGTTGAAGGAGTAGATGCTTTATCAGAGTCTGTCGTTGTTGACACAAATGGTAGGTCATTGTGTAGAGGGGATTTTATGGAAGAGGCTTGTATCCTTTTGTGTTTAGCATCATAGATATTCATTAAAGTTGGATCCTCTTCCTTGTAGTATGGTATTGTCAACTTTTTGTCGTTGACCATCATGATGACTCTATCGCTAGCAAAGCACAATGGTGCTTGGGTAGTAGTAACAGTCCATTTATGCCCCAAGATTAAATCTACTTTTAACACATACTCAACCACAAAAAAACTTGCAAGTAAGGGGGTTGGTTTCAATATACATTGTATGTTCAAAGTACCCCAAACATGGCATGTTCAAGTCTTGTGTAAAGTTTATTCTTTCAAAATGTGCCGTGAGTGTTGGTTGACCTAACAAATCCCATAGCTCGAGGGTCATGAGATTGTGTTCTCTTGTTGGATAAAGCTGTGCTTGAGCTGTGGTGATTTTATTTGTGCAATTTCCAATTCAACCAGAATCCTAGGGATCTTTTCAGTAAGATATGTTGGAAGTTCCAGATCTTGCAAGGTCTCTTTATCTTGTAATAGTAATTTTATTCGATTTGATGCTTTGTATTCCGACTTCCATTCTTATTAATATCTTTTACATACCGCAGCAATGCGCGGGTTGAGTACTAGTAAGCTTTATTAAGTAAATCTTTTAAGCTTTTAAGCTTAGACTTAAAAGCTTTCTAAAGCTCATCTAAAAGACTTAAAAGCTTAAAGACGTAAGTCTTTTAAGCTTATTTTAAAAGCTTAAAGACTTAAGTCTTTTAAGCTTATTTATTAAAGCTTAAAGGCTTAAAAAGCTTTCTAAAGCTCATCTAAAAGCCTTTTCAAACCTCTCAGGTTCTGAAGCATGCCTTCTAATAAAATCCACCTCATTAACTTTTTCTTCGGCCAAACAGGTTTCACTTTGTGTAATAAAATCCAATTCATTTTTGACGTTTGATGTAACATTCATTCCTTTCGCCTATCCTTATGCATATACTAGGGAACTAAGTACCTATGCTCAAGCATCCATATATTTTTGTGAAGATCTCTATGCAAAACCATTCTTACCTTTCCTAGATATTTACATTTTTCATCCTGAACGATAAGGGGAAACCATGGGTGATCCCGCCCATCCCCCTTTTGTATAAGATAATATAGGTGTTCGGATGGATTTGAGTACATTCATACACCCCCTACACTTGGAAAGAAAGAAACTTAGAATTTTGAAGTTTAAAATCCTATGTGAATCATGCATAAGCTTACATCTCCATGGGTTTGTTCATTTATAGTTATCTACTCCCAAACATGCATGCATAATACCATAAGGGCTAAGTTTTCTTTAACATCTTAACAAGATAACACCTAAACACAAGCTAATCTAAGTTTTTATCTCGAGATTATCCATAAAACTTAGTCTTAACCATGTAAGATATTAATTCTACCTCTTAGGAATCTCCAACTTAGTCTTAACCATGTAAGATATTAATCCTACCTCTTAGGAATCTCCAACTTAGTCTAACCCCTTGCAAGCTGGTGAAGTGCTTCCCCCCACACCCACAGCATTCGCGCTACTGGGTTGATTTGGTAGAGGCAATGGGGTTGTGCTTCCACAAGAGAAACGCTAAGGGCTCCTTGAGAGCTAACACGTAGTGGAGGGTTGTCACCCCATGGGTAGTTCTACGTTTTCCTTGGCACTAAATGATGACAGGGCAAGAGGCCCTTGGTTCTCATTTTTTTGTAAGGTGGTGGGTGGGGTGAGGGAAATACCCACATGGAGTGGGGAGGGGTAGCCACTAGCTGCTCCCCCACCAAGCTTGGTATGATTTAACCCGCTTATTTTTTCCCACATAAAGCTCCTCGCCAAAAGTCTTTCTAAGATTCAAATACATAAAGCTCATCTCACATAAAAATATCTTTACAAGGTTAAGCCACCTTAAACACTCATTTTCTCTCCCTTCACAAGGTTTACTTTTCAACCTCTTCATAATAATGATACTTTAAAATCTTCATTAAATGCCTTGGAACACTTACATGAGTTAAGAAACCTTTCAAATCGGATCCCTATATACACTCTCACTAAGCTTAGATAGACTACCATCAAGGGCCTAAAGAAGGATCCCAATTCCCATGGGTTTTAATTTTCACCAAGATATCCTCTGCCAATTGATCAAGACCTTTCCCATTTTAAGGGTTTATATCCTCTTTCAATTAATCAAGACCTTTCCATTATTAAGGCTTTCAATTAATCAAGCCCTTCAAACTTACCAAGGCTTCTATATTTATAAAATTGACCAACTCAATTACTTACCAAAATTTCAAGACAATAATCTCAATCTATATTAAATGCCTTGAACACTTACATGAGTGAAGAAACCTTTCAAATTGGATCCCTATGCACACTCTTAATTTTCTAGCTCACTAAGCTAAGATAGACTGCCATCATGGGTCTAAAGAAGGATTCCACTTCCCATGGGGGTTCAATTTTCAGCAAGATATCCTCTGTCAATTAATCAAGAGCTTTCCATTATCAAGGGTTTATATCCCCTCAAACTTACATATTTGTCCAAGGCTTCTACATTGCCATGCTTAGCACAACCTTTATAAAATTGACCAACTCAACTACTTACCAAAATTTCAAGACAACAACCGATATGAATGTCCGTGCATTTAAGACAACAAGGGGTAATGTGAGGGTCACCTTATATTTGTTGTCCACCAAGACTTTCTTGTGCAATCACATTACTCACATAAGCATGCATCCTACTTGGTAGAGTACCAATTCTACATATGTCATCCGGCCACATTTGGCCTTCATCTAGTGTCTAAACTAGGAATTGTTGATGCGTGGTAGGGTGCTCAACGACAAAGGCTACTCCTCATATGGGGGGCCTTACAAACATTTATCACCCATAATAATAACACGAGGGTGGAGCATTGAGAAAATGCTTTTTCAACAACCCCCTCAATGTCCATCACCTTAACTACCTCTTTGGTAGAATCGATGAAGATGGCGCTCTAGCGAATCTCCCAAGAGCCTTTCTGAAAATATCTACATAATTCTCTATCGTTGGGAAGTAGACACAACAAGCTCCCCTTCTCCACCTATAATTTTTTGTCGCATTGGATAGTAGACAAGCTCCACCTCTCCACCCATGATAATCTTATGCACATAACAATAATGTATCTCAATGTGCTTCATAAAACGAGCATGAAATACCAACATCATGGCAATGACCATGGAATTTTGATTATCGTGCACAACAACACTATCTGTCCCTTTTGAGGAATACCCATGTCTCCTAAAATCCTTCTTAACCAGACTGCTTCGCAAAGCATGCTGCATTTTATACTTATCCTCTGTATAGAAGAAGTTTTGCTTCTTCGTGTTGCTGATATCCATGATATAATTGCATTATTCCAATAAAAAAACAATCTAATATCCAGCATGTAATTGTTGATATCTAGGATGTAATTTCATTCCAATAAAAAACAATCTGAGTTACAAAATCCAGACAACCGATGTGTAAGTGATGGCATACCCAATGGTACCTTTGATGTACTTTGACACCCCCATCCTCACCTTTTCCTTTCTTTGCATTTAGAGAATTAATGTCACCATCTTTTTCCATGGCTGGAGCAGTTAGTATTGTCCCTGCAAGATAGACTCCCCCACAAGCTTGACAGAGCTATACCAGCCCTTTTGACTTATCATATGTTAGGATGCTCTGATCTATAAACCATCAAGTGCTAAGTCATGTTCTGCCTTTGCACAGATTTCTTCAATTGCCACACAAATCAACACATGTTCTTGGATTCCTTCTTCAAAGACTTCAAAGTTCCATTCTTCTCATCTGCTTCATTCATTGAAATAGCAAGTGATGTGGGTAAATGTTTAGAGAAACGAGTTGTTCCACTCTATCGATGACCCACGAATCATCAAGTGTTAAGTAATGTTCTACCTTTGCAAGCATCAATTTCTTCAATTTCCATAAAGAGCTCCAATTTCGCTTCAACACATGTTCTCGTAATCCTCCTTTAAAGGCTTCAAAGTTTCATTCTTCTCACCTACTTCCTTTGTTGAAATAACAAGTGATGTGGGTTAAATGTTTGGAGCAAGGGGGAGTGGTGTGTTTTGCTTTACATAGATTCCTTTAATTATTATTAACAGCTCCAATTCCACTTCAATACATCCTCTGACTCCTTGTTCATCAAAGACTTCAAATTGCCATTCTTCTCATCCAGTTCCTTTGTTTAGGAAGTCATGTGGGGAAAATGTTTAGAGCAAGGGGGAGTAGTATGTGACCGCTGTCAAATATTTATAAGAGAGTTGCATAAGTCAGACTATGGTTCAAGAATCAAAGGGATCCCAAATAATATTCTATATCATTTAAGACATAATGGAAAAAATACCCGTCTTTTATGAAAGTAATATGGAGGATACAGAGTCTTACCTTCGTGACTGTAAAAGAGCTTGCATTGGTAATGGGGATAGAAAGTCTACAAAATGGACATAATTATTACCTTCATTTTTAAAGGAAAGGGCTCCTAAGTTGGGTAGAAGAGTAAGAGGAAGAAGTGTTGAGTGATTGGAATAAGCTAAGTGCAACCTTATTGGATGAATTCTTATGTGAGGAGAAGTATAATCAATTGCTAGTTGAGGTCTCAAATCTTTTCTCAAAGCATTTATTCTGTGAAGCCCATGTCGAGGCCAAAAGTAGGCGCCTAGAAGTAGAAAAGCATTCTAAATGGCTACTCACTTCAAGGATGATGGTACTCAAATCTAGAAACAATTACGGGATGCTTAACCAAGCTTACGCTTATGAGTTATGTTTAATGGGGCTAATGGAGATTAACTCAAATCTAGAAAAAATTAAGGGATGCTTAACCAAGCGTATGGGCTATGTTTAATGGCTAATGGAGATGTACTCAAACCAATAAAAAGGCACTCTATCTAATGGGCCATGTTTAATGGCTAATGGAGATGTACTCAAGCATTAAAAAATGTACTCTATCTAATCGATCAAATATATGAGCTTTTGAGTTAAACCTTTTTTCTTGTCATTATACTTCGTTTTTATCATCAACATTATTATTAGTGCTAATCTCTTTCTTGCTATCTAGCATGCAAAAATGTTGATTCTAACTCATTTCTACACACCCTAATCAACTCTAGAGTCAAATCTCAAATTGGTATCAAAGCCTCCCATCGTCCCTTGAGTAGCTATGCACCCTATTATAGGTTGGATTAGCAAAACGATGAGTTTCTTAATCAGCTTTCAAGCACATTTTTCCCTCTTTTGCCAAGCTCCAAAATCATCAAGAGCCAAGTATTTTTTGATCATTCTCTTTAAGAATGCTCAACTTGGAGGTGGTACATCAACACATAGGGCTACAACTCATCAAAAGAGAGCAACATTGATCAAATGAAAGGCTCAAAAAAACACAATCAATTGATGACAATGAAATTCCAACAAAAGGGTAAAAATTTTGCATCATAGTTACAATCATTTGCGCAATCATTTTACATCATAGTTACAATCATTTTCTTCCTGGGTTCAAAATCTTCTATTACTTGTAATCATTTACTTCATGGGTTCAACACATATGCTATTATAGAGGATGTATACATGGATTTATTGAGCACAAAACAATCAATAAAGCTTTAATCAGTAACAAATCATTCTCCATTCTATGTTAGTAAAAAATTATCTCTATTAACAAGATGATTAATACTAATTACAATCATTTTCTAGTGCCGTTGAGGGTTTTACTTTACCATTAGAGTGTTGTTAAAGACTTATGCATCATCAATATCAACTTGCCCCTTGGTTTAGTATCAAGGTATTTTTTGGGTTTTGTAGTTTTTGAATTTGGGAAGTGTTAATTACATAAAATGCATATCTCTACTTTTGTAAGGGACTAGACACTAGCTTTGGGTAAACAGTTGGAAAGACCTTCCCATTCCCATAAGGAAACTATATCAAATCCACTCATAGTAGATAAAATTAATGGTGAAGGTTTCCACACATGCCAAGTAAAACTCATGTTTATTCTCATGAAAGATGGGCTATAGGGAATAGTAAGTGGAAGGGAAAAATGTCCATGATTAGAAGAGGAGAATAAAAGATTTTGGTTGGGGAGGAGAGATGAGAGAGCTCTAGCCATCATTACATTAGGGTCGATCACATTGCATGAAAAGAAAACTCTAAAGGACCATGGGATCAACTAGAGAAACCATTTGGTGCCAAACAAACGAACTCAAAAATAAATTTTAAAAAATAGTTTTTTGGGATGGACATTAAAGAGAGAGAGAGTCACTCCAAGCACATTTAAATAAAATAAAAAGTGTTATGCAACAACTTGCATGTGTTGGATCTCCAATTGAAGAAAAGAATGCCATGGCAATCCTTCTCAAGAGTATAACCTTGGAAGTATTCAACCTGTGTGTAGCTACCTTGAAGAACCTACTCGACCCGACCTTTAGCAGCATTCAAGAAGCCTTGATCAAGGACGAAAAGAGACTCAAAGTCAAAGTACATGGATCTACATCACAATATGAAGAGAAAGCTTTCTTCACCAAAGGACCAAAAGCCAGAGTGAAGTGCAACTCTTGTGGCAAAGGTAATCCACATGCATAGAGATTGTTGGAGCAAGAATAAGACTCCAAAAAATACTCAAGAAAACATCGTGTGACGAAAGAAGAGCCAAGTAAAGGGAATCCCCAAGAAAGAGGCCAAAATCATCGGAGACCCTCTCACCTTGTGTTTATACCCAATCTTGTAGTCGATGGGGACAAGGGCATATCTCTCACCTTGTGTTTATACCCAGTCTTCTAGTTGATGGGGACGAGGGCATCCCTCTCACCTTGTGTTTATACCCACTCATCGTATTCTTACCCTTGTGTAAAACTACACGCTTTAAGCCAACATTGTAGCCTATGATAGACCACTTTAGCAAATGACTAGGAGTGTAGGTCTAGTGTATGTATGGTGGTAGAAGTCATCACTTGATGGGGAGTGTTGAATTAGCAAGTGATGTGGGACAAATGTTTAAATTAAGAGAGAGTGGTGTGTGACCCTCAAACATTTGTAAAAGTTTCATAAGTCATAGACTATGGTTCAAATGATCAAAGGGAGCCCAAAGGATCAGCCCATGTGGAGACCAAAAGTAGGCACCTCGAAGAAGAAAGAAAGAATACCAAACAATTGCCCACTTCAAAGGAGATAGTCCTCAAATAAAGAAAATATTAGGTGATGCTTAACCAAGCTTATGGGCCATGTTTAATGACTAATGGACATATACTCAAGCTTTAAAAAAGACACTCTATCTAGTGAATCAAACATATGAGCTTTTGAGCTAAACCTCTTATGCTTCATTTTTATCATTAGCATTATCATTAGTGCTAATCTCTTTCTTACTATCTAGTATGCTAAGATGTTCATTCAAATTCATTTCTACAAACCCTAATCACCTCTAGATGCAAATCTCAAGTTCCTTCAGTCTACATGATTTGATCGCTGAACAAGCTTGTCGTTGTAGTCGAAAAAAATTACCTATGAATTCTTCTTTTTCTCAAAAGCATTGGGATTACTGGAGCCCTTACCCTACTTTTCTTTACATTTACGAAGAATGCAATGTCACTACTATCTTTGTCTTTCAAACGTATCTCCTCCTCCACCATCATTACATCGAACTCCTCAAAAGTAAGAGGCGGGTTTTGCACCTATGTATTCAATGAGGTCACCAAACTATCATACTTCAGGGATAACCCACTGATACACCTATATCCCAATTCTTCATCGGCCTTGGTGATCCCCACCGCCGCAATCTGATCTTACAAATTCTTTATCCATAAAATGAATTGCTATGATGCTTCTCCTTCAACTTTACAAGCTGTGGTAGTATGCTAGGGTCAAATCAATAACACTGGTGATGATGGCAAATAATATCCCTGCATTCCTTCGCCTCCACATCAAAGTGAGAGTAGAATCTAGTAGTATGGTCTATAATGGATATGTTGGATCCAGAGTAAGACTAACTTTACATCAATCCCCTATTGTGGTTTCCCACAACTCATATGAATCAGAAAATGAACCTAATCTTGAACCGAGAGAGAAAGAAAGAAAGAAAGAAAGATTTTATTAACGTCTTCCAAAAGACCGAACTCGGCCTATGAGACAAATCGGAGTACCTGTATGGGGTATCCTCTGTCATCCCAACAAAATGAAAAAGTACTAAACAAAAAAAAACTGAATCTGGGTGTGCAGGGGATGGAGCTCTACTACTAGGACAATGCAAAGCTATATGCATGGAGTATACAATCATGATATGCAACCTAGCTAGCTCCATCCTGTACCATACTGGGGGTATAAAATGGTATACATCAGTGAAGGGGGTGTCCACAGCTCCCTGAAGAACATGCCTGGGTGTGCTCTGAAGCGAGCCAGTCGCTCCGCACCCTCTCTGTGAAACTGAGCTCTGATCTCTGTCATCTCTCTCTGGTATAGGCGTGGTGTCCGAAAGCCAGGTGTCTGGATCTCTGAAAAAATGTAGTAATCTGTGTCTATCGCCCCCCCTCTGGAGCTGTCTGAGCCTATAATAATGTCTCTGTGGCGCTATATGTCTAGAATGTATCTCCCCAGTATGCGCTGGTCTGCTGCCTCAAAGATCTGGCGTAGGGAATGTGGCTCTCTGAATAAAATGGGATATCTCTCTCTGATGGCTGTATATGCTCTGCATCTGCATACATAATGCTCCTCACTCTCCACCTCCTCTCTACACAATCTGCATACCCTCTCCTCTCGGGGGATCCGTGCTGCTCTGCCAGTCTCAATCTCCAATCGGTGTGATGAAACTCTGAGCTAACCAATAGCCACTCGGGAGCCGTGTGGTAAAAAGCCCTCCATGTATCTAGGCCTCTCTATAAATCCATCATCAGTGATACTCATGAAGTGATCTCTATAGTATAGCATCTTCGACGGTGGAAGAGGCTGTGTAGGCGATATCCATGTCTCTCATGTATAGAGCTGCCATAGATCCTGTCTCAATACTCTGTTCCTCTCACTATGAGAGAGACGGATATGTGGTGCATCCCTGTCATACTGGAATGGTGGTAGATGATCCATGTCTAGGCCATGCTGTGAGAACCAATGTGTGACCTGTGCATACCATGATCCTCTGTCTCCTGCCTCAGCCAGCTGTCTAGAAGCCTCAAAAGCTCTGTATGACAATCTGTCCTGTGACATCTCTCTGAATCTGTCTAGCAGGCATATAGTCTGAAATATGGCCTCTACCATCATAGGAGGCGCAGCAAACTCTGCTCGGATAATGTCATGAGGTACTGACGGTTTGCTGCGTATCATGCGTGCCATCATGAGGACCTGTGGTCTCTCTATCTGTGTCCACCAATGGGTAGCAAGGCCTGGCGCCCATATCGCTGCTCCATACATCAATGCCGGTGTGACTAATGTGTCAAATAGCCACCCCTTCGTCCGGGGCTCCTGAAAATGCGCCTGGTGGCACTGTCTCTCTACCATAGCCAATGCTGCATATCCCCGTGTCAATCTAGCTCTGGCTGCTGAACCCATGGTGAAGCGTGTGGCTGCTGCAGAGAAGGTAACCCCTAGGTACACGTATGATGTCACCACCTCCACCTGGCATCCTGCGAGAGTGAATGTCAGCTGACTCCTGCCCTGTCTCGATGTATGAAAGACCATAACCTTGGTTTTCCCAAGGTTCACAGTAAGACCCCTCTGTGTGCAGAAATCATCAAGTGCATGTAGATGCTGCTGTAGACCACCTGGAGACTCAGACACTAATACAATATCATCAGCATAGAGCATAATATGTACTGAGGTACCTGCTAAATCAACTCCATCTCCGCCTCCCCGTGTAATGAAGTCAGCCACCTCATCAATGTATAACCCAAATAGCGTGGGGGAAAGTGGGCATCCTTGCTTCACACTAATGGTGCTAGCAATAGTCTCGAACATACCTCCTGGACATCTGACTCGCCCAAAAACCTGCTCATATAATGCATAGATGCCCCATGTCATATCTGCTGGTATGCCAAGAGACTGCAGGTGCTGAAAGAGCCTCTCTCGTGGTACTGTGTCAAATGCCTTGCGGAAATCCACAAAGCAGCAATAGAGCTTTCTCTTCCTCACTCTGGCCTGATCAATCATACATCTCAAAGTGAATACATGGTCAGTGGTGGAGAAAGCTCTCCTGAAGCCTGCCTGCCCTGATGAGCGTAAACCTGCTCGCTCCGCATATAAGCTAAGCTCTTGCTCCAGCACTGCACCATAGAGTTTGGCCAACACGTGGCCAATCATAACCGTCCTGTAGTTGCTCGGATCGAGCATATCCCCTGTTTTGTGAATCGGCACAATGGTGTGCATCGTCCACTCCGCAGGCAAACCCTCTGCTCGTGCCCTGTTAAACAGGTGTGCAAGAAAAGGAGCTAAAGAATCTACTGCATATATGAGATGCTCACCCTGCAGGCCCATATGGTCGACGGCCCGTCCATGCTGTAGGCAGCAGATAGCTTCCTGTACCATCGAGTGGGTAAAGAAGCTAGCTGTGGTAGGTCGGGGCTCCTGTGGTGGCTGAGGTATAGGTGGCTGCTGTGGGACATGGTATAGGCCCTCTGCATATGTGTGCCATGTCTGTGGGTCTGCAATAGGTGTCGGGGTCCGGGGCTCTCTGAAGTGCCGCCATGAGACAAGGCTATCTCTACTCATGAAGAAATGAAAGATCTCTAACTCCTGTATCTCTGCGAAGGCCCACCTTTTGCGGCGAGTAAGTCTCCTCATCTCTCTCCTCGACTCCTGCTCTGTGATGGCTCCCAAGGCTCTCTGTATGCGGAGTCGTGAGTATAGGGCTCTGCACTCGTCATCATACCATCTGTTCTGGGGCATAGTCCCAGGTCTCGCAGGCTCTCTTGAGTGTACACGATGTGGGAAGCTCTGTAATGCAGTCGTGTGTAGGAGTGATGCCCAGTTGGGCTATAATGGTATCCATAGGTGCCAGGGGATCCATGAGTAGAAGCCCATCCTCTACTCTGCCAGTGTATATGTCTGCCATGTCATGTGTGAAGTAGATGGTAGTGTGTGGCGTCGGTATGTGGGGGGGTGGTGATACTGGTGATCCGGCTAGTGAAAATGCCAAGTATGTATGATCTGCGCCAATAGGACGAGGTGGAATGGAGAATGAGGTGACAAGCTGTGATGCCTCCAAAGACCCCATAATGTAGTCTACCACCGTGCCTCCGGTCCGTGTATGACCCCCATGTGGGAAGCATGTCAGCCCTCCTGATCCCGGCCACTGTAGCATCCCGTTATAAATAACGAGACGATGCCTGGCTCCCAACTCTAGTAAGTGGTCCCCATAATGTCCTCTGTCTGGTCCAGTGTCCTCTGATGCCCGACTAGCCCCTATCTCCTCTGGATCCACAGGGTGGAGGATCTCCATGTCATCATAGTCATACACCTCACACTGTCTGCTCTATGTGTGGGCATTGAAGTCCCCCGTAAGAAATACTTCCCCTAGTGTAGAATAATGCATAATCTCCTCTGACAGACAAGTGTATGGCGAGGCTCCTGTCTCCTCCTCCTGTGGCATGTCCTCTGTAATGACATAGGAGGATCCTGATGGAGAAAAGTAACATAGAGCTATGTATATAACCCTGTCCTGTGAGAGCTGTAAGCTGATCCACATGTATCTTGCCTCTGGATCCTGTGCTACCACTCTCAGTCTCCCCTGTAGCTCCCGTCAGAATAGGACTGCTACTCCTGTGAGAGAGAGAGAGAGAGAGAAGAGAGAGAGAGAGAGAGAGAGAGAGAGAGAGAGAGAGATGATGAGAGAGAGTTAAAGAGACAGAGTTTGAGAGAAAGTCAGAGTGTAATCTATCACAACCCACTTTCCATTACCAAACAATGGAGAACGGGCATGAGTGACTGTCTTATTTGCATGTTGTGGGCCATCTCTCCACTCTTCATCAAGCCCAAGTTGCCAAGAGGAATGTTCTCAGTTTAAACGCAAAGGCAGTAAGCTCAAAGCCCCCCCCCCCCCCCCCCCCAAAAAAAAAACCTGGTGGGGTGAAGATAAGTTACTACTGCACGGCCAAGGCTATTAATGAAGGTAACAACTTTACTATGGCTCCTTGGTTCCGCAAGGACTCGGCATAGTCCCCTCACCTCCCTCAACCAAAAACCCCACAAGCCTGGCCGACACAATGAACAGATGGTGGGTATACAAACCACTTATCCTAGCACAAGGGTATTTTGAGGGTAATAATCACATTGGTGCCCAAATGTGCCACATCAAATAAGGCACCCTCTATGCCTCTCCAAAAGTCACCCACCACACAACAATGGGAAGCCAAAAAGCACCTTGAAACCACAACCTCTGACAACCATCTTGATCAAGAGAAAACAAAAAATGGAGGAGAACCAACCAACATTGGGAATCCCACCGAGCTTCGAGAGGAAGGACATACATCTACACCATCCCAAGAGGCAACTAACGAGGATCTTAGTATTCTACTTGTCTCTTGCCCACTTCCCAGTGGCCCCCAGGTAGGCTTTCTCACCTCACCACAAGGAAACACAAAGCCTCAACCATAAGAGAAAGATAAAGCCATTGCCCTGCCTACCCCGAGAAGGCTAGCCTCACCATATGGGCAAGAAACAAGTATTAAACCCTCATCCACCACCAGTAAGCAAGAAGTGCCAAATGTCAAAGAAAGTAGTGGAATGTTTAAGTACATCATTGTGTTGGAGAAGTTAAAGAATGCAAATAAAGCAGGAAGTGAATGTAATGAAAAAGTCCCCATGGAAGCATATGCACACCACTCACCTCCTCAGCCTCTTCATCAATATGCATCTGAATAAATCACTAGATGGGAGGGACATAGCGGGCGAAAGTCTGGTCCATGGTACAACCCATCGCTTGGAGAGACATTGACAAAAAAACCCAAAAGACTGCACCCGATCACTACAGCTGTCATTTTCACTATGAGCTCTAAATTACCTACTATGCCTCATGCATGAATCACACTTCCCTAGATTAGGGCACAACTCTGTGCAACACTATGGAAAATTATATGCTCCACTTAACACTATGAAAAATTACATGCTCCACTTGAAAATGGGCAATTTCATGACCATGCACATTCTTTCGCTTGGCCACCCACGTTCTACCTGCGAATAAGTGTTAACTCATCTGGCCACAACGTTCACTCATCTGTGAACGTAAGTTTGCTGCGCCCTGCGCACACTTGTTCCTTCAAATGGCCTGCAAACAGACGTTCCCACATGTAAACGTACATTCCTTCACTGGACCTATATAAAGAGAAGCCCCCCTGCTCATTTTTTTCACTACTTTCTCTCTTTCAAGCCAAACTCTAAGGAACATGCCTCAAATACTCTTTCTAGCCCATTGACTCCCTTAAGGCAAACACTTCCTCATGGGGCACATTGTCTTGGGCCAATGAGAGTTCCCCCCTTGGGCCCAGCCCTACTTCAGGAAAAAGGTGGCCACATGACCCACATCAAGATTATATATCTTTATAAGGTAGAGAGCATAAAGTCGACTACATTGCTCGTCAGCCAGAGGTGATGGCTTTCATAGACCGGTTGAGACTTGGACATTTTTCAGGTACCGAGGTGCCACCCAGAGTTCAGAGAGCCCCGTGCCTGATTTCCCACCTACAGTCACAACCCTCATGCAGGAGATGGTGGCCAGCACCTTCATGGAGAGCAGCTCCAGGCCGCTGCCTTCGCCTCTTACAAGCCACCTGTGCACAATTGGACACCCAGATGGCTGCCGCAATATCACAGGTGCGCACCCTGTTGCCCGCTTAGAGCATATCCTCCTGAATGAACTCGAGGAGCACAGGCCCAATAAACCAGCTCTCACAGAAGAGGAATCTTCACAAGCACCCTCGCCAGCAAAGACAACCTCATCACAAATTTGGAAGAGCAGCACCCTGCCGCCAAAGCCCACCCAGAAGAGAACGTCCAGTAGAGAAGCAAGTCATGCCGTCCACGAAGCATTAGATGGACATCCTGATCGACACCGCCACCAACCTTTTCAGCCTCTCCATGCCCCACAACCACCCTCCGGCCTGTTAGATCTATACCACCGCCAACACATCTTCGAGGAGGTGGTGAGATCCTCCGTTTTCAACCTCATCCTCACCAAAGTACCCCACCCCACTCGGCCTCCCTCGCCATGCTTTTCTTTCGAGGGACCATTTCCTTCACCAAGACGACCACCATCTTCAGCTCCCCTACCACAATCTCACCCTCACCTTGGAAGCGTGGTGTACTTACTCCAACAAACTAGACGAGGGAGAGCCCATTGAGGTCACGGCTCCGAAGGACCTCTATCCCTTCCTGTCCCCCTCCATCATCGTCCATCATGTTGTTAACTGGATGAGAGGGACCAGCTGATGCATGATCAACTAGATGAGAGCGCCCAGCTGACACTCCATGCATGACACTTACGGCCATCTCATCATCGAAGCTAGTATTGTTTGCTCCCCCATCGGCATCCTCGTCCTCTTCCACGGTGCTTAGAAGCAACTCTAGCTGATGCAAGATTGCCGTCAGTACCTCTGACACAAAGCATGTACCTCTTAGTTGAGGAGTACAAGGAGGCACATGCCTTTTATAGATCCATGAAGCCCGCCATCACTCTAAAGCACAAGGAAAAAGGGGATGATGATGGTGGTGGTGATAGTCCTCTCAGAGAGGATGACAAGGAGACCCCCAATAGTAGGCGGCACACCTCTTGCACCCCCCGGCGCCCTCCTGAGAAGAGATTCCTCATGGACCAAACCCTAAGCAAGATCTACCTTCCCAAAGGTGCAAGAACCTCTTTTCAAAAACCTTCGCATGGGTAATTAAATAATTCTCTATTGTTCTATCTTGTACTCTAAAAGATGTTGCTATTTGTTTCAAGACAAGTATTTTGTTACAAAGCATACCCCATAAATCGTCGCATGAGTGTGTGCGCGTGTGTGTGAGAGAGAGACTTTCTAACATTATGTAAGGCCAAAATAACCTCTGAGACCATTCAAGTATAACATGTGTTAGAAGATGCCTAAAGCATCTCCTAAACACTATTACAACCAAGAAATAATTGGGGGGGGGGGGGGGTGAGAGAGAGAGAGAGAGAGAGAGAGAGTGTGTGTGTGTGTGAGAGAGAGAGAGAGAGAGAGAGAGAGTGTGTGTTGTATTAACGTCTTCAAAAGACCCCAAAGGTCTATGAGACCAAAAGGCAGAACAATGAACCCTCGAGAATACTTAGTCAAATAAAAAGCTGGAAAAAGAAAACTTGTAAGAGCCACAATGTCACTTTCTATTTGCATGTGCGTCTCTATGTGCTTGTGTGTGTGTGTGTGTGTGTGAGAGAGAGAGAGAGAGAGAGAGGCGCTAATACAATGTCACCATGTGTGTGCATGTGTGTGTGTGAGTGAGAGAGAGAGAGAGAGAGGGGCTAATACAATGTCACCATGTGTGTGAGTGTGTGTGAGAGAGAGCGAATCGTAGTAACATCTAGATTGGGCCAAATTGGCCATGAGACTTGATTTCTACTGTTTTTAGTAATACTGTCCTGAAACATGTGATGCAAAATCCTACCAGAAAACATAAACAAAGAAAGGCAGTTCGTGTGTGTTGTGTGTGTGTGTGTGTGTGTGTGAGAGAGAGAGAGAGTGAGTGAGTGAGTGAGTGAGCGAGCGAGCATGTGCATGCATGTGCGCGTGAATTGCATAGTTGTTTATGTCCTATACAAGGGGCTTTAGATCCAACAACGTGTAATTGTTTTGCTTGTTAGAGGGAGTGCCTATGCATCATTTCATGGTGTTTTTTGAAGCAGTTAACACACACCCACTCTCTCCCTCTCTCTCTCTCTCTCTCTCTCTCTCTCTCTCACGCGCACGCGCGCACACGATGTAATTAGGACCAACATAGCCTCATTAATGGAACAATTCAGCACACTTCACACTACAAGGTTGAGACTAATATTCTTGAACTTCCCCCGTTCACCACACATTGTCATACCGCTGCACTCAAATCTGTTTCATAAAATTTATGAGAAATCCGTTTTGCCATTCATATCCATTACCCAACTCATTGTTCTGTATTGTGTTAATCTATTCGTTTTCTTGAACATTAGAAACTCGCACCCGCAGGCTTTCAGGTGATTTTGACGTTGTGATGATTAACACTCTTTCATTTGGGGGAAAAAAAGGCCAGGGAAAAGGGAAGGAGCATGTTTCTCTTTTTACCATGTACATCAGACAGACATGCCAAAAAGTTTTAAGAAAGATAAGGTCAAAATTACAACCTACAAACTCATTTCTTGCTCCACTACATAATAAACACTAAGGTAGTCTTGGCAGGTAATCTGCACATTAAAACTATCATTACTACTCTTCCGCATGATGAAGATACAGCCCCAGCCCAAATCTGGCACATGCTCGAACAAAAGCCATTGCTTCTGCTTGCTGAGTAGGATCTTCTAATTTCGCTTCAGCTGTATATACTGTACCCGACGCCTCACGAAACGCCTGTGAAAAGTGAGTGAACAGCAGCTATAAAAATGTAGCAACATTTTCATATTGTTGAAACGTAACTTAAGCATCTTTATCAATCATCTTGGGACTCCGAAAGCAAGTTGATTGTAGCTTTTGTACAAGGCTACGAGTTACAACCTTACAAAAAATCCTACAAATCTGGTAGCAACTAAACTGCTTACCAAGCTCAAATGTGTCTCGAAGTTCTCTGCCTATAAGCAAAGAGAAGAAAACTTCTGTAATCTTGTCCCACATGCTAGAGCCTCTCGCAATGGGAAGCGGTCGGTGATAATTGCTACTGTTCAGGTTGAATATGGTGCTCTTCACGAGTCCCTTGGCTGGCTGCTCCAAAAGACTATTTATAGACCTTAAAATGTGTGGAATGGGGTGGGCTATTTATAGACCTTTAAATATGCTACGTGAACGTTATTATATATACCTAGATGAATCTAGGAACATGCCCAAATTCACCTTATAAGAAAGTGCATAGTATGGACTAGATACTACAACATCCCCTCTAACGTCATCGGTGCCCTAGATGAATCCAGGAACATGCCCAAATTCACCTTATGCCATAGACCGATCCAAGGATAAGGGCTCCCAACATGAGCTGATTCCTCTGCTAAACCCTAACCCTAACTAGTACTACTTTTAGCATGACAATTGTCATTTAAGTACTGGAGATGATGAATGCAACACATGAACAGGCCCAACTAGATCATGCTCAACAAGCACCTACAAACCAAGAACCAGCTCAAGAGTTCAACGAGATAAACACCAGAAATAGCAAGCCCAACACAAGCAAACCAAGCCCTTGTCTCCAAACAAGAGCCCATGAGATGGTCAGACCCAGTTAACACTGCAGCTAAGGTTGATGGGAGCATACCCCGTGCCCCGGACACCAAGTAGAATCTGATTTCGACACTAGATTGTGGCCCCTAGTGGCCAGAAGATCAGAGACAACTTTGATAAGCTTGGAACACTGCTAGAGTCGGAAGATCAAAGCGTCTCTAGGAAAGAATCTCAACAACAGACGGCAACACGGTCAAATGCTCTACTATGCCTTGATGAGTCACTTAATGAAGGTTGCATACCCAACTTCTATTGAAGATGCGATGGCACATAAGAAATGGAGGGATGCCATGAACAGTGAGCTGCTGTCCATCGAGAAAAATAAGACTTGGGAGCTTGTCCAAAGGTCAAGTAAAAGACAAGTCCTTGGTCTTAAGTGGGTTTTCAAAACAAAGTATAAATCTGATGGTTCTTTAGATAAGTACAAATCTCACCTCGTAGCAAAAGGTTATTTTGCTCCCACACACTTGTGAGCCTCCTTGAGGTGACATCAGATAACATACGTAAGTGTTATACTTACGGGCATGTGAACAGCCTCTTAATTAGGTGTAAGGTTAGTGTGAGTACACTTTAGTGCACTCACTTTGTGGCTAGCTCCAGCGCCTATATAAAGGACCGTCATGTAACATTATTCATAAGTGCACTCAAGCTGAAGCAAGTTCCCTTGTGCTCTCTCTCTCCTCTTCTCTCCCATTGACTACGCATTTTCTAACATGGTATCAGAGCTTTGGCTTTGAGCTGTCTTGGTGTGTGTTGCTGCTCTTTAATGTGAAGAATCTACTCCTATCCATCTCGTGCTAATTCAAATGCACGTGGAGCTGTGCGCGTGTCCTACAATTCATGTGAGTTCTTTCTTGGTTTGCTGCTGTTGGCGCCTTGTTGGAGTTGCATTTTTGCTGCCATAGCAAAGTTGACTGTGCGCACAGCCTTAGGAAGCCCAGGTGAAATCGTGTACTGCTGGTCTTCATCATGTGGAGCTGAAAATGCAAAGGCATATGATGTTTTTCATTTCGTGGAGCGATGGATCTGCTGAAAACGCTGCTTCTCACCGCGTAGAGGTGAAGACGCAAGAGCTTCTACTACCGCTCACCATTTGAAGAAAGTTGTTGGTCATGTCCACTCCCGGCTAGTTCAGGTGTGAACCTAGCTTACTCACGGGCACTTTTTCCCTATGACTGGACACAGGTTTTTTCCCGTGTGAACACACTTATGTGTGTTGGGCACTTAGCCCTAGGCCTTTTAGTACTCACTTGTACTTTCATTTTGTATCATTATTGAGTACATCTTTTCCAGCACTCTCACGTTTCTCTATGCTTGAGGTTGTGTGTGTGTGTGTGTGTGTGTGTGTGTGTGTGTGTGTGTGTGTGTCTGTGTGTGCGCGCGCGCGCGCGCGTGCGCAAGCTAGCTTCCCTCCAACCTAACATTGGTATCAAAGCCTTGTTAGGGTTACGGTTAGGGTTTGCCCCCTACTGCCCTTTAGATCTTGAGCTTCAGCCTATTGGCATTAGGGTTTTGCTGTTTAGGGTTAGGGTTCCGCCCTCAGCCGCTGCCGCCCTCAACCACCTCTGCTGTCGCCACTCTGCTCAGTCGTCGCCACTGTGCACCGCCTAGGGTTAGGGTTTCGCCTTGCGCTGCCGCCACTGTGCTCAGCCGCCTATCAAATCTGCCTATGCCACCGCTGCCACCGGCAATCAGATCCGTGCTGTGCGACACCACCGCCAACAGATCTGCCTTCGCCGCCTCCAGATCTGAGTTCGTCGCCTCTCAGACCTGTGCGCCACCGCCTCTGTCGTCACCCTCACAAGCAGCCGCAGCTGTACGACCTCCGCCGTCGCCGCCAAGGCCTGCCCTGTACCTGCGCCCTGTGCCGCCGTACGATTGTACTTGCGCCCTATACCACCTCAAATCTGTCCAAAGCAACTTGCTGGTCCAACTGTATAGTACCTACCTCTCAGATCTGCCCAAAGCAACTTCAAATTTCAGATCTGCAAGGTCTGTGGGATTTGTAACTTTTTGACCTAAAATTGCACACATTGCCTATTGAAATTTGGGGCTTTTCACCATTGAGCCTGCAATTGCAACATTGGCACACCATTGATTTTAGTAGATTTGGTGCATAATTGCACAAGAAATTTGGAGATTTTACAAAAATTGGCACTATTTGCAGGCAATTTTGGGTATTACAAGCACATTTGGTTGGCATTGGGACATTTCCCCCAATTATTTGGGTATTACAGGCACATTTGCTTGGCATTGGGTCATTTGCCCCAATTTTTGGGACATTCCAGCATTTGGTACAGGTGACAATCGCATTAGCAAATTTACAAGTGCAGATCCGATTCAGATTTGGTCTATTTGGCTGCCTAAAAATTAGGGCTTTTCTACATTGAGCCCATTTTTGGAGCATTCGACCAATTTACCTTTGATTTGCCAAGTTTTGAGCACTTGCAGCTTTTAGAGGTGTCATCTGATCGTGTTTTCCACGGCACATGTATACATTTGTGGTTTGCTGCAGTATATATATGCCATTGTGGACACTTTGACAGATTTGCATCATCGTGCAGTACACTTGCAGATTTGGGACATGCATATGTATTTCTCGTGGTGAGGGAGTTCCCTTTCAGTCCATTATTATCCTCCTATTTATCCCCCGCATTCTTACGGTTTTGCTAGGCATTGCCTAGTCGTGGTGACTTGTGACAAATTTGTTGTGTTATCATAGCCAACAGTAACAATTACCTCTTTGGAATGCTATATCAAGAGGACAAGCTCAATGGGAATTACTACCCTATGTGGGCTTATATGATGCGTTGTGTTTTGGTTGCCAAGAATGTATGGCTGTATGTGGATGGCACTGAGAAGCGTCCTCTTGCACCTGCTCCAACGGAAGGTGAAGTGATTCCCGCTCACCCTCCTGCAAGTCCACCTCCTCGTAGGTGGCCGGAGCTCTACCACACTTGTCTTATGTGGCAAAGGACCGAAATCTGCATTTCTTTGGCCCCTTACGTCCGCAATTGCCCACCATCTCCGTCATTCAGACTGCAACATCTCTCGTCGTCCCCCGTCTGCACCTCACTTGTCGTTCATCGTCGTCTGCAATCCGCCAAAAGCAGCCGCAGCTGCTATGTCGCCTGTTCATCTGCCAGCTAGCCGTCTACTTCGCCTGCATCAGCCAGCAAGAACTCTGAACATCCAAACACTCTCTGTAAAGGCATATCTGGACACAGATCATTCAGGTACTTGTTTATGGGTTCATTTCATGGGGTTTAGTGAATTACTTGCTTCATTGCAAAAATCAAGTGCAGTCAACAGTGCAGGGCAACATTTTGGTGCATGGTTCAATGAAATTTGGGGATTTTTCAAAAAATAGTGCTTAATTTCACAATTGCAACTACAGGACATATAAATTTGGCGCTTTCCAAAAATCAATGCTTAATCGCACAATTAAAGCTCATTGGTACACAAATTTTCAGGGCTTTTGTGAATTATGTGCAATTGACACATAAAACAACCCATTGGTGCTCAGAAATTTGGGATTTTTTCCGCATTGGAAATTTATGCAGTGATTTTCTAAAATTATGCAGTAATTGTGTTGTCAAGACACTACAAACTTTATCTGCAGCCTTCTATTTGGGGCAAAACATTTACAGAGGACCTTGTGGTTGCCTAGCATTGCACTCCAATGTCTTGGGATTTTGCCTGCAGGTGTTTTTTATAGCATATTTGGTTGCACATGTTCGCATATCTCTTGGTAACGAGATTTCAGCCAATGGCTAGGAATACGACCGATATATTCGGGGTTTTGTCAAATTGGATGACAGTAATTACTCCCTTTGGAGTTTCATTGTCCGAAACCTTCTTGTGGCGAAAGGATTATGGGGTTATGTGTCAGGTGAAGATGAACACCTTGTTGACATAGCACCTAACATGACTGGCTGTGGTGCTCAACAAGCTGCAGTACCTACTCCTCCCTCGCAGGAGAAGAAGAGATGGGATACTCCCAATGACCAAGCGATGGCTTTGATTCCTTTGTCGGTAATGCGATCAATCATACCGCATATCCGATCTTACAGAACCTCACGGCGAGCTTGGGATGTACTTGAAACCATGTATCAGGCCAAGAATGAGGCCAGGGGTGCATATCTCAAGAAAGATCTTGAGAGCTTGGACATGAATGATGGTGATAGTATGGCTGATCTTACGAAGATCCAGAATCTTCGAGAGCAATTGCTCAATATTGATGAGGTCATTTCTCAAAAGGAGCTGGTTTCCCGGACATTATCATCGCTGCTAGAAACTTACTTGAACTTCCACACATCGCTCATGCGGGGAAACTCGAACCAATCTTGTTTGAAGAGTTGGTTAGCTTGTTACTATAGGAGGAGCACAATCAGAAGAACAAGTCTTCTGTCATGCGTGGTAGTGATGGGGCTTTTGTTGCCCAAGACAAGGGCAAGGGAAAAACCAAAAGCAATTTTCAGCTAAAGAATGATTCGAGACAACCTTCACAAAAGACTAAAAATGATGTAGGCAAGTCTAAGAAAAAGGAAAAATGTCACTACTGCAAAAAGCCAGGTCGCTATTTGTGAAGGGTGCATATTGGGTAAGATGCACAGAAATGCATTCCCAAAAAATGGATCAACAAGGGCTATCCGGAAAATACAGCTTGTGCACAATGACGTGTGTGGTCCTATGTGGACAACATCTATTGGAAAGCATCTTTACTTTGTAACCTTTATCGATGACTACTCCAGATTTGCTTGGGTGTATCCATTGAAAGCAAAATCTAATGTATTTGCATGTTTTCAGCATTTTATGGCACAAGCTGAAAATCAAACAAGTTGCAAAGTGCAAACCCTCCGTCCAGATCAAGGGGGGAAATTCATGTCCATTGCTTTCAAAGCTTTTATGGCAGAAAAAGGCATAAAGCATAAATGCATGATGCCATATTCTCCTCGGCAAAATGGTGTTGCTGAGAGAAAGAACAGGTCTTTGATGGAAATGGCTAGACGCATGGTTAAAGGCAAAGGCTTGCCTCACAAATTCTCGATCGAGGTAATAATGTGTGCTACACATGTTGAATAGATGCCCTACCAAAGCATTGAAAACCATAACGCCATATGAGGCCTGGCATGAAAGGAAGCCTGAAGTTAAACACTTCAAAGTTTTTGGATATATAGCTTATGCACATGTACCTCAGCATTGTGAGGTAAGCTTGATGACCAAGGTGGTACCAAACGTTATGTACTGTACGGATCCGTACGTACTGTACGTTGTTTGGTACGGAAAAAAAATTTAAGGTACGTAAAAATACATACCATTGGTAAAAATACATAAAAATACAAAAAATCTCAGAAATTTCAGCCACCTACATAAAATTTCAGTCCATGTCCACATTGACATATAAAACTTTTGAAATAGAGACACAACAAGGTCACAAACCTACTAATTCAAAAGTGAGAAATTAGAATCACAAGTAGTCAATCATACTTAATAAGTTAATCGTACTTAATACTTAATACTTATTACTTAAGACAATCACAAGTGAGTCGTGACAACTCACAATTCACATCAAAAAATGATGAAATTTGAAAATGAGTCTATGAATAATAACAAAATGTGCCATGTCCATACAACACCAAATCAAAACTAAGGTAATCCAAATCAAAACTCATCATCCGATGAGGATGATGACCCTGGAGAATCAAGCATATAACCCTCCGTGATGACATTGCCCTCGTCATCATGCTCAGGCCCTGTCATCATGGGCACAGGTGGATGGGCTGCCTCAGATGTCCCTGTCCCTGCCTCTGCATCATCCTGCTGGGTAGTGTGAATGAGGCGAACGGCCTCATTCGCACGTGCTCGAGGAGTCTGAATAGGCAGCTTCCCCCTCCGGGCGCCTCTCCGGCCAGAACTCTCTGCATCTGCTGCTCTGCAGGTCCCTCATGTAGCTGAATTTTACAAGCCCAGGCTCTCGATCTCGTCACCCGCTTGTCTACACTCTCCAGCTCTCTATGCAGGAGGCAAAGAATTTCGTCCTGCTCATCTCTAAACCGTTGCTCTGCCTCATCAATGGTGGTAGGATCTGGGACCAGCTTGACACGTGTTGGATCCACCTATTCAACGTAAAACCAAAGAGAACGCGGAGTGTCAACGACTCAACTGTGTGTATACTATAGTATAAAAGCTATGTAAATGGGAGGCCAATCCCCATAAGAGAATGAATAGGATAAACTCACCTGTTTTGGGGTGCCCAAAGCATGATAAGCTCGTACGAGCTTCATGTTGGCCCTACAATAGACCAGTCTCTCTAGTTGAGAGATGCTCAAACGATTGCGTATCTTTGTATGTATGAGCGAGTAAGCGCTCCAGTTGCGCTCACAAGCACCTGCTGAACAATCCTGCACTCCAATTCAAAAAAAGTGCTTCATTCATGTGAGCTCGGCAATTCCCAACAAGCTTCACCAGACTAGTTCATATGGCATAGTACATACATGATATACATACCTGAGCTAGCACTCGCAGAGCTATATCTATAAACTGTGGAAGACCCTGTCTTCCATAGTTTTGCCACCAAGTATGTCACGTGCATCCCGCACTTGGATACCACGTAGACATTTCTGTACAGAAGGTGCAGGACCTGGGATGGTGAATTGGTCCCATGTGAGCCCAGTCCGGGACGAGTCAGCCAGGGATCCATCTCAGTCGTCCGAGGTCAGGTGTGCATTGTCCTGCACATGAGTCCGAGGTCAAGTGTGCACTGTCCTGGACATGAAACAGTGCCAGTCCGCGCGGCTGTGAGTCTCCCTCTAGAATGATGTCAGTGGTTCTGTGTATCTGGTATGGTACCGGATGCCAGATCACTGAGTAGACTATGTTTAGGACAAGGGGCCAGCCCATAGGGCTACCCCGGATCTGAGTGTGGGCATGGGAATGGTGTAGAACCACCCCCACGAGGGCCAGGAAGGCCCAAGCTGAACCCACCAGCCATGGAGGGGTTGTAGGACAGCCCTAGGGCACAGATAAGGCAATCTCCAGGAGATTACAACCTTTATATGGCTGTAGGGCATGTATGGGGCAGCCCATACAGGCTGCCCAGCCCTGGGATTGTGGACAAAAGCTATGTCCAGCAAATCAGAAGCAGGCGCATCACTTTCAGCCTATTAGGAAAAAAAGGCAGTATTTTTTGGGATTTAATTCAGCATTTATTGCTGAATTTTCACCAGTCGTGGGACATTGCCTGTTTTTCAGCTGGCCGACTGCTCCTGAGGAGAAGTATAAATAGTGGAGGCCATAATCCCATCATTCATCTCATTTTTCACCAAGTGCTCAAGCAAACCAAGGGGCCAAGACAGCCAAGGGCTTGCTAACGCAAAGGGGTGAAGGATTCAGGTCAAGGGCAGGATTTTCCAACCAAGAAAAGGTCAAGTTTTCTGTATTTGTTTTCAGATTTACATCATTCTAATAAAGCAAATACACCATCCGTGGTGGGAGTGTGAGCCAGGTATTCCAAACTTTCCGCTCATAAGCCATTTGCAAGCTAAGCGAGCAGTCATTATCAAAGTACATCTTTTTCAACAACTATCGAGCTCACCTCACATTTCTCTCTTTATGTGCTTGCGTGTCTCACCTCACGTTTCTCTCTCTATATGCTTGTGTGTGTGTCTGTTTTTTTGCCTTACAGAGCTCTTCTCCCGAGCTCTTCTCCCGTGACCCAACAATCTCGTGGAGGGAGGAAAAGGTGATTCAGCCCATGTTCAAAAAAACGCAAGTGTGGTGCAACTCTTCATCAAGCCCAAGTTGCCGGGAGGACTATTTCCAGTTCAAACACAGGGGGTAAGCTGTTTTTTCTACCGCAAGTGCTGTTTTGGCTGCAAATACAAGGTTTTTTGCACTATTGGTTGAGGTTTTTGCATAAGGATTGGTTTAGGGTTGTGGCATGGCATCTCTACTGGGTTCTCAAAGCCAAGCAAGTTGGATGGATCCAACTATCCACTGTGGAAAGAGTGAGCTTGCCTGCAACAAGCGGTGGAAACTTGTTGAAGGCAAGAAGTTGAAACTAGGAGGGCCAAAGAAGAGTCTCACATCCATGTTGAGAAGGAGACTTATCATTGAGGATCACAAAAGCGCTATTGATGAAGAAGTAGTAATTGACTCACAGTTGATTGCAGATTGGGACGAGCGTGATGCTCAAACCTTTGCCTGACCACGTTGGATTTTGCAACGATAGTTTGAGACGAAGAGCCTCACTAGAGTGCTCGATTTGGAAAGTCAGCTATATGGTTTGACTCTTAATGATATGAGACAAGTTGGTGACCAGCATTAAGAGACAAGTTGGTGACCAGTGATTCCAAAGTTCACAATACACAGTTGGCGCATAGACTCTCGAGCAAGTTGTCTCCTTATCGTAGTTTTGTCACTTCTTTGACAATTGGGCATAGGGATAAGTCTCTTGATTTTGAGGAGGTCTCAACACTGTTACTTGAAGAAGAGATGAGAAACAAAAGGTTTGGGCAGGTAGGTAAAGGTGAGGCGCAGGCTTTTGCTGGCACAAAGAAAGAAGAGAAGGGTAAGTCAAAGTCAAAGGTGAAGTGTTGGTATTATGATAAAAAGGGCCAAACCATGAAGGTATGTGAGGTGAAGAAAAAGGACAAGGCACAACGTAAAGCAAAGAAGGTAGCATCTAGTTCTTCATCAGATGACGACACCAAGGCTTCAGAGGTAGCAGCTACTGCGTTGACTTCCACGGATGCAATGGCATATATCCATGCTGACTAGTCCTCCTAGTCTTCAACTAGCCTTTTACATCTCTTTGGATCCAAAGGGCGATGTGAAAGGAAGAGTGAGATTGATTCTCCAATGTTATCTACATGGGATCTTCATTAGCAACGTCAGAGTGCACACGGGTTGTAATTCCACAAGTCGGTGTGGAATGTTTGGTTGAACACGATGCTAATCAATACACTTAAATACACCAAGATTTAATGGACAACAGGATCAATACAAGGTGTAATTTGTTGAATTGGCAAGAGACGCACAATGAGCTGGAACGTTCGATCCCTCCCTCAAATAGATTAATCTTGGCAGAATTAAGTAAATAGTGTCACGAGCATTTTTGACCAAATTTCCATACCAATGCATATGAAAATAGTATTGCAAACAATATGGTTGTCGGTCAAGATCTGCAACTCACACTACCCTCTCAAGTGTCCATGTTCCCTACCATCTTCTCTCTATTGTTCCACCAACACATAGTAGTAACAATCTGCAAGAGAGCACGTAGGACAAAAGAACACTACACAGAGTATGTGAACACGGAACGGAGTCTTGCTCCTCCCTCCTACTACTTGCTTCCATAATTAAGCATTAAAGCTTACCAATTGCAAGAAGAGTCGATGACAACGAAAGTCTTCGTGATGGAAGCGTCCTGAGAGTTGAAACCTTCAATTAAGGTTTTCAAAAAAAAGACCAAAAATTACAGCACAAAGAAAGGACCGTTTTGCTAACTTTCAGTCAATCACTGGGAGTGTGTAGGAGAGTAAATTTCAACTAGAAACACTCTTGGAAGCTTGGAAAACACACTAGCAAGCTTAAATGTGGAGTTGGGAAGAAGAAAGTGCAGAAAATACAGCCAAAAGGCCTCGTGACAGAAGGGACCTACTTCTGGAGAGCGGGAAGAGAGAGGTGATGAGATGTCCACCATGGGTACCGGGCAAAGAGAACAAGTGACTTGTGGTGCAAACTAGGATGAACACATGACAGAAGGGAAGCTAGGATGGACACATGACAGAAGGGACCTACTTCTGGAGAGAGGGAAGAGAGGTGATGAGATGTCCACCCTGGGTACCGGACAAAGAGAACAAGTGACGTGTGGTGCAAGCTAGAATGGACACATGACAGAAGGGACCTACTTTTGGAGAGAGGAAAGAGAGAGGTGATGAGATGTCCACCCTGGGTACCGGGCAAAGAGAACAAGTGACTTGTGGTGCAAGCTAGGAAGGAGAAAGTGCAGAAAATACAACCAAAAGGCCTCATGACAGAATGGACCTACTTTTGGAGAGAGGGAAGAGAGAGGTGATGAGATGTCCACCCTGGGTACCGGGCAAAGAGAACAAGTGACTTGTGGTCCAAGCTAGGATGGACACATGGCTGGTTACTCTCTTTGTACAAAGGGGATAAGGTCTGAGGAGTGGGCATTGAGCTTCGGGACATCAGTGTGCGCGAACACAGGACTGGTCATAATTTATAAGTGAGATTTGGTCGCCCAAAACTTAATGAAGTATGTACACACTCACTTATAAATTAATGCTAGTTCCTAAGGCTAGGTCTTGACCAATACGTACCACCTATCACATGCCACATAACCATGTCAACAAACAGCTTCACACGCATGGTTCACGAGCAGGTGTCCCCTTACCTTGAACTACACATTGGTCAAGCAAGCATGAAAACAACATGCAAATTCAATTTGCAAGCAAGCACATAGAGATGCTATGCAATGCAGCATTGGTATGGACAATCCCTGTTCATGAGACTATACTAAAATAGACGTGTTCCAGGCAAGTACACGAGGTACCAGACCCAATGGAATATCATCCTCCAGGCTCGAGCATGTACTCATAGGTACAAGTCCCAACGGAAAGCCAAGTCCACAGTGTCACATGAGTGGCATCAATCCCCGTCATATGCAACTACCATGGACGCCAATCCAATGTACATTCATAATGAGAAAGCACGGGTAGACCAGTTGGGTGACCAAATGGTGACATCCCTCTCGGCTTCTAAACAGTTGTCCGCAACTAAAAAGCATCCAAATACATCTGAAGGAAGTGCAAGCAATCTCTAAAGAACTCTTCATCTACCCATTTCGCATCAATGGGAAGATAGTTCTTAAACTTCACAAGGTAAAGCCTGATAACCTTGCATGCAAGCTTGCATTCCTTGTGATACACAATTTGTTCTGGCTACAAAATCTCCTCAAGCTCATCTACTTCTGGTGGACCCTCAATGACCAGTTCACTGAGCTCTGGCCCTACATACTTGCGAAGGAGACTCACATGAGAAGCATTGTGTATATGTCAACAACTAGGCAATGCCAACCTGAAAGCCACTTCATTGATCTTCTTGATCACTCGGAAAGGCCCATAGTACCTGGTTGCATGCACCCTCTTTGCCAAGCCTCTTTGCAAGTCTTGCTTTCTCAAATTTCAGCAATACCCAATCATTCTCTTTGACATCAAATTGCCTTCTATGCTTGTCGGCAACCTTTTTATGTTTGTCTTGTGACCTTGCAATGGTTGCCTGCACCTGAGCAAACGCAATATTCAAGCCTCTACATACGCATCCGCTGCAAATGTCTCATCCAGCCTATTAGGTGGTGAGCTACCCGGCACAACATCAATGCGATGATCTTTCAATCATATGGATGGCAACTCATTTGGTAACTCATCAACAAAACAATCATTGTACTCTTGCAAGAATTTTAGCCTATCATTACTAAGAGTGCCCACATGCACATTAGTTCCTTGAACATGATCTTGTGCAAAATTCAAGTACGCAAAAACACTCTTTTGATTACTTCTTGCTCTCGGCCTTTATGCATGAAGGCGATCTTGTTGGTCTTATAAGCCTTGCATAGATCAATGCACATGTGCCAAGGCTTTCCAAGCAATATATCACAACCATTCAAAGACGCTACAAGAAAGTTTTCATGGTCTACATAGCCTTGAATGTGTATGCACAACTTGCCAATAATAGGCATGACCTGCACTTATCTACCAAAAAAGACAGCCCTTGCTTCAATTTGAGAACCCATGTTCTTCACTTCAATACCCAACGCAACTGCCATCTGTGTAGATATGAAGTTCTCAGTTGCACGATCATCAAACACGAACAAAGTGGACTGATCCTTAAGCTCTCCCCAAGCTTTACATACAAGCCCATCTTTGCTATCATGTGAATTGTTACCCTGCACATCCGGAACCATATGCACATTAGGCTTTGAGGCATTCGCACTATCATGCTTTTTCTTGTTCGGGCATGCATTTGCAATATGCTTAGTGTACCACAAGTAAAGTATTTCCCCTCGCTCATATACTACTTTTACTGCTCCGCAGTGAGACCATAGTCTTTCACTTCGAAGAGACTCTTCTTGGTAGGCTTATTTTAAGTCTTTGGACCATTTTTATATTGATTTTGGTCCTTTTTAGGTGACTGTTCACTATTTTGCATATTTTCGACAGCTCTCTCTTTGTCTTAAAATGAGGGTTTAGCCTTATTGAATTGACTCAACTTGAGTTCCAATTGCTCAATGGCAATGGTGGCTACGATTAGTTGTTGCAAGGTGTGACCAAGATACATTTGTAGTCCCGCTTTGTACACACGTTGTAATCTTGATTTACAACCCGATTGAAACCTTCTCTTCCTTTCCTTCTCTGGAACATGCATAAATAGAGACACCTCCAAAAGCACTTTCCAAAACTTTTGCACATGCATTCACCGTTTCTCCCTCACCTAATCCCACTTCATTGTTATCTCATTTACTGCATTGGGAGACAAGAACTTAGCATAGAACCTCTCCTCCAACTCTTCCCATGATCTAACAAGATTTCGTGAGAGCTTCTCAGTAAGCCACCAATGAGCAGTAGTACCTTTCATGAATATGCTTATATGTCGGATCATGGATTTTTGAGTAAAATCCTCATCACTAAAAGCAATATCAAACTAGGCAACAAAAGAAAGTGCCTTTAATGCATCATATTCTCCATGATATGTATCAAACTTCACAGATTTGTCTCTGGCTTTGAAGTCACGAGACTTTGATGCATTATCCTCCATCTCAACACATTTTCCCGCATGTGTGTCCATTGCAACAGCCCTTGTGAGTGGCGTCATTTTAGGAACAAAAGGTGATGCATTAGACATAGAAACATGTGCCGTGTAAGCATGAGGCAAAGCTGGCCCCTCAACACACATTGGTGCATTTTTACCCATATCTTCTCCCTCACGAGCACACTCGAGAGCATAAGTAGCATGAGAGAGACGCGGAATACCTCCACAAACAAAAAATTGCAATCCATGTTACATGTGTTGTGCATGCACATTTTCAATCGGCAATGGCATTTGATATACATTTTGACCACTGTCTCATAAACATTGCATCCTTAACAAGCTACACAGGGTATCCTCTCTAAAAGCATGAGGATTCATTCTCTTAAACATAAGTTCTTGTTCAACCACCTGTGGGGATACCAAGACATGTGAAATGGTTGCCTTTTCTACATAGGTATCCTTGATACGAGCCAAATATGCACGTGCCGCATCCCTCAGTTGCATGTGCAACTCTTGAGCAATCAATGCCATAGCATGATCCATAAAAGATTCAACTTTCATGGCCTTCAAAACGATTATGTACCAATGGATCCTCACAGTAGAGCTTCAATTCTTCTTGTTGTGCATAAAGAAGAGCCTGCATACGAGTAAGTTCAGCCCTTAGGGCCATGGACTCTTCTTCCTACATTTTCTCTTTACCACGGGACGGCTATCCCACATGTTCATGTTCCCTGGTATACACCACATGAGTTTGCTCTTTCTGTAAAGCATTCGAAGCATGCATTTCATTGTCCCCGCCTCTTGTGTTGACATCTTCAACATTACGACTGTCCATATTGTTCTAAGTCTAGAGATAGCTAGTGTTCGCGGTGATCGTCTTTCATGATAGAAGTGAAATAGAACAGTATGCTCTAATACCAATGAAATTCCACCGGCTAATCAACACACTTAAATACACCAAGATTTAATGGACAACAAGCTCAACACAAGATGTAATTTATTGAATTCACAAGGGATGCACAATCAGCCGGAACCGTCGGCCCCTCTCTCAAATAGAGTATATTAATCTTAGGAGAATGAAGTACATATAGTGTCATGGGCATTTCTGACCCGATTTCAATACCAATGCATATGAATGCAGTATTGCAAACAATATGGTTGTCACTGAAGATCTGCAATTCACACTACCCTCTCAAGTGTCCATGTTCCCTACCATCTGCTCTCTATTGTTGCACCAACACATGGTAGTAACAATCTACAAGAGAGCACGTAGAACAAGAGAACACTACACAGGGTATGTGAACATCTCCTCCCTCCTACTACTTGCTTCCAGAATTGAGAATTAAAGCTTACCAATTGCAAGTAGAGCCGATGACAATGGATGGAAGAGTCTGGAGTGTTGAAACCTTCAATCTGTCTCGTGATCCTTCACGAAAGAGGATGAATGGAACCCTGGGAAAGCTTCTCCTATGGTTCAACTTGAGAAACGAATGCTGAATTTAAGGTTTTCAGCCAAAAGACCAAAAATTACAGCAAAAGAAAGGACTTTTTGCTGCATTTCGGTCATTGGGAGTGTGTAGGAAAGTGAAAACACACTAGCAAGCTTGGATATGGAGTTGGGAAGGAGAAAGTGCAAAAAATACAGCCAAAAAGCCTCATCAAGGAAGGCGTCTACTTCTAGAGACACGAGGGTTCTTTATATAGGCATTGGGTCTAGCCTAAAAGTGCGTGTACTAAAGTGTACACACACTAACCTTACACTTAATTAAGAGAATGTTCACATACCCTATACATATAACGCTTACGTATGCACTCTGATGTCTCCTCAAGGAGACTCACAAGTGGAGATGCACCCTAAACCCTACATCCGACACTCCCTCTCAGCTCCACAACCAATGATGCCGTAGAAGTGAAAAACCTTTTCGCTCTGGAGTTCATGCCTCATTGCACTACATCTCTCGGATGAGCTATCCACATTTGACCTACTGCCTTAGATCATGATGAAGAGCTCGAGTCTGCCAAAGAAGACAATGACCGATCCTTTGGGAGCGATCCATAAACAATCGAGGTGTTGCCATTCTAGATCTCCTCAGCACTACTAGTGTTACCATTTGGCCACCCAATTGATCCACCCGTGCTTTCTCATTATGTATGTACATTGGACTAGCGTCCATGGCACTTGCATATGCCGGGGATTGATGCCACTCATGTGATATTGTGGACTTGGCTTTCCGTTGGGACTTGTGCCTTTGAGTACATGCTCAGAAATGCCTTAAGGATTGGTGTTCTATTGGGTCTAGTGCCTCATGTACTTGCTTGGAAAACGTCTATTTTAGTATAGTCTCATGAATGGGGATTGTCCATACCAATGTTGCATTGCATAGCATCTTTATGTGCTTGCCTTCAAATTGCATTTGCATATTATTTTCATGCTTGCTTGACCAATGTTGGGTGTTGGACTCACACTCACACACACAAACCTGCACATTAGGGTTAGGTGCAGGGTAGAGAAGCTCACACACAGAAATGAGAGAGGGAGAGGGAGAGCCAAAAGTGTGGTATCCACAAAATGCAAGTCAACTCTTGCATGTGTGCCACATCCATATAATATAGAAGTACAAAATATTATATGTTAGTGTCCTTTCACACTTGATGTCCAAGGGGAAAAACCACATGGGAAAAGGTGCCCTTGGTTAAGCCCTGTTCACACAGCACTACCATAAGTGAGCATATGCCTACAAATCCCCCCTGTAGTGGAAGTGTGAACCTGTACAAGGTAGCAGATCACTCTCTGTATGAGAGTAAGCCCAAAGCTTTGCGGAAAGCTTCAAACTTTTCTCGAGGTAAAGCCTTTGTGAATAGATCTGCAACATTATCCTGTGTAGGGCAATAAGATAAAGTGATCTCCCCTGCATGTAGCCTCTCTCTGACATAGTGATAATGAATCTCTATGTGCTTGGTACGTGCATGAAATACTGGATTTCGTGCCACGGCCATAGCACTCTGGCTATCAGTGAGAATGGTGGTGGGTGTCTGCTGACACTCACGAAGATCAGCCAATAGTTTCCTCAACCATACACACTCTACTGTAGCTGTAAAGACTGCCCTGTACTCAGCCTCACAAGTACATATAGCAACAGTGGGTTGCTTTTTACTCAACCAAGACATGCATGAACTGCTAAGAAAAAAACAATTCCCACTGGTGGATTGCCTCGTATCATAATCTCCAGCCCAATCTGAATCACTGTATGCATAAAGCTGCAAGCTGCCCCCCCCCCCGGGATAGAACAAACCAAGATCCAGGGTACCCTTAAGATAACGAAAAATGCGTTTGACTGCTTGCCAATGCTTTGTGCCTAGGCGGTGCATGAATTTGCTCAACAAAGACACCCCAAAAGATATGTCTGGCCTCGTGTTACACAAGTAAATGGGGCATCCCATTGCCTGGCTGTAAATGCCGGCCTCAAAAGGCTCTCCAATAGCATGCATAGTAAGCCGTACACCTGGTTCTACCGGAGTAGAAATGAGCTTACATTCATCCATGTGAAACCTTTTTAGCAAACTTTTTATGTACTTAGTTTGCTGCATAACAATGCCATCATCTGTATGCATAAACTGTATGCTGAGATAGTAGCGTAAAGGCCCCAAATCTGACATATCAAATTCAGCTTTCAAATCAGCTTTGAAATCTGAAATTTGTGCTTTTGCTTGTACCTGTAATGAGCATGTCATCTACATACAAGATGACTATGAGAATATCGGCATCGGTTTTCTTCACATACAATGTGCTTTCAGCTGGACTATTCTCATAACCTTGGCTGGTTAGATGAGCATGTATCTTATCATACCAAGCTCTTGGAGCTTGCTTTAACCCATACAATGCTTTGTGCAACCTGCATACTTTATGTTCCTCACCAATGGGCTGATTTACATATACTTCCTCCTGTAAATCCCCATTTAAGAATGGGGTTTTGATGTCCAATTGATGCACTTTCCATCCTTTATGGGCAGCCAATGCAATGGCTGATCTTATTGTGGTCATTCTCGAAGTAGGAGCAAAAGTCTCTTCATAATCTATTCCCTTTTTCTGGGAGTAGCCTTTAGCCACAAGTCTTGCTTTGTACCTGTCAATAGTACCATCAGACTTTCTTTTGACTTTGTACACCCACTTTGTTCCAATGACATGCTTGCCTTTAGGCAATTCCACAAGATTCCATGTATTGTTCTTCATGATAGAAGAAATTTCAGCTTGCATAGCTTGCAACCAATGCTCATTCTCATGTGCTTCTTCATAAGAAGAAGGCTCTTCTGAATCAAAGAGACCACCCATTGCGAATGCAGACTCCCCACGATGTACATTCAAAGCATGGCTGGAACTAGCCCTTGTTCTACCTGTGAGTGGAGCTACAAGTTTGCTTTCTTGCAAAGTTTTCAGCAACCATCTTGGCACTGACTTGGCTGTGTCTATGGCTGTTTGCTCTTCCCTGACAAGATCTTCCACTTCTTCCATAGAAGGGGGCTGAATGGCTGGCTGTTCCGCGTGTTCTGCATGTGGATTTTCTTGTGTAGGGGCTGGCTGATCTGAATCCCCCCTAATTGCAATAGGTAAAAGTCCATCAAACATGTCATGTATGCCTGTATCATTGCTTTTATACAAGCTGTACATGGGCTGTTCTGAATTTTCAGCAAATACCACATCTCTACTAACAAAAATCCTTCGTGTAGTTGGATTATAAAGACGGTATCCTTTGCTCTCATTGCTATAGCCCACAAAAATGCATTTAATTGCTTTGTCATCTAGCTTTGTTCGGAGTTGTTCTGGCACATGTGCATATGCCAAACACCCAAATGTACGCATATAATCCACTGTTGGCTTACGGCTGTACCAAGCCTCAAATGGTGTTATGGTTTTCAAAGCTTTTGTTGGACACCTGTTCAACACATGAGTTGCACACATTATAGCTTCCATCCAAAATTTGTGAGGCAACTTTTGTGCTTTCACCATGCATCTTGCCATCTCCATGAGAGATCTATCTTTCCTTTCAGCTACACCATTCTGCTGCGGTGTATAAGGCACAGTACATTGGTATTTGATGCCCTTTTGAAGCATATAATCCATGAATGCATTTGACATGTATTCTCCACCTCTATCTGAGCGGAGTGTTTTTGACTTTACATCCACACATATTTTCAGCCATTGCTACAAAGTGTCGAAAGCATGTAAACACATCTGCTTTCGCTTTCAAAGGGTGAGCCCAAGCAAACGTGGAGTAGTCATCAATGAATGTGACAAAGTAAAGATGCCCCCCTATGGATGGTGTCCGCATTGGACCACATACATCACTATGTATGAGCTGTAATTTACTTTCAGCTCTAACAGCTCCATCTTTGGGGAATGGTTTTCGTTGCATCTTTCCCAAAATACACCCCTCACATACATGTCTTGGTGGAGACTCAAGAGGCAGCATATTATCAAACATATGATGCTTCTGCAAAAGCATCAAACTCTGAAAATTTACATGCCCAAAACGAGCATGCCATAGCTCTGCATCATGCATAGCAAGAGTGTGGGCAGCCACCGTATTTGCATCATAAGTGCGCTTGTCATAGCTGTCCAGCTTATACAAGCCTTTGTATCGTGTTCCAGAAGTGACTATTTCATAACCCTTTGATGGGTCTTTTACCAAACACTTCCCATCTTCAAATTCAACCTTTAAACTTTGGCGTTTATGGCTGAGACGGAGAGCAGATTTTTCTTTATCCCTGGAACATACAATACATTTTTCATACATATATTGGCACCATTGGCTACAATAAGTATGACATTACCAATTCCCTTTACTGGATATGTGGTATGATCTGCACATGATACAGTGCGGCCATTTGAAGCATAAACCAAGTGCTGAAAAACCACGAGCTCTTCAAAAGTGACGGGATCACCACCTCCTCTCATTGAGAGGTTGAGAGAGGTGTGAAAGCCCAAGTAGGAAGGCGGTAAAGAATGAAGAGTGTTGGTGACCATCTGTCTGTCTGGGATAACCTCATCAATGTTGAGCAATTGTTCCTGCAAATCTTTCACTTTGGTGAGATGATCTGCCATGGAGTCACCCTCATCCATAGAAAGAAGATCCAATTGCCTCTTCAAGTAGCAACCCTTGCCTCGTTGCATACCTGATACATTGCTTCCAATGTGTCCCATGCAAGCTTCGATGTCTTGCATGAACGAATGTGCGGAATAATAGTCCTTTTCGCTGAAAGGGCTATCAATGACATGGCCTGTGCATCTCTAGAGTCCCATCTCTTTTGCTCTTGTGTGGGAGCAGGATCTACATCAGGAGCTCTTTGAGCACCTCCCCTTTGAGGCGTGGCTGGCTGTATGGTAAGTGGGCATGTGTCATCACCACACACGATGCCCCGAAGCCTTTTGGCTACCAACAAATTACGGATCATGAAACTCCAGAGGGAGTAGTTAGATCCATCCAGCTTGTCCTCCTGGGTGAGCACACCAAATACATCTGTAGCATTCTGTGCCATGTCAACAAAATATATCTGCAAGCAAACCAAGCACCAATGTGCGCCGCTAGGCAACCAAATGTCCTGTGCAAATGTGTGCATGCAAACCAAAGCAAGTGTAAACCTGCACCAAATTGTCCAATTACACACAATGTGTATACATACGCGACAAATCGCAGCTGTAATGCCCAATTACATGCTCCAATCTGAAAATCCCCAATTTTTATGCACTCCAAACGCTTCAATGTACATCTAATTGGCCAATTTTCACAAAAGCCCCAAATTTCTACAAATGTAAGAGGTTCAATTTGCCGATTTTGACCTAAATTTTGAAAACCCCCAAATTTCTGCAAATGAAAGCGGTTCAATTGGCTGATTTTGACCTCAATTTCGAAAACCCCCAAATTGCAGGCAAAGCAAAATGCCCAATTTTTTCAATTTGTCCTGAAATTGAGAAATCCCCCAAATTGCACCTGCAATTTTCCTTTCAATTTGACTTGCACAGAAGTGTCTGCAAAATCTGCATATGACCTGCACTGGAATGGCTGCAAAATCTGTATTTGTATTTGACCAAAAATGTGGGCACAAGTCGCTGGCGCTCAAAGCAAGGCGAGCACGGCTCTGGCCGCAGGTAAGTCGGAATGGGCGGGAGCCGTCACTTGGGCACGAGTCGCTGGCGAGAGCGAACGGACGGATGGACGAACAGAGAAGCAGTCGAAACGGAACACATCGACGGAGCAGAACGGGAGGTCGACGCTAGGCGACAGCGACGAAGGCCGGATGGGAGCAGAACGCCGACGTGGCTTTGGGCGACGGGATGGGAGCGCTGACGGCGAGGGTGGTCGGAACCGTGACGAAGCTGGGTCGCCTGGTGGTGCAGAGGGCGGTGCCGCCCGCGAACTGGGCGGTGGTGGTGGGCTCCCCACTAGTGCCGCCCGTTTTTGGTGGCCGGACGGAGGAGCGTCGACGGAAGCAGGCAGTCTGGTGACAGAAAAACGCAGGCGACGGACGGAACGGCAGTTTTCGACAGAATTCCACAATCAGCAGCAATTTTTCCTGGGGTAGAAATCCACAGGCAGCTCCCTGCTCTGATACCAAATGTTGGGTGTTGGACTCACACACTCACACACACAAACCTGCACATTAGGGTTAGGTGCAGGGTAGAGAAGCTCACACACAGAAATGAGAGAGAGGGAGAGGGAGAGCCAAAAGTGTGGTATCCACAAAATGCAAGTCAACTCTTGCATGTGCCACATCCATATAATATAGAAGTACAAAATATTATATGTTAGAGTGTCCTTTCACACTTGATGTCCAAGGGGAAAAACCACATGGAAAAAAGTGCCCTTGGTTAAGCCCTGTTCACACATAGCACTACCATAAGTGAGCATATGCCTACAACCAATGTGTAATTCAAGGTAAGGGGACACCCGCTCATGAACATTGCGTGTGAATCTGTTTACTGACATGGTTATGTGGTATGTGGCATGTGGCAAGTGGTAAGTATTAGTCAAGACCTAGCCTTAGGAACAAGCATTAATTTATAAGTGAGTGTGTACACACTTCATTAAGTTTTGGGCGACCAAAACTCACTTATAGATTATGACCAACCGTGTGTTCGCACACACTGTCAACGAGGTGGACAAAGCTCAATGCCCATCGGCTAGACCTTACTCCCTTTGTACAAAGAGAGCAACCAGCCATGTGTCCATCCCAGCTTGCACCACAAGTCATTTGTTCTCTCTGCATGACACCCAAGGTGGAGATCTCATCATCTCTCTTCCCTCTCCTAACATTATTCAGAAGTGCAATCAAGCTGAAGTAAGTTCCCTTGTTCTTTATCGCTCTCTCTCTCTCTTGTGCAAGAGTGTGTGTTCATGTAATAAGGTGTTCCACAAGTCATTTGTTCTCTCTGCATGACACCCAAGGTGGAGATCTCATCATCTCTCTTCCCTCTCCTAACATAATTCAGAAGTGCAATCAAGCTGAAGTAAGTTCCCTTGTTCTTTATCGCTCTCTCTCTCTCATGCAAGAGTGTGTGTTCATGTAATAAGGTGTTTCCCTCTCTCCTCTTCTCTCCCATTGATTGTGCGTCTTCTATCAAGGATGAATTCTATTGGCACAGTGGTTGCATTGGCAGCCCACTACGAGACTGTCTTTTAGATGGATGTAAAGTCAACATTCTTACATAGAGGAGGTCTATATACCTCCAAGGTTTCGAGTGCCAGACAAGGAGGACATGGACTTCAAAGTAACATAAAGCTTTGTACTGGTTTAAACAAGCCCCAAGAGCTTGGTATCATCACATTGATGCATTCTTTCTTAATGTTGGTTGAAAGAGAAGGAGCGTTGATGCTAAACACTATGTGTATTCAGAGGGGAATGTGCTTGTGCTTATTATATTGTATGTTGGTTGAAAGAGAAGGAGCGTTGATGCTAAACACTATGTGTATTCAGAGAGGAATGTGCTTGTGCTTATTATATTGTATGCAGATGATTTGATATCACAAGAAACCATGTGAAGAAGATCCAAGCTACAAAAGCAAGTTTACAACAGGAGTTTGAAATGACCGATCTCGGTCTTCTACATTTCTTTCTCAGCATGGAGTTTTGCCAACAAGCCAACTCTATCTTTCTTTCTCAGATGCCCGATGTTACAAGCTTTCACGATGGCTGAATGCAAACCCATATCTTCCCCTATGGATATAAGTAACAAGATGTCCAAGTATGATGATTCCCCATTGGCGGATCCTACTTTGTACCGGAAGCTAGTTGGATCTTTGACCTACCTGGCTAACACTCGCAAGGACATCAGTTATTATGTTGGAGTTCTAAGTCAGTTTTCCTCTCAACCCAAGCAAAACCATTGGAGAGCTTGTCTCCGTGTTCTTAGGTATTTACAAGGTACACAAACTTATGGCATTTTGTACAAGAGAGAAACCCACCAAAAGGTCGACTACATGATATTGTTTCTCACAAGGCTCTGATCTCATCTCATGTGTAGTAAGAAGCAGATGATAGTTTCCCTTTCATCTATTGAAGCAGAGCATAGTGCAACATGTGCTACAACATGTGAAGCTGTTTGGCTCCGGAGATTACGTTAAGAAATGGCATGTGGTCAAGAAGCTGTTACCATTATCAAGTGTGGCAGTCAATGTTGTGCTTGGCTATGGCCAAGAACCCAATATTCCATGCTCGGATAAAGCATATAGAAGTGCAGTATCACTATGTACAAGAGAAAATTTTGATTGACGATATCTTTATGGAGTATTGTCACAAAGGTGTTGCCACGGGATCAATTTGAGCATTTGCTTCAGAAGGTGGGTGTTGGCCCGCAACCAAGAAACGAGAGGGAGTGTAAGATGTTATTTATAGCCATGGTCATCTCCCCATTGTGAGCCCTTTACAAGACGATTTTGGGGATGGACCATTTGCATGGAAAAAGAGACCAAGAGAAAGGGCTTTGCATTAGCATTCACATGATGTACATATATGCCATGCTAAAAGTGAGAAAGGGCCAAAATTTGGGACTTTTGTGTTAGACATGGGAACGACCCCTTACACATGGCATAAGTGGCTTATATCCTTAGTATTAAGGTTATAAGGTGTAAAGAATGCAGCCCAACTTCATGATGGAGAACCAACCACCTGTCGTCAACTTCAAAGAAGGAAAATATTGGATATCACAGGAGATCACACATGGACAGCTATGGAGGATGAAATATCATCATGGTGGAGTGTGTAGAAGAGAGAGAGAGAGAGAGAGAGAGAGAGAGAGAGAGAGAGGAGATTTTACGCATTATGAAAAAAAAAATGTAACACGCGGAAGCTCTAGGGGTCTTCTTTCAGCCCTAAACACCACTGGAAACATGCTGATGCAAAACGCAGACATGAAGAGAGAGTAGAGAAAGAGATATGCTGGAAATTCAGTATATTTATATAGTACAAAAAGGTACTCTTCTACAGCCCTATACTGTCTTCATAAAAAGGGTGATAAACACCAAAATCTGTCCTAGACTAAGGACCCTAAGGATCCACTCCCTAAAGGAATGAATGGTTCAATCTATGAGCACACTTTGCCTTTTATAGGGTTCTTGGACACTTGGTATACTCACCGACTGCTGGTCGGCCCGTCATTTGTGCCTTAAATGCCCCTTCAGCGCTGCCCGATTGGTTTTCTTCCTTGATCATGATGCGCCTGCTGCTGCCGCCCTGTCCTCTGGTTTAGCCGACCAGTTCTGTGAGCAACCGACAGCCTGTCTTTGCTTCTAACGCACTGTCAAGACACCCTCTTCATGCCCTCCAAGCCTTGCTCTGAGTCCACACTTGTCCTCTTCTGTATCTTGTGCTCAAAATCCTAACTCTATTTGGTTCATACTCTTTATCTGGCTGCCTCTTCTGGACCAGCACCTGAGAATGTCCATGGCATCTTTCATGCACAAGACCAAAAAAAAAAAAAAAAAAGAAGAGAGAGTAGAGCTCAAGTATAAGAGAGAAATGAAATGAAATGAAATGTTATATTAACGTCTTCAAAAGGCCAAAGTGACCTATGAGACCAAAGTTACAACCATATGACATCTGATACACTATCTGGAAAAGAGAGAGAGAGAGAGAGAGAGAGAAGCACATATATACCTAGATGAATCCAGGAACATGCCCAAATTCACCTTTTAGGAACGTGCATGTTATATACTCATGGTAGTCAACCCACAAGACTATATAACTGTCAACTCCATTATGCATAGTATGGACTAGATATTACGACATCCCCACTAACGTCATCAATGCCCAATAGTGGGTGTAGAACTCTCTATCAAGATATGCTCTCACACACTCCACACACACACACACACACACACACACACACACACACACACATAAGAGCATATATTCACACAAAGCCCTTCGTACTGAGTTTCTGTCAAAGCTCCGGAGATGCAGGGCAAACTCAGCCATAATGAAGCCTAGCACTAAGGGAAGTAGCAAATAGAAAGAATTAGTACAACAAATAAGTAGTTGATAGGGCAAATGCACCGCTAAAGATAGAAAGAATAAGCACAATATCAACTGGCCGCAACTCACGAAAGCTTCACAATACATATCCGCTAATACGGCTGAATTATATACCTAGATGAATCCAGGAACATGCCCAAATTCACCTTTTAGGAACGTGCATGTTATATACTCATGGTAGTCAACCCACAAGACTATATAACTATCAATTCCATTATGCATAGTATGGACTAGATACTACGACATCCCCACTAACGTCATCAGTGCCCAATAGTGGGTGTAGAACACTGTATCAAGATATGCTCTCACACACCCACTCCACACACACACACACACACACACACATAAGAGCATATATTCACACAAAGCTCTTCGTACTGAGTTTCTGTCAAACCTCCGGAGATGCAAGGCAGACTCAGTCATAATGAAGCCTGAGAAGCACAACTTCAATGGTACCCATAATATGTAAAAATGAAGGACCCAAGTACATGCTTTTATAGGCACCAAGGCCTTATCTTTTGACCCTAAATAAGAGGGTGTTCACACCACTAAGGCCACTTCACTACACTCCAGACTAACTCCGAAATACCCAACAAACCCCCCTTCGCAGTGATGGTGGAGTTGCATGCATAACCTTCAATAGTCTCGTACACCAACACAAGCAAAGAAACAAGACATGGTCTCCACTTCAAACTCAGAGGCTAGTAAGCATGGCTCAGAGGCCAGTGAGAGTGGCTCGAAAGGCTCAAGGGCTTAACAAGCATAGTCTTTGCGAAAGACGTAAAGGTCAAGTCCTATCTTGGGAGACAAAGATAGCCTACATCGGCATACCAAAACAACTCCCCCTCGTCTAAAGCAAAGGGAAAAAAGGGAATAATGGAGAGGAGCCTTTAATAGACACAAGGCATTAGAAAATCCAAAAGAATCCAAAATATACAACTCAAATTTTGGGAGACATCCCAGGCAAAGAACCCAAGACTCCACATAAAATAGAAACTAAAAATTGAGGAAGATTCCCCCCTCGATGCCAATGAAGATCCTTTTTCGGCTTCGTTTCCAAGCCGTTGCAACTTGAAGCATGTACCCGAATGACGTGCTCGAGGAAACCCATGCCGTCTATAATGACCATACCCGAGCTAATGGTATGCCTTGTGTTTTGGGCACCCATGCTAAGGAACTCATGTGAATATCCCATACTGCCATTTGTAGGGGATGCCTAGCTCCTTCTGTAGGATCAAGCGCACATATGAACTTGCATGTGAACAATATCTTGTTTTGAAGGTAAGACATGTGACACATGGCCATGACAACGTCGGGGCAAAGGGCACTATAGTGCGAGAAGTGCAGGTGAACCCCCAGTCAGTTGGGAGGTAAGCGCACAGTCGGTTGTCCCCTTGGAAAGCTGGGCGCCGGACCGAGTTTGAGGCTAGTGGAGATTATGGGGCCAAGGAGTCCTCGTTGTGGAGAGAGCCCAGCCAAGGCAGGTGCTAAAGCAAGGCAAGGGACGGGAGCGGCGTTGTCCAGGCTGCACAACAGGCAGCAAAGGGCATGAACACCACAGTAAGAGGTGCAACAGACTGAAGAGTCTTGTAGATGATGCTCATGCTACTGTAGATGTGGATGAGACAGGCTGCTAGCTGATCAGCAGAGAAACACTGCAGACCGGGGATGAGGAGTAAAACGCAGGCAGAGGAAAGGAAACATAACACTGATGGTGGCTCTGAAGAGGATGACGTGCAGTGATGACTGATTTAAAAAAATGCAAGGCTGGACTGAGGGCAGTCAGCGCTAAGTGGTGGCACACGTGTGTCCTCCTGCATTTTCCTTCACACGGGCATCAACACACTGAAATGCAAAGCTTCATCATGAGAAACAAAATGCTAAGGAGAGGGTGATGATGTGCGCGATGTCAAAAATGCAACATCTTGAGTAGCGCAAGGCTGATGATGATGGTGATGGCAATCCAAGCTCTGATACCATATTGGATATCACAGGAGATCACACATAGAGCTATGGATGGGGTCCCAGGCAGCAGGCAGTGGACCAGCAGTGGGAATTGCCTGGTTTAGTCGTGTGCCCTTATGCGTGGGAAAGAGCATGGGAAGCCTACATAGCACGTACAGGTAAAACCCTTCGCTGGTCGACTTGCCTCCTATGAAGCTTACTCCTCATCGCCTGTATAAAGAGAGACTTCTTCAACGTTACATCTGCAGGAGATCTGCAAGAGAAGATGCATGTGACACTAAATCTGTCCCAAATCTGCTATTTCCGCTGCTGTCTCTTACTGGAAGCATCTCACGCACTAACTAGACCTCGTCTTTCCTCATGCAAACTACACGAAGTCTACAAACCTCATTCATATGAGAGTGAAATTGCAACAAAAACCTCAAACTCACAATAGCATGCTTTGTTAATGGGTCAATTATGGTTTCAATCGTCCTGTTTCTAATTCAAAACTTCAGACCATTTCAATTCTTGGGCAGGGGCCATTTTGCTACCATTTTCTGAAACCACACCTCTCACTCGTCTTTTGAAGCGCCCAAATATAGAGCATAGAAATATTAAGCTTAATACCTCTCCATCGGATCCTCTTATTGTGACACGGTAAATAACAGTTACAAACTTTCCATCAGCAGAAAATGTGATGCCTCGCACTTCACCACACCATCCTGTACAAAACATCATAAATGCCACCATAAAAATGTAAGCCATGTGCTTCAAAAAATTATATCAAACAGAAGCCTGACTTAGCCTTTTCAAAACTAAAATGAGCAATGCAACCTATTAACTGCATCTTCAAAGCCAACCTGGAGCATAGAAACTGAGCATCCGATTAGCTTGGTACCTGCAAAAAAAGGTAAAATTACAGTACCCCAACATTCTTCTCGTGTGACTGAGAGGTCTAGCAATATACACGGACACACCCAATCTTTCAATCAAAAGATCCACGCATGTAGTACTTAATGCAAAGCATTCCAAAAGGAGTGATTGATATCCTTTCTTAGACGAAACAACTAGTAAACGACGTTGACCTTCCCCCCATCAGCTGTAGATCCAAGACATACGCCGGCAACATGGAGAGATCCCACCTCAGAGGTGGACATCTCCAGTGCTTTACACTCTATTATGGAGGATGATGATACCATTATTGGATGAGGCATGCATTCCTCCCACCACTGTACATATTGGCACCTTGTGTTAGCTACATAGCTACTTGTACTACTCTCAACCCACGTTCACAGCATAAGCTAGGTTCTTTTTCAGTTTTTCAGCTTTTCCCATCTTTCACAGAGCTATTGTACTACTCTTTGGTCTCATAGACCCTCTGAGTCTTTCAACGATGTTAACATAAACACCCTCTCTCTCTCTACACTAGGAGTGAGTACCATGTTGCACCGCCCTATGTGATATTCTTGGCCGATGCTAGAGCTTGAGGCTCTTTGTTTTTTTTTCACGTATATTTTCTTTTAGTTTTACTATCAATACCATGATGGTGTATTCCATGGACATTATGTAGCATTTTGGTCTCATGGGTCATTTTGGCCTTTGAAGACGTTAATATAACTCTCTCTCTCTCTCTCTCTCTCTCTCTCTCTCTCTCTCTCTCTCTCGCCGAGCCTCTGCACTCCAGCATGCCCGACGCCCTCGACCCCCCCGTCGGCCACCATCACCTCATTAGCTCCATATCCAAGACATGCTCCACCACCATCAAGCTACCTTTCCACATGACATAGCTGAGGGAGACCTCTCGGCCATACTCATCAGCCCCATGCTTGACATTTTGGAGAGTGGTATACCATCTACTCGGAGCTGATGTTGCTCTCATGTTTCTATGTTCTTAGTATTCCATGATGAGTTTGCACGGACAGTTTTGTATCACCCCAGTGAGATAGCTATGTTTATGTTTGCTTTCTGTTTTATTTTCCATTCCATGATGAGATATGCCATGGACATTATTGTATCACTTTGGCCTCATAGGCCGATTGGGTCTTTAGTAGACGAATGTTAGAGTCTAATCCACGAATGAATTGCTCCATCGTAGCCTGCTCAGATAGCCCTAACGGCTGTGCTAAAGTAATAACCTTACCGGAAAACTGAAGCACTGGGGATCCGTTCTGTCTGAATCCATAGAACTCGTCTTTCAGACCGGTCGTGTACTGGGGCGGGAGAAATCTGGTCTACAAGTCATGGACAAAGATGTCCCAGTCAAAGGCTATGACACCTGTGGCTTGGTCTGTATGAATGCTAGACCAATGCTGCCATCAAGTGACTGCCTCACCAGTGAGATGGGGAGCCGCTACGTGGACTTTGTCTTGAGGGTCTGTGATCCTAGCTAATGGAAAATGAGCATTAAACTGATGAATAAATTGATTAATTGATGAATGATCACACTTACCATCATACTTACTGAAGTTTGGTTGACTGCGAATGATGGTGGTTGATGCTGCTACGGACTGCTGGCTGGTGACACCTATGACTGGGGAGACTGAGGAGAGCTGCTGATACCTCAAGTGTATGGCCTCCTTTTCCCGTTGGTGCTCGAGTAACATACGTTCTCGATCAAGCTCACGTTGGTGTTCCCGAGCGGCGAGTTCAGCCGGACGCCGGTCTTCATCGATCCTACATTGGGCTTCCTCATAGTCCCGTCTTTTTGCTTTTTCTCTTTTCCTTCGGGCCTCGTCCTCTCTCCTTTGTTGTTCCATCTCAAAGAAGAGGGAGATGTAGTCGCGTGCTGCTCGAGGTGTAGAAGGACGTGTTGCTGCTGCCTCCAAGAGTTGGAGACGTTCCATGAGCAGCTAGTTCTGAGCTCTAAGAAGAGCTATGGTGTCTGATGTAGGCGGAAGAACATGGTCTCCTTCAGGGGAGACGTCCTCCGGCTGATGAGTACTCTCTTCTGTAGACATAATGCTGAAGTCAGTGGTAGTGCCAGAACGCAATCTAACCATCCAAGGATGCCCCCACGCTAGGATACGGTGTGTGTGGACAATCTGAATCTGATACCAATGTGATATGCAGCGGAAGTCTTTGTATTGGAAGATCCTGTCACACAAATGCTCACACCGTCTTCTGTATCCTGAGTTTCGTGAGTTTAGCAATCCACTTTAATACTTCAAACTTTAAAGAGATATGAGAGAGAGATATGAGAATTGTACACCAGATTGGATCCCGAATTACCCACTGAAGGGCCCCCTATCCCGATAACGAGATAGTATTTGCTTTATATCTTTAGACAGAATGACTGTGGACAGAAGATAAGCCAAACGCAAGATCTCGGAGGATCGGAGATTGGCTGAACTGTACACGGCTGTAGAAACACCTCGATGAACTGATCTCGAGCCTATGCACTCTTCCCAAGGGCATGAGGAAGGGCTGCACACCTGAGGTTGAGAAAAGGAGATGGTGGACTGTTCTAAGCTATGTTAGAATGCTGTAAATGCTTATGAATGCTGTGTTACCTTCACCAGATGGCTGTAGCATGTATGGATGATGCATATAGACGGAGGAACTCCTGTAGAACTGCTGTAGGACTGCAACGCAAGGGAGAACTGCTGTCAAACTGTTAACGCAAGCTGTACTGATGCTGGACAGAAAAAACGCAGAGTGTAGGGCTGCTGCTGGACAGAAAACGCAGTCTGTAGGGCTGCTGTGAACAGGCCGGCTGCTGGATATGCAGAAAACGCAGGTCTTCTTGCTGATTCAGGGGCTGATCTGATGCGCTTATGGCTGTAGGGCTAATGAAGATGCATGCATTGGAGAACCAAGGTAGGCTGAAGCAAACTCAAGCACTCCAAGGGCTGGATGAGACTAGTCTAGTGCTGAAGGCAAGGGAACTCCTAGGGCTGAGGAGGAAAGCTCTTGGCACACTGAAGACTGAATGACTAAGCCCAATGCAAGCCTATTTATACTAACTGGAGGTTGGTCAAGTTGGCTGGTCATTTAATAAAGTTTATATTTATAAATGACAATAAATGCTAAATAACTACTATAAAATATGGAAAAAATACCAAATAAATCCTAGTAAATTCCCTAAGGCTTCTGGGATGTTCTAAATGATGCACACGCATATGAATGCATATTATGCACGATGCAGAGTGCATTCTGATGCAAACCCTAAGGCTTCTACTGACTCTACATGCATGAATGATTCTCTCCAAGTGGGTTAAGGGACTTGACTGACTAACTGACCCACTAAGGCTGAGGAATGACCTACGTAGCTCGTGCCTGACTTATCCTGGACTGAGGATGTACAATGGGGTCACGGTACGGCTTTTGAGGCTTGAACATAACAAAACATGTATGGCTTGTGAGGCTTGACATGATAGAACGTGTGTGGCTTCTGAGGCTTGACATGGTAACATGTATGGCTTGTGAGGCTCGACATGACAAGACATGTATGGCTTCTTAGCCTTGACATGACAGAACATGTGTGGCTTTGTGAGGCTTGACATGACAAGACATGTGTGGCTTGTGAAGCTTGACATGACAGGAGGACATGTGTGATTTTTGAGGTTTGACATGACGGAAACATGTATGGCTTATGAAGCCTGACATGACAGAACATGTGTGGCCTATGGAGCTTGACATGACAATACATGTATGACGGATACAGCCTGACATGATGTGCTCTTCTTATAGCACATGTATGGCAGATACAGCTTGACATGATGTGCTTTTCTTACAGTACATGTATGGCAGATGCAGCCTAACATGGTGTGATCTTTCTCAGGACTAGCAACCTTGGTGCTCACTTCGTACTTATGTTTTGGGAAGGATTTAGCATCCCTGAACATTTAGAAAAGCGGCTTATGGATTTATGGATATTTGAGACACGGTTGGCTCTTGTGCCTATGTCTGGTTATTATGAGAGTTGTTGACTCAGGATATGGATAAAGTTTCTTTTCTTGATACGGTTGGCTCTCGTGTCCGAATTTGGCTTCGGATTGTGGAATCTCGATTTATCGCTTTAATGCGTGGATTATGAAATATTATGGACTGGCAGTGGATCTGCTATTCTTGAAGGATATATCACTGGCATCAGGTTTAAATAGTTGCGGACAACTACTTTATAAGACTGTCACATGCACTCTGCACTCAGTGCATGGTGACAAGATGGCTCATCATCAGCAGTGCAGCATTTGTACAGTATTAGAACCCAGTAGGATGATATTTGTCGTACCATGTTCTGTTATGTCAAGCCTCAAAAGCCGTACATGTTACCATGTCAAGCCTCAAAAGCCACATATGTTTTGTTATGTCAAGCCTCACAAGCCATACATGTTACCATGTCAAGCGTCAGAAGCCACACATGTTCTGTTATGTCAAGTCTCAATTCTGTTATGTCAAGTCTCAATAGCCATACATGTTATCATATTAAGCCTCGAAAGCCACACATGTTCTGTTATGTCAAGCCTCACAAGCCATACATGTTACCATGTCAAGCCTCAGAAACCACACATGTTCTCTTGCCATGTCAGTGGACTCACACCAGAGTCCATCCTTGGGATCCATCCACATACATGCAAAAGACAAACTCCTGTTGACATTGTAGGAAATATGAAAGCAAGAGCAAAACTAGAAATGAAACAAAACAAATGAAAGACAAAGAGTTACCTTGAGATGAGTGTAGACAAGACACAAGATTGATACTTTCATTGATGTGACACCTACAATATATAGGTGAGAAGTACAACATTGAGTAGACTGACTTATGGGATAAATGTAGAGGTGCCACATGGCACTAGACTCGAGACACAAAGACTTAAGTGAAACTAGACTAGAAATAGTACACCTAGTGTGCACTTATTTCCAACACCCTCCTTAAGTGGACACTAGGAGGAAGACAAAAAGACAAGACTAGAAGATAGACATAAAGACTGATAGACTGAGAGACTAGACATGAGAGACAAAAAGATCCTGAGACACCCCTCCTCAAGTGATATCCTCATATGGGTCCACAAGGGTAGGGACAAGATGGATCTAAAACAAGACACAGTCAGATTGATAGACAGATAGACAGACAACAGATAGATAGACAGACAAGACTAGATAGACAGAAGACTGACTGTAGACAAACAGATGGACCTTGAAGACAACCCCTCCTCAAGGGCAATCGCTGCCTCTTGGGTAGGGACAAGAGAGAGGTCAAAAAGCATGATGAGTAAGAGACTAGAACCCCTTGACCTACATCATCGGTGGTCAAAGTGGTAGACAAGAAAGGTGAAGTAATCAGAAAGCCCATTCCTCATCATGTGAGGAATGAACAGCAAGATCTGCTGTTGTAGATGCTGCAGCAACATGTGCTGAGGCAGATGCAGGGGCTGATGTAGAGGTTTTAGAGTAGCAGTCCTTCTCCCGGTGATTATCACGGCCACAAATGGTGCATGGATGAGCCTTGAAGCAGTCCTTCTTCATATGATTAGTTTTTCCACAATGGGGGCAAGGCTTTCTTACCTTAGAACCTCCTTTCTTTGCTAAAAATGCAGTGTCAGTTACCTTTTGTTGTTTTGTTCTTTCCTCTTCTTGGAGAGCATTGATGATACCTTCAAGAGTAGGATTATTGTGATACTTGAAGGTAGTGACAAGAGTAGCATAGGTGTCAGGTAAGCTTTTGAGAAGCACAGCAATACCAATATCTTCGGAGATGGGGGACTTCACTGATGCAAGCTGAACCATAAGACTGCGAAAATAATTGACATGAGAGGCTATAGTAGCTCCCTCCTGCATATATAGATCAAAGAATGAGATCATAAGTGCAATCTTAGAGTTTTTAGAGCGGGGTCCAAACAGGGTATCCAAAGTGATCCATGCTCGAGAAGCAGACTGTATGTCGGAGATGTGGTGAATGTAATCATCTCCAAGACCGAGCAAGATGATAGCATAGGCTTTGTCATTCTTGGCAGTGGGAGCATAAGTGATAACTTGCTCAATGTCGGAATCTTCGGGAGTAGCATGATGAACAACATCCCACAGGCCTTCTTTCATAAGATGGCACTTGATTTTGATTTGCCAAGTATGAAAGTTGGACCCATTGAATTTGTCGATAGACATGAGAGAATGGGTAGAAGATGCCATGTGGGAAGGTCTTACCTCTTGCTAATGATGCAAGGGCAGTGTCTATTCCCTTACAAGAGAGAGTTCAGTTTTGAATTATTTTTGAAGAAAAATAGAACTGAAAATATTGAAGCATACCACTTTGGTTCTTTTCTCAGGTCTTCCACCCTTTCAGGGGTAACCCGAGAGAGAGAGAAAGAGAGAGAGCTGCGAACAGAGATTTTTGCAAATAGAGAAAGATGTAGTACAGGGCCACGATACCTAGAGAGACCGGAGAGCAGAGGTGGAGACTTTGTTGCAGAACCTCGGGCAGCTCCTGGAGAAGTGCAGCCTGTTGAAGAAGATGGCGCAGAATTCAGGAGCAGTACGGGGGCCAGGAGCAGATGTCGGGGCAACACAAGTGCTGCTCATCCATGTATAGCTGCAGGTATGGAGTGATGCGCAGCCTGTAGAGGGTGAAGCGCAGGCAGCAGCAACTGTAAACAGGCCAACGCAGGCAGCAAAAACTGGCGCAGAAAATGGCGTCTTCCAGAGCAGCTGCGCAGGTCCAACCTTGATGAAGAGAGCAGCTCTTGATGAAGAGAGCAGCTGCGCAGGTCCAACCTTGATGAAGAAGTATAGAAAGGGGGGGCAGCAGATGTAGAGGCTTGCGCAGCAAATGGCGGGGCAGAAATGGGAGTGGCAAGACTAGAGGAGCAAACCTAGCTCTGATACCATGTAGGAAATATGAAAGCAAGAGCAAAACTAGAAATGAAACAAAACAAATGAAAGACAAAGAGTTACCTTGAGATGAGTGTAGACAAGACACAAGATTGGTACTTTCATTGATGTGACACCTACAATATATAGGTGAGAAGTACAAGATTGAGTAGACTGACTTATGGGATAAATGTAGAGGTGCCACATGGCACTAGACTCAAGACACAAAGACTTAAGTGAAACTAGACTAGAAATAGTACACCTAGTGTGCACTTATTTCCAACAACCTCCTTAAGTGGACACTAGGAGGAAGACAAAAAGACAAGACTAGAAGATAGACATAAAGACTGATAGACTGAGAGACTAGACATGAGAGACAAAAAGATCCTGAGACACCCCTCCTCAAGTGATATCCTCGTATGGGTCCACAAGGGTAGGGACAAGATGGATCTAAAACAAGACACAGTCAGATTGATAGACAGATAGACAGACAACAGATAGATAGACAGACAAGACTAGATAGACAGAAGACTGACTGTAGACAAACAGATGGACCTTGAAGACAACAGACATGTCAATGGGCTCACACCGGAGTCCTTCCGAGGATCCATCCACATACATGCAAAAGGGATAAACCATGGCATGATCGATGTGAGAAATCCTTCTCCGCAAAGCCACCACTGGCACACTGTTGTCCAGGACAGCCCTGCATATCTTTTCCCAACCACCATACAAGTGCAGAATACCTGCCATGTTGGCTCAAAACATCTCATAGACTAGAATCAACCAATCCATGATACTGATAAATAATTCATAGTTTTGTAACCGCATATGCGACATATTCTAGCGTCCCATACCACCAGAATATGTAGGCGACAGTTCTAGCATCCCATATTGCTAGGAGCCTCCAATACACAAGACCAAAACCATAAACTATTTATCAAGACCATAGAAAAACCTTTTCTAGAATTAGAATGTTTTCCAAAGAAAACGCCTTTCAAAAAAAGAAATTTTCCTGAAACACATCTCAAAATAGATATGAGAAACATCATCCACTTGCGTCAACAAGGAAGTTTAACATGTATAAAATCCAAAATATTGGCAAAAGAAAAGCATTAAACATAAATACTTATCTCGATAAAAAGCTTGTCGCTAATATATTTATGTACAATCAAAATTTTTGAAATAACATCCCATAAATATCAAGGAGAAAACCAAAGTCCAAAACATCCAGAAGAGTGTCCAAGTTTCCTACGAAACTTTGTTCCTTTCGTGGCCGGAACACCGGCTCCCAAAACAGTCGGATTTGGAACATCCCGTTGGTCCATCTTCCACCAAAGAAACTTGCGTCTCTTGTTCGTTGTGCTCCTTATGAGACATCTTCTGAGCTATTGCCTCCCTAAAAGAATGTATGTCTCCACCTCGAACAATAGGTAGTTCTAGAACAGAAGCCATCTTTCTCCTTCTAGAAAAATACTTGGAAGCTTCCTCGAAAAACCAAAGACTGATGAGGTTCAACCAAACCCCAAATCCGGCTTTACCTGATACTTGTTCCATGCATCAAGGACAATATCCCCTTCTTGAAGAAGACAGTGAAAAGCCAACTTCCTGGGATTCATTTCCAGCATTGATGCTAGGTCAAGGAAACCATATGTAGCATTGGTCTCCATAACCCTTTAGCTTTCCATAACAGTCCTCACATGAGGATCTTCTCGATACATCTTCAAATTTGCATCCTTTTCTTGAAGTTCTTGATGAAGTTGTCTCGTCAAAGAGTTATGATGGTAAAGTTGTGCATCGATGATCAGGATGTAATGTTCCACCATGTGTTCGAGAGTTCTAAACCTCTCTTTGTGTTCCTCGCAACTTTGGGTCCTATCCATAGACATCTGATCGTCTGCCTAGATAGAATAGGTAAGAGGCTGCGCTCTGATACCAATAAAACTGGATGGGAACCCGGAACAATGGACAAACACTTCAGATGACAGCAAAGATACGAAAACACAGTGGAAAATAACCATAAACAATATCAAAACACTACACTGAGCCGGAACGACCGGGCCCCCCCTAGGAACTACTTTATTCCAGTAAACGGGTTACAATCAAACCAAGGTGTGGGTGCAATACTGCACCGGATTTTCCACAAAGCTTCCACAGCTAACACTTGCATAGGAATCAAAAGCACAAACTGCTCCAAAAATCCATACAAGTCAACAGCCCAGAGTGGGGTCAAACCCAATCACCGGACTCTGTGTCAAAACAGCCACAGAAAACTCTCAAAACACCCCTTGATTCCTCCAAAACAGCCCCCAGGAGGGAGTGATAAAGAGAAGAGAAGTTGTTGTCCAGCTGCTGTACCACTGTACAACCTATGCCAAGGAGAAGAAAGAGAGAAGCTGCCTGCTTGCCCAGTGTACGGCCAGCACAAGGGAAAGTGAGAGACAGTCTGCTGCCCACTGTACGGCCAGCAAACAGATCAATCTGCTGCCCCCTTCTGTACGGCCAGCAAACTGACGCGCGTGCGAGAGAGGAAAAAGCTGCCGCCTGCTGCCCCCTTCTGTGCGACCAGCAAACTGGAACGAGAGAGCTATAATGAAACTGTCAGCCTGCTCAAGACTGGGTGAAGAGGGAGCAAAACAGGCCCTGTATGGCCAGCGCTGTAGAAAGACAGTCCAATCAGCTTCTGCCGGCTGAATGTCTAAGCGCCTAAGAGAGAGAGAGAGAGAGAGAGAGAGAGAGAGAGAGAACGCCGTCTGCTGCTGGAGGTCCTGTACAGCCAGTGAATCCAGAGAAGAACACTGCTGTCCCCTTCCTGTATGGATGCGCATCACTTCCTCCCCCCTTTCATAGAGCCGATCCCCTCTATTTCAAGCATATGCTTGTTTTCCCATCGCTAAAAGTAGCAGCCTCTCCACAAATACCATAGAACTCCTCTTTTTTTGGGTTAAAAACAGTCGCCATATATATATATAAGCCCGCAAGATCCATGCAAAGTTAGGCGCCCACTTGAAGTGTTCACACACATGGCTTAAAAATTCAGGTCCACCTCATGTATATGCTCCTTGTCCAAATTCCCAACTTAGACTTTGATAATTTCAACACCCCTCCTCAAAGCAAAGGTGGTGAGACCCGAACGCAAAAGAAGCACCCAACCTCCAACTCCGTCACATATTCCAACACCCTCCTCGGAGCGAAGGTGGTGAGACCTGAACGCAAAAGAAGCACCCAACCTCCAACTCCATCACATCACTGCAGAGAGGAGACCTAGCCATGGACACCTCCCAAGCCATGCTATTCCCTCAATCAGCTTATTACCGAAGCTGAGATCAATGCTTAGTCACCCCCCCCCCAACTCCCAAATGTGGAGTGTATGCATCACCAAATGCTGCAATTTCATCCACCATCTCTTTGAAGAATGGTGAGCGGACAACATTAAAAGAGACCCCACGAGTAGAAAAATCGTGCTACATCAGCATCAACCTGTGCCTTTCTTTGTGGATGCCATGCCGTGTGAAGAGTGGACTACCTAGCCTTTCCTTTGGGGGGAGCATGTGTAGGCATATCAAATGAGCTTCCACCACTCCCAAGAGACGATGCAGCATGAAAAGAAGTGGGTAGATGGCCAGATGAGGCACTTACAGGAGTTCTATGACAAGCTGAATGTTGAGTTGGAGCACTTATTATATGCTCCTTGCACCGAGTATTTGGTGGAGGGGGAAGAAGTGAAGCTTCCTGTTCCATTCTTTGTGCATCTTCCGGAGCAATCTTCTCGCATTTCCTATGCCAAACCTGGCAAGGCAAGCAAATGGGCTTCATCCCGCTTTGGACAGCCACCTCTTTCGATACCACAATGTCGGCAACAAAATCTTTTTTCTCATTCTCTCTCAAGACATGGCTACCTAGATGCCATGAGAGTGACAAAGAAAAGAAATGCCTGCAAGAATGGGGATGGAAAAGAAAAGTGGCAAACACAAAAAGAAAAGGGGAGAATGTGCACTGTGCAACAATGCAAAGGCTATGGAAAGAAAAGGGGAAAATTTGCAATGCAGAGGGAGTGAAAAAAGAAAGGAAATAAGAGCTGAAAAATGGGGCTTTTACTCCGCTATGGACAACAACATCGAATGGGGTTTTTTTTCCCTCACACGTTGATGCACAAACAGCATGCCGATTTGGGCTTTTTTTTTCTCCCAAAACTTGCGACCGTTTCGATGCCGATTTGGGCTTAGGCTTTTGTTTTAATCTTCGTACCGGCCACTCGTTTCGAAAAAGATCCCAACCGATTTTTGCTCGTTTTTAACTAGTGTACGGTGGGCAGCTTGGATCCCATGCCCGTTTGGGGGTTTTTTGAAGCTTGGGACCAAATGGGATGATGCCACTTGAAACGGCCATTTTGCTTCATGCGACATGTTTCTCACAAGCCCGAAACGCCAAAATCGTGTCGTTTCGGCCAGCAAGATACGTTTCCCTGTCGGAAACACGTTTCCCACAAGTCATCAAGGCAAAACGCCGTTTCAGCCCACAAATGCACGGGTTTCCAACGTTTCCTGTAACTATGATCTCATCATGTTTTATGTATGTTCATTGGGACAGCCCCTATGACTGGCATCATTTTAGGAACGAAAGGTGATGCATTAGACATACATACATGTGCCCTGTAAGCATGAGGCATGGCTGGCCTCTCAACACACATTGCTGCATTTTCACCCATAGCTTCTCCCTCACGAGCACACTCTAGGACATGAGTGGGCATGAGAGAGGCGGAATGCCTGCACAACAGAAAATTGCAACCCATGTTGCATGTGTTGTGCTTTAGTCGGCAATGGCATTCGGCATACATTTTGACCACTACCATAAGCAGTGCATTCTTCATGGGCTGCATAAGGTACTCCTAAATGGAGTGAAGTCGCCGATGGTTCCTCTCCAATAGCATGAGGATTCATCCTCTTAGACATAAGTTCTTATTCGAGCACCTGTGCGGATACCAAGACATGTGGAATGATTGCCTTTTATACATAGGCATTCTCAGTACAAGCCGAATATGCACATGCTGCATCCCTCGGTTGCATGTGCAACTCTTGAGCAATCATTGCCATTGCATGATCCATATAAGATTCACCTTTTTTGGCTTCAAACGATCACATGCCAATGGATCCTCGCAGCGGTAGAGCTTCAATTTTTCTTGTTGTACATAAAGAAGTGCCTGCACACGAGTAAGTTTAGCCCTTAAGGCTATGGACTCTTTTTCCTGCATTTTCTCTTTGCCACCAGACGGCTGTCACACATGTTCCTATTCCCTAATGTGCACCACATGAGTTTTCTCATCCTGTAAAGCATTGGAAGCATGCATTTCATTGTCCCCGCTGTCACTATTTGGGCATTCTCTGCGCTTCAGGCCTATGGACGAGTTCTGTAGGATGGACTGGCATCTTATGGTTGGGGACTTATGTCTACACCGAGAGCCAGTAGGCTGGATATATGGGTTGGGATTGTGTATCTGCGCCCAAATCCAGAGTGTGGTACCACGGACTACAAGCTAAATGAATAGGGAGACTGTTCAATGCATCCTTGCATAACATGTTTGCAAGTTAAAAATCCTGTCTTTGCATGAACTATTTGATTGCATGCAAGATTTGTTTGTGTAGTTCACATGTAGGGGACGCCCTCTTGTGAACCGTGCGAGTGAAACTGTATTCTGACCTCGTTTGTGGGCTGTAGACAGGTGGTAAGTACACCACTTTACTCTTTTATGAGTTAAAGCAATGTATTCTTTGTTTTGCAGGTCCACACTTTAATAAGTGTGTCCGCCCAAGTTATAAGTGAGATTGGGCGTTCACACTTCATTAAAGCTCGGGCGGACAAACTATAAGTAAGAATAGACTAGAATTCCCTTCCGGTCGGCTAGGCGAGTGTCCAGGCACCCTTCCCACTAAATTTGTGTGGAAAAGGGATGGTTATGGACTGGGTGGCAGTATGAGGACCTGCCACCATGCTATTACTCATTTTGAAAATTACCTCTCTCTACACTCTCTCTCTAGAAATAGGCGCCCCCCTTCAAGAGAGCCTATTTTTGTTATTCTCTCTAACTTTTTGCTTGGTGAGAGTGCTGATTTTCATTCCCTCTTGCTCCCAGCTCCAATGGAAAGCTTGAAGATTCTTCCTTTCACAGTTAAGCCTCCAGTTGCTCACCTTTTCACTCTATCTCTCTCTTCTAAATGAATATGGAGTCTCCTAACCATTCTACCGCCCCCAAATTCTGCTGAAACCCTAATTTTCAGAAACCCTAATTCTGCAGAAACCCTAATTTTGGAGGAAACCATACCAAGCTGTGCCCCTTACTCATAGGCATCTAAAGAGCCCAAAATGCCCAATTTTGGACTCATATAACCTGCTTAAAACCCTAAAAATCAGAAACCCTAATTTCAGCCGGAAGTGGAAAACGGTCACATTCAAGCTGTAGTTCGTCCGCACGGAGGTGGAGCTCGACATTGATCGTCCAATACTTGGTAAGAGCATTTTGCAAGCAATTTTCAATTTGAGATTCGAATGCTTTGTCAATATGGTCTCCTATGTCTCGGCCCTGGCACACACGTGTGTGTGTATGGATGCCAGTGGAGCATAGCTGCGTTTGACAAGCTTCAAGGAATCAAGGAACGAAGCTACTCTCAAGTGAAGCTATGGATTCCATCGTCTACGACAAATTTGTTTGCAATGCTGTTTTCATGATCATGGATGCACTTGAACAGTTTGGCATGTGAATGCCTGTGAGGCTTGTAACAGTTTTCCTTGATAATAAAATCTATTACAAGGGGGGTCGGCCCTTTCCGGCCCTAGTGCAGTGTGCAAAAATAAAATTCAGCTTCTTACTCTATTGTGTTGCGCCATTTAAAATTGTTTAATTATGTTAATAGCTTAAGTGTTTGCCAAGATTGTGCTCAACCCCGACCGGGGGAATCTCATTGGTATCAGAGCCTAGGATCTTCCTCCTTTCTGTGTGGAAGACGGTCCTAATCTAGCTTACACTAGCTGTTAGCATTCTTAAGCATTATGGCGAGCCAAACAGGTACTTCACGGGATGTAAATCCAAGGAAGAGTACATATGTGAAGCCAAGAGGAGACAATGTGCATGATGATACTCAAATGCATGAACAATACACTGCTGAAAATGTTTTTCTTGGGTCACATGATGGTATTGCACATGCCGGACAGCCATCTTATGTTAGAAGGGAAGGAAATGCAACTCATGTATATATGGGACAGCCATCCCGAGGTAAGGACAAGGCTATACAGAGTGATGCACATGATGCTATGCAGGCTGAAATTGCAGACCTCAAAAGGCAATTATGTATGATGCAAAAACAACTCAAGGATATGCATGAAGACTCACAGTCAAGGCATGTATCTCGTGTGTCAAAGCATTCTCCTTTTGTGAATGATGCATTGGAAAATGTTGCCATGGAATTGGGGGTTCAACCAAGAGATATGGCTGTCTCTTACCTCATGGGACAAGGTGATGTAGTTACTCGAAAGGAAGGAGGGCTTAGGTTTAAAAAGCCTCCTCTTATGAATCAACATGCAGCTGAAACATCAAAGCTTAAATCTATTGTGCGACAGGAAAGAGAAGAGGCGTCTGCTACCTCTCATCATGCCTCTACCGCACATGTTTCTCCTCCCCACAGGTCATCTATTAAAGCTCATGAAAGTCTTCTCAAGGAACCGACTCATAAATCAGCCCCTCCTCATGATGGAATTGAGCGATATGTTCCTACTAATGAAGCAAATAAGCAACCAATCGAGAGAGATGAAGAGGAAACGCATCAACATAAGAAGAAGAAGACTAAAGAGTTTACTGCAGGTGACAAAACAGTTAAGTTTGAGTATTTTCATGGAGAATATGATTCTACCAAAGCTCTATCTTTTATCTCCCAATTTGAAATTGCTTTTCATGAGGGAGAATTTTCAGAATCATCAAAACTCAGACATGTGGGCATGTACATGAAAGGCACTGCTGCTCATTGGTGGTTGGCCGAGAAGCTTTCCGGCAACACCATTTCTACATGGGCTGAATTCAAACAAAAGTTTTATGATCAATTTTTGCCTCCAAATTTTACTCAGGATATATGCAGGAAGTGGGACAGGTTGGAGCAAAAAGAAGGGCAATCCATTACCTCTTACGTCTCCAAATTTTGGGAGGTATTAATGGAAGTGTTACCCTTCATGACCGTTACTGAAGAAGAAAAGAAGAGGAAATTTGAGTCAGGATTGCAACCCATCTTCCAAAGAGGACTACAAATCTATCCAAACCAAACTCTTCGTCAACTCATAAACTCGGTCTTGGCTTCCGAAGAGCTTAATGTCAAATGGGTGCAATCTAGAATTGACCAAAGCTTGGGCAAGGGTAAGGAGAAAGCTGGTTTTAATGTGCAAAAGGGTGGACAGCCCTTTAGAAGAGATTTCAAAGCCATGCACAAAGCTGAAAATTCAGATTTGAAGGATGTAAAGCCCCCTCAAAGAGCTGAAAATGCAAAAGAAAAGAAACCGTGGCAGAAAAAGGGTGTTTATGGCTTGACTCCTCAACAAAGGGTACAATACATTCGTGAAGGCAAATGCTTTAGATGTGGTAGTAAAGATCACATCTCTCCACAATGCCCTAACAAGAATAAGAAGCCAGAAGAGCCTAAAGTGCATGTCAACATGGTATATGATGTACAGGGCAACACGGGACATGCAAACATGCATAGAATGGTATGCAAAGCATGGGGACAACTAAAAGACCAGCCAGCTTTATTCATGTTTGATGACTGCTCCACTGACAACTTCATCTCCACTGATATGGCTGCTGCCTTGGGGATTGAAGTAGGTGACATGGGACCCGAAATTCATGCATGTTCAGCTTTTCTGGAAAAAGATGTGAAGGTTACACCCCTTATTGGAAAGCTGCGAATGCATATCCAAGGATACCTCGACCACGAGAACTTTCTCGTTGCCCCTCTTAGTGGATGTGATGTATTACTGGGAAAACCTTGGCATGCACGCCTTGAGCCTACCAAGAATTACAAGACCAACAAAATCACTTTTATGTATAAAGGTAGAGAGCATCATTTAGATGCAGGTGTGTCGGGTGATACTATCCCCGTTGTATCTCATATACAAATCAATAAAGCAATGAAAAAGAGTGTTTCTTCGTACTTGGTTTTTGTACGTGATAATGTGGAACACAGTAATGTACATGTGGACACTCTTACTAAAGAGAGGCTGAAATTTTTAAGCGAATTCGGGGATTGTTTGGCTGACTCTTTACCTAATGTAATGCCTCCTTCACGGCCAGAAGATCACCGCATTGAATTAGTTCCAGGGAATTCACCTCCAAATAGGCCAGCATATCGTGTTAGTGCTTGCCAACAAGAAGAGATTATGAAACAAGTGGGTGAACTACTTGAGAAAGGCTTGGTGCGGCCTAGTTCTTCGCCATTTTGTTCACCCGTTCTTCTTGTACAAAAGAAAGACGGTTCATTCCGTATGTGTGTGGATTACAGGGCATTAAATAAGATTACCATCAAGAATCGGTTTCCCATACCGAGGATTGATGATATCTTGGACAAGCTGGATGGATCATCTTGTTTTAGTCGCATTGATCTTAAAAGCGGCTATCATCAAGTGCGAGTGATGCCACAGGATGTACATAAGACAGCATTTCACACTTCTTTTGGTCTCTATGAGTATTTGGTTATGCCATTCGGTCTTACAAATGCCCCGGCTACTTTCAATCGCATGATGGACCGAATTTTCAGAAATCATAGAACTTTTACAGGTGTGTTCTTTGATGACATTCTTGTATTCTCCAAGAATGAGGAGGATCACAAAAAGCACTTAAGAGTGGTCTTTGAAGAACTAAGGCAGCATAAGCTTATGATCAACGCCAAAAAGAGTGAATTTTTCCTTTCAGAGATTCACTACTTGGGACACATAGTATCAAAGGATGGTGTACGAATGGATCCTGCAAAGATCCAAACCATCAAAGATTGGCCAGAACTTAAATCTATTCATGAAGTCCGAAGCTTTCTTGGTCTATGTTCATATTACAGGAGATTTATCTTTCACTTTGCAATGATTGCTTCGCCATTGCATGAACTCACCAAGAAACGTCCTATGTTTAAATGGACAGAGGTTGAGATTAATGCTTTCAATAAGCTCAAAAATGCCATTATCACAGGGCCAGTCTTAATCATTCCAGACTTGCAAAAGCCATTTGTGGTAGAATGTGATGCTTGTGGCAATTGCATTGGAGCCGTCTTAAATCAAGAAGGACATGCCATTGCATTTGAAAGCAGGAGATTGCAAAATGCTGAACTTACTCTTGATGTTTATCAGAAGGAATTATTGGCCGTCATTCATGCTCTCACAGTATGGAAACATTACTTATTGGGAGCTGAATTTGTTGTCAAAACTGATCACCAAAGTTTGCGGTACTTTCTTACGCAAACTAAACTCTCTGAGAAACAAATGAGAATGGCCAATTTTCTCTCAATGTTTCATTTTCAGATTTTGCATACTCCTGGCAAGAAAAATGTGGTAGCAGATGCATTGTCCAGAAAACCATATGTGGCTGCAATTTCGGTTGCTTCTCATCAAGACTTGTCTACTATGCGAGAAATGTACCATTTGGATGCTGATTTTTCAGATTTATGGGTTGATTTAATGACTGGTCATACACATGCTTCTTATGTGCTCAAAGATGGTTATATCATGAAGGATAACTGCTTATGTGTCGTTTCAAACATGAGACAAAAAGTTTTGGATGAATGTCATGCACCACCTTATGCAGGGCATAGAGGGATACTCCCTACTACTCAAATGATTGAGAGATACTTCTTTTGGCCAGGTATGAGGAAAGATATAGAAGCCTATGTACGTGCATGTGTCACCTGCCAAAAGGTAAAATTTGATAGGCAAAAGACTCCTGGTTTGCTTCAGCCTTTGCCTATTCCGGACCAGCCATGGGAAAGCATTGCAATGGATTTTATTATGGATTTGCCCCGCACCCCAAATAGCAATCATGCAATATGGACAATTGTGGACAGGTTTAGTAAACAAGCACATTTTCTACCTGTCAAAAAGACCATAAAACCAGAACATATGGTCAAAATTTTTGTGTCACAGGTATTTAAACACCATGGTATGCCCAAATCAATTGTGGGAGACAGGGATCCCCGAACAACAAGCCTCTTTTGGAGAGCTCTTTTTGATAACATGGGCACAAAGCTGAATTTTTCTTCAGCTTATCATCCTCAAACGGATGGACAAAGTGAAGCTGCAAATTCAGCTGTGTTGGATTTGCTTAAATGCTATGTAACAGATCAGAAATCTTCTTGGGAAAAGTATCTACCGCTTGTAGAATTTGCATACAATAATACGGTACATGCTTCTACAGGCAAGGCCCCATTTGAGATCATTTATGGCAAAGTGGTATTGCCACCTATCTTACGCACAAAAGATGAGATATTTGCTGCTGATGACTTTGTCAGGGACCTTGATATTGCCTTTTCACAAGTTCGGACAGCCATTGCACGCTCTCAAGCAAAGCATAAGAAAGCTGCCGACAAGCATAGAAGGCAATTGGACATTAAAGAGAATGACTTGGTATTGCTAAAATTTGAGAAAGCTAGACTCAGGAAGAGGTCTGGCAAGGAGAGAGCATGCCCAAAACTCTCTACCAGGTATTATGGACCCTTCAAGGTGATCAAGAAGATCAATGATGTGGCTTTTCGACTTGCTTTACCGGATCATTGGAAGATTCATAATGCATTCCATGTGAGCCTCTTGCGCAAATATGTGGGACCGGAACCTTTGGAACCGGTTATGGAAGATCCACCAGAGGTGGAAGAGCTGGAAGAGGTATTGCAGCCAGAGCAAATTGTGTTTCATAAGGAGCGAAAGTTTGCAGGTGGCATACTCCAGAGGCGCTACCTTGTGAAATTCAAGAACTATTCTCCTATGGATGCAAAATGGATGGATGAAACATACTTCCAGGAGTATCCGCAGCTCCTCCAAGCATATTTGGAAGCATTTCAGTTGCGGTCAACTGTTTAGAAGCAGGGGAGGATGTCACTATTTGGGCATTCTCTGCGCTTCAGGCCTATGGACGAGTTCTGTAGGATGGACTGGCATCTTATGGTTGGGGACTTATGTCTACACCGAGAGCCAGTAGGCTGGATATATGGGTTGGGATTGTGTATCTGCGCCCAAATCCAGAGTGTGGTACCACGGACTACAAGCTAAATGAATAGGGAGACTGTTCAATGCATCCTTGCATAACATGTTTGCAAGTTAAAAATCTTGTCTTTGCATGAACTATTTGATTGCATGCAAGATTTGTTTGTGTAGTTCACATGTAGGGGACGCCCTCTTGTAAACCGTGCGAGTGAAACTGTATTCTGACCTCGTTTGTGGGCTGTAGACAGGTGGTAAGTACACCACTTTACTCTTTTATGAGTTAAAGCAATGTATTCTTTGTTTTGCAGGTCCACACTTTAATAAGTGTGTCCGCCCAAGTTATAAGTGAGATTGGGCGTTCACACTTCATTAAAGCTCGGGCGGACAAACTATAAGTAAGAATAGACTAGAATTCCCTTCCGGTCGGCTAGGCGAGTGTCCAGGCACCCTTCCCACTAAATTTGTGTGGAAAAGGGATGGTTATGGACTGGGTGGCAGTATGAGGACCTGCCACCATGCTATTACTCATTTTGAAAATTACCTCTCTCTACACTCTCTCTCTAGAAATAGGCGCCCCCCTTCAAGAGAGCCTATTTTTGTTATTCTCTCTAACTTTTTGCTTGGTGAGAGTGCTGATTTTCATTCCCTCTTGCTCCCAGCTCCAATGGAAAGCTTGAAGATTCTTCCTTTCACAGTTAAGCCTCCAGTTGCTCACCTTTTCACTCTATCTCTCTCTTCTAAATGAATATGGAGTCTCCTAACCATTCTACCGCCCCCAAATTCTGCTGAAACCCTAATTTTCAGAAACCCTAATTCTGCAGAAACCCTAATTTCAGAAACCCTAATTTTGGAGGAAACCATACCAAGCTGTGCCCCTTACTCATAGGCATCTAAAGAGCCCAAAATGCCCAATTTTGGACTCATATAACCTGCTTAAAACCCTAAAAATCAGAAACCCTAATTTCAGCCGGAAGTGGAAAACGGTCACATTCAAGCTGTAGTTCGTCCGCACGGAGGTGGAGCTCGACATTGATCGTCCAATACTTGGTAAGAGCATTTTGCAAGCAATTTTCAATTTGAGATTCGAATGCTTTGTCAATATGGTCTCCTATGTCTCGGCCCTGGCACACACATGTGTATGTGTATGGATGCCAGTGGAGCATAGCTGCGTTTGACAAGCTTCAAGGAATCAAGGAACGAAGCTACTCTCAAGTGAAGCTATGGATTCCATCGTCTACGACAAATTTGTTTGCAATGCTGTTTTCATGATCATGGATGCACTTGAACAGTTTGGCATGTGAATGCCCGTGAGGCTTGTAACAGTTTTCCTTGATAATAAAATCTATTACAAGGGGGGTCGGCCCTTTCCGGCCCTAGTGCAGTGTGCAAAAATAAAATTCAGCTTCTTACTCTATTGTGTTGCGCCATTTAAAATTGTTTAATTATGTTAATAGCTTAAGTGTTTGCCAAGATTGTGCTCAACCCCGACCGGGGGAATCTCACCCGCCTCTTGTGTTGGCATCTTCAACATTCACTGTATGGTTGTCCATAGTGTTCTAAGTGTAGAGATAGCTAGTGATCGTCTTACACGATAGAAGTGAAAGAGAACCGTATGCTCTGATACCAATGTAACTTGTTTGAACACAATGCTAATCAATACACTTACTTACACCAACATTTAATGGACAACGTGCTCAATACAAGAAGTAATTTGCTGAATTGACAACAGACGCACAACGAGCCAGAACAGCCGGCCCAACCCTCAAATAAAGTATATTGATCTTGGGAGAATCAAGTACATAGTGTCATAGGCATTTCTGACCAGATTTTCATACCAATGCATATGAAAACAGTATTGCAAACAATGTGGTTGTCAGTGCAGACTTGCAACTCACACTACCCTCTCAAGTGCCCATGTTCCCTACCATCTGCTCTCTATTGTTCCACCAACACATGGTAGCAACAATCTGCAAGAGAGCACGTAGGACAAGAGAACACTACACAAGGTATGTGAACATGGAGTCCTGCTCCTCCCACCTACTACTTGCTTCCATATTTAAGCATCAAAGCTTACCAATTGCAAGTAGAGCCGATGACAGCAGAAGTCTTCACAATGGAAGCGTTTGGAGTGTTGAAATATTCAATTTGTCGCGATATACTTCGCGACAAAAGTCTTCAAGAGAATGAAGGGAACCCCACGAAAGCTTCCCCTATGGTTCAACTTGAGAAAAGAAGGCTGAAATCAAGATTTCAACAAAAAGACCAAGAATTACAACAAATATATGAGCTGTTTTGCTGAATTTCAATCATTGGGAGTGTGTGGGAGAGTGAACACCACTTGGAAACACTCTTAGAAGCTTGGAAAACACACTAGCAAGCGTGGATATGGAGTTGGGAAGGAGAAAGTGATGAAAATACAATCAAAAGGCCTCAAGAAGGGGGACACCAACTTTTAGAGAGAGAGAAGAGAGATGATGAGATGTCCACGCTAGGTGTCAAGTAAAGTGGACAAGTGACTTGTGGTGCAAGCTAGGATGGACACATGGCTGGTTGCTCCCTTTGTACAAAGGGGATAAGGTATGGGCGGTGGGCATTGGGTTTTGTCCACCTCGGGACATCGATGTGTATGAACACAGGACTAGTCATAATTTATAAGTGAGTTTTGGTCGCCCAAAACTTAATAAAGTGTGTACACACTCACTTATAAATTAATGCTAATTCCTAAGGCTAGATTTATGACCAATATGTTGGTGTTGGACTCACACTCACACACACAGAAACCTACATATTAGGGTTAGGTGCAGGAAGAAGAAGCTCACACAGAAAATGAGAGAGAGGAAGAGAGAGAGAGTCACAAAATGCAAGTCAACCCTTGCATGTGTGTCACATCCATATAATATAGAAGTACAAAATATTATATAGATAGAGTGTTCTTTCACACTTGATATCGAAGGGGAAAAACCACATGGAAAAAAGTGCCCTTGCTTAAGCCCTATTCAAACATAGCACTACCATAAGTGAGCATATGCCTACAAATCCCCCCTTACTGAAAGTGTGAACATGTACAAGGTAGCATATCACTCTCTATATGAGAGTAAGCCCAAAGCTTTGCAAAAAGCTTCAAACTTTTCTCGAGGTAAAGCCTTTGTGAATAGATCTGCAACATTATCTTGTGTAGGGCAATAAGATAAACTGATCTCCCCTGCATGTTGTCAAAATATGCAACGGAAATGATAACCAAACTTTGGGTCCACAAGAGCAAGTAGAGTGCAGAAAATAGACCGCACAAGAAACACTGAGAGATAGGCGTGTAAACTCTTCTCTATACACAAGATCCCATACAAAACTGAATGAACAAATGGTGAGGAGCATGGGCCTATTTTTATGCCCCATGGATGCAGCCGGCCAGCGCTTGAGGGCTCTCCACGACTGCATAAAGCAGTCGACCAGCAGAAAATGTCTCCACGACTGTATAAAACAGGTCGGCCAGCTTCAGCACCTCCACGACTGCATCATAGGCAGTCAGCTAGCCACCAGGAGCACATGAGGTGCAGTCAGCTAGCACCAGGGGCTCCTGCCAACATGTGGCATCCATCCACACCATGGAAAAATGGGAAAAAATGGGAAAAAAATACAGGGAGTGAGGAAAAATGATAAAACACCTATACGGGGCGAGCACACCCACAACAGAGGCCCTGGTGTCTGATTAAGACAGGAGATGACTTCTAACACCCCCTCTCAGCTCCTGGCTGTGCAATCAACCCAAGGAAGCTGGAGTGCCGCCTGAGCGTAGCCTGAGGTAGAGACTTCGTGAAGAGGTCCCCCGCATTGTCCTCCGTCGAACAGTAAAGTAGCAAGATGTCACCAACCAAGATCTTCTCACGTACAAAGTGATATTGTATCTCTATGTGCTTGGACCGGGCATGGAAGACCGGGTTCCGAGCAATAGCTATACAACTCTGGTTATCACACTGGATGACTGTGGGCTCCTTCTGTGGAAACCCAATCTCGCCTAGCAGCCTCCGCAACCACACAACCTCGCAAGCAGCACCACAAGCAGCCCGGTACTCTGCCTCTGTCGAAGAGAGGGCAATAGCTGGCTACCTCTTGCTGCTCCAAAAAACTGCTCCTGAGCCGAGGGTAAAACTGTATCCTGAAGTAGATCTCCTCGTGTCTGGATCTCCTCCCCAATCTGAGTCACTCCAACCTTGGAGTCTGACTCCATCCCCTCCTGTGTAAAAGAGTCCTAGATCCTTCGTACTCTGCAGATACCGCAAGATCCGCAATCCTGCGTCCCAATGAGACTTCAATGGCGTCTGCATAAAAGAGCTCAACAGCCCCACGGAGAAGCTCAAGTCCAATCTGGTGTTCAGCAACCAGATCAATGAGCCAACCAACTTCCGGTACTGCGAGGCATCAACTAGCTCACAAGGATCAACAACGGTTAACTTTGTGTTTGGGTCCATCGGCGAAGTAATAGGCTTGCAGTTCTCCATCCCAAAAGCCTCAAGCAACTCATGAACATACCGCTGCTGAGAGACGTGCCAATCCTTGAACCGTGCAAAAGCTTGGTCCTTCTGGAAAAGAAAGTAGACCCACGTGAATCTGGTACAATCATCAAGCAGCAGCATAAAGTAGAGAGATCCTCCCAAAGATGGTGTCTGCTGAGGTCCACACAAGTCAGTGTGAATCAACTCCAATGGTTTCGAAGCCCGCCTGGAAGCCTGCTTCGGAAAGGATTCCCTGTGCTGCTTACCACGTATGCAAGAACTGCAACGCCCTTGCCTACTGCCAACATCTAGCAAGCCAACCACCATCCGGTCTCGGAAAGCTCACCGCAATGCATCCACATTTAAGTGGCCAAAACGAAAGTGACACAAATCTCCGACCTGAGAACCTGTCAACGAGGAGAGTGCAGAGAGCTTATAGATACCATTCTCCACACCGCCTTCCCAAACAACCTGGCCAGTCTCACGGTCCTGTAGAGCAACTGAATGCTCCTCAAATTCCACCCGAAAGCCAGTCTTGCATACTTCATGCACTGACAGAAGATGAAAACCCAGAGCAAGGACATAAAGAACACGGGAAGCATGCTTGCTCCCCCTGCCGTCGGGAATAATCTCCATCCGGCCCTCACTATGTAATGCCTAGAAGCACCACTATCAAGAATCCATTCCCGGGTATCCTTCGAGGTGAAGCCAACCACGTCCTCGCTTGAAGACGATGAAGCGTCGGAGTCCATCATCTCTAAGTGCACAAATGCAGGTGTCTTTGCAGCTGAGGCTGAGGAATCAGCACTCTTCCCAGTCCGCTTAGGACACTTTCTCCAATAGTGGCCTTTCTCGCCACAATCATTGCAGGATCTTTCGGCCTTCAGCTTCTCTCATTCTGAGTCAGGCTCCGGTGAAGCCTTCCCTTTGCCCTTGTTGTTATTCCGGCCTTTCGACCGTTGGCCAATTAAGGCCTCCGAACCGCTGCTGTGAGGAGGGTTCGTGAAACGTTCCTCCTGGTCCAAGACCATTGGCAGAAGCTCCTCCCAAGTAATGGTGCTGAGCCTGCCACTCGTAATCAACGAGAAGTAGAAAGCAGAATACTGAGCAGGTAAGTGGGACAGCAAAGTGATGGCCATGTCTTCAGATGATATCTCCTTCCCAGCTTGGAGGACTTCCTACTGAAGGGCCTGCAACTTATTAATGTGTTCTCGCATCGTCGAGGACTTTGCAGGGTTCATAACCCGCATCTGCACTTCCAAGGAGATCCTCTTCATGGGTGATACCCTGTTATAAATAGAAGCCAAGTGCTGCCATATGCCTCTGGCCAGCGTCATGTGCTTTATGTGATTGATCACTTGTGGTGTGCAGTTGAGGAAAATAAATGATCGGACCCTGGCGTTGACACGATCCCACATCTGTGCCTGTGCCTCTCGGTCCTTCTTCATCGACAGTAACTCCCCTTCCTCTGCTTCCAGCCGTGGAACCCCGATGACGATGAAATCAACAAGGTCATATGACTCCAGCACAAACTCCATCATAGCCTTCCAGATGCCGTAATTGTTCCCGTCCAACTGACGGTCCACTGGGAACGTGCGGAGAGTCGGGATCTTCACATGCTTCTCAGCCATCTCTAATAAATCTGCCATCGCGGGGATTAAACTGAAAAAAGGGTGGGTGGGTGGGTGGGAGAAAAAAAAAACAACGTTAAACCTGCAAGTGGCTGTCCAGCACCTTAGTCCGCCTTCCTCTTGCAACTTCTCTTCCCGAACAGTCCAAACAGTCCACCAATCAGCAACTTAACTATCCCCCTCTTGCTCAGAAAACTCCCAAGATCTATCAAGAGCCTAGGGCTTTGATACCATGTCAAAATATGCAGCGGAAATGATAACCAAACTTGGGTCCACAATAGCAAGTAGAGTGCAGAAAATAGACAGCACAAGAAACACTGAGAGATAGGCGTGTAAACTCTTCTCTATACACAAGATCCCGTACAAAACTGAATGAATAAATGGTGAGGAGCATGGGGCCTATCTATATGCCCCATGGATGCAGTCGGTCAGCGCTTGAGGGCTCTCCACGACTACATAAAGCAGTCGGCCTCCAGAAAATGTCTCCACGACTGTATAAAACAGGTCAGCCAGCTTCAGCACCTCCACGACTGCATCATAGGCAGTCGGCCAACCACCAAGAGCACATGAGGTGCAGTCGGCCAGCACCAGGGGCTCCTACCAACATGTGGCATCCATCCACACCATGGAAAAATGGGAAAAAAATACGGGGAGTGAGGAAAAATGATAAAACACCTATACAGGGCGGGCACACCCACAACAGAGGCCCTGGTGTCTGATTAAGATAGGAGATGACTTCTAACACATGTAACCTCTCTGACATAGTGATAATGAATCTCAATGTGCTTGGTACGTGCATGAAATACGGGATTTCGTGCCACGGCCATAGCACTCTGGCTATCACTGAGAATAGTGGTGGGTGTCTGCTGACACTCACGAGTATCAGCCAATAATCTCCTCAACCATACACAATCTACTTGTCAAGTGCATCCCGCACTTGGATGCCACGTAGACATTTCGGTGCAGAAGGTGCGGGACCTGGGATGGTGAACTGGTCCCATGTGAGCCCAATCCGGGACGAGTCAGCCAGGGATCCACCTCAGATGTCCGAGGTCAGGTGTGCATTGTCCTGCAGAGGAGGCTAAGGTCAGGTGTGCACTGTCCTACACATGAAACAGTGCCAGTCCGCGCTGTGAGTCTCCCTCTAGAATGATGTCAGTGGTTCTGTGTATTTGGTATGGTACCGGATGCCAGATCACTGAGTAGATTATGTTTCGGACAAGGGGCCAGCCCATAGGGCTACCCCGGAGATTAGTATGGGCATGGGAATGGTGTGAAACCATCCCCATGAGGGCCAGGAAGGCCCAGGCTGGACCCACCAGCCACGGAAGGGCTGTGGGACAGCCCTTGGGCAAAGATAAGGCTATTTTCAAGAGCATACAACCTTTAAATGGCTGTAGGGCATGTATGGGGCAGCCCATACAGGCTGCCCAGCTTTGGGATTGTGGTCAAAAGATGTGCCCAGCCCTTAAGAAGCAAGCGCTTGATGTCCAGCCACCCAAGAAGTGATGCGCAAGAATTATGGGAATTTTTCCAGCATTTAATGGGATTTTTCAGCATTAAATGCTGAATATCCAGTCGTGGGACATAACTGATGCTGGCCGCCTGCCCTTATGCTGGCCGACTGCCCCTGAAGGGTAGTATAAATAGAAGAGAGCCATAATCCCATCATTCATCTCAGTTTTCACCAAGTGCTCAAGCCAATCAAGGGCCAGTCAAGCCAAGGAGATTGCCAACCAAAGGGGTGGACTTTTGAAGGTCAAGGGCAGGATTTTTCAGCCAAGAAAAGGTCAAGTTTTCTGTATTTGTTTTCAGATTTACATCATTCTAATAAAGCAAATACACCATCCGTGGTGGGGGCCCTACAGAGGGTAATTGGGACCCAATACTGTGTCCTCTCCATCTCCCCCTTCTCTCTCTATTTTCTACACATCTCCTTTCAGTTTGTGCGTTAATTCCGTCACGAAAAGAGTGCTGATTTCTGAGTTTTGAAGTACCGATCCTTCTCCGAAGCTTTGGTTTTTAGCCTCCGGAAGCCTCCGGAAGTCTCCCACACAGATAGTGGATGGTCAGATTGCATTCCGGAAAGGAATTGCATTTTCCCGCTATGGCGAGTTTCGGCGACGAGAGAGAACCAGAACCATGGGACCAGAGTGCACCAAGCAGCCCAGCTAGGGCACCCCGCTTGAGTGTCACAGACATGTTCCAGCAGATGATGCGAGCAATCGCAGACCAGACAGCCAAGTTGGATGAGCAGAAGGCACGGATCTTGGCTCTGGAGGAGCGTTCTCGCTCTCCAGCGTCGCGTTTTCCATCTCCTCCTCCCTCTCCTTCCGTATCCCAGATACCAGATCCTCGTCTCACAGGGACCCTCTCGCAGGGTCACAGCCGCAGCCAAGCTCCTTGCTTGAGATGCAAATGCGTGCATTGGAGATCCGACAACGAGAAGACAACGCCATACGCCGCGTGAAACACGAGCATCACCTCAGAGCTTTGGACGCCAGATTGACACCGGCGGCACCCTCGAATCATTTGTCCGAGAAAATGAATTTCAGTAAGTATAATGGTAAACTCGATCCCACAACTCTTTATTCATGGTTACATCAATTTGAAGCTTACTTTGCCGCAATTAGGAAAACAGATGCTGACAAAGTGATCTTAGCTAGTTGGTACTTGGAAGGTGAGGCCATTCCTTGGTGGACTCAGTGGGCTCATGCCCACACCAGAGTAGGTATGGCAGCTTATGTGTGGGACGAGTTCGTCCGCGACCTTAAGCAACAGTTTCGACCGCCCCACTACCTTGAGCGACTCGAAGACGAGTTCAGGGGAGCGCGTCAAAATGCGCAACCAGTCCTTCAATTTGCCAATAAAATTTCGACCTTGTGTCTACAATTGGGCTTATCTGATTCAGACAAGAAAGGGCAGTTTTTGTATGGCCTGGACACGCAAATCCAATGGGAGGTGCGTATGTTTAGGCCAGCCACCTTTGAGGACGCACTCTCGCTTGCGCAGAGTGCAGAAATGAAACACAATGGTGGCAAGCCCAAGACTTCTCAGCCGGCTTCTCCCAAGGCTAACGCCTCGGGGGGCAAAAGCCAGAACCAGAGGGGGTCTTTCCCAGGACAGAGCCCGGGAGCCTCTGGCTCCAAGAACTCGAACAATGCGTCTAAGCTTACTCCAGACCAGAAAGCGGCGGCAGGCAAGACAGGTGGCAAGTTGAGTGCTGAGGAGCTTTCTCAGTACAAGAAGGAGGGTAGATGTTTCTTTTGTCACACAAAAGGACACACTTCTCGGGATTGTCCGAAGAAGCCTCCAAAGGCTGCCGCCGCCTCCACAGCTTCCGTGGTGAGCACAGCTCCCTCACAGACCCCAGCGGCTACCCCTAGTTCTTCAACCCCCGGTGCTTCAGTTGGAGCAATTATTAGCCGGGAGCTCGAAGATAAGCAGAAGGGCACCCATGACCAGGAGTATGAGCGCAACGAATTGCTCAAGTCCTTTGGCTACATAGGTGGCCAGAGAGTCGTCTTGTTTGACAGCGGCAGCACGAAGGATGTGGTCACGGAACAGGCCGCTAGACGTGCCCGTTTCGAGCTGACTCCGGTGGACAAACAGGTTGAGGGTTTTAGCACAGGTATGACAACGAGTGTCACGTGCATCCCGCACTTGGATGCCACGTAGACATTCTGTACAGAAGGTGCAGGACCTGGGATGGTGAACTGGTCCCATGTGAGCCCAGTCCGGGACGAGTCAGCCAGGGATCCATCTCAGTCGTCCGAGGTCAGGTGTGCATTGTCCTGCACATGAGTCCAAGGTCAGGTGTGCAATGTCCTGCACAAGAAGCAGTGCCAGTCCGCGCTGTGAGTCTCCCTCTGGAATGATGTCAGATGTGCTGAGTATCTGGTTTGCAACTGGATGCCAGGCCTCTGTAGGCATGTAGGTTGCATGTAGAGATGGGGCCAGCCCATAGGGCTACCCCAAGTTGGAGGATCTAGCTTGCATTTGTAGTATGGGCATGGGGGAGGTGTCCAACCACCCCCAAGGGGCCAGGAGAGCCCAAGGCTATGCCCACCAGCCAAGGCATGGGCTGGAGGGGCTGTCAGCCAGCCCTAGGGCTGCAAGAGAGGCAGCCGACAGGGTTAGAGGCCTTCTCAGCCAGTCGGCCAGGTGTGGGGGGCAGTCCCACACCTCTACGCAAGGTGCCCAGCAGTCAGATAGCTGTCCAGAAGGTATGCGCAGGCTGGACAGTAGTAAAATAGGTGTGAAAGCATTTATTATATTTAACTCAGTCGTGGGTCTTCAGTAAACCAGCCGACTGGATGTTTTGGGAAGTATAAAAGCCCAGCCCATAGTTTCATTAGGAGCATCTCATAATTCACCAAGAGCTCCAAGCAACCAAGGGCCAGGACAGCCAAGAACATTGCTAAAGCTAAGGGGTGAAGGACTGAAGGTCAAGGGCAGGTTTTTCCAGCCAAGAAAAGGTCAAGTACTTTGTATTTGTTTCAGATTCACATCATTCTAATAAAGCAAATACACCATCCGTGGTGGGGGCCCTACAGAGGGTAATTGGGACCCAATACTGTGTCCTTCTCCATCTCCCCCTTCTCTCTCTATTTTCAGCACATCGTCTTTCAGTTTGTGCGTTAATTCCGTCGCGAAAAGACTGCTGTTTTCTGAGTTTTGAAGTACCGATTCCTTCTCCGAAGCTTCCGCATATTACAGTGGTATCAGAGCATCAGGCTCAGCAAAGCTAAACACTGATTCAGTCCAATATGATGGTGTACAGGTCCAAGGTACAGGAAAGTACACGGATTCGAAGCCCAAGGCGGGAACACAGATCGGGAAGAACTCCCAGGAGGTTTGTTGGTGGTGTTCCACAGTGCCAGATGGGGATGGCAGTTCCGTGAGCCAGATGGGTTCTAAGGGAACGGTCCCAAGGGAGGTTGATCCTCCAAGGGTGATGTGAGAGTGCCAGACTCAGTTCCAGGAACGAAGACCAAGACGGTGTTCAGAGCCAGGGCAGGAATGGATTGTGGACTAGAGGAAGACCAGATGCATAGATCTTCATCAGGGACAGAGTGGTTTGGAGAACAGATCGGATTTTCAGAGAAAAAGTTTGCCAGGGATGGATGATGACAGAGGGACTTCGGAACAGGATTGGGATGATGACAGTCATCCAAGAGAGCAGGTTGGATTCCCGTCATCAAGTTTAGCAGAGGGGGATGTCATGTGCATCACAGATGCCATGGACATTTCCAGGGCTAGATCCAGAAGAGGCAAGCAGAAAAAGACTATGAACCAGTAGAGCCAGAATATAGGAGCTTCAGGTGTCTCATCTGAGGTGGACATGGAGCAAGGCTTGGAGAAGAACCTACAGAAGCTGTCGGCTGAACCAGGCAAGCAAGGCGCATCAAGGAAGATGTAGATACCACAGTCGGCTGCAATAAATGAATGATATATTAACTGGCCGACCAGCAGTCGGCCAGTTCCTCATGAACTCCAAGGGGCTATAAATGGCCCCTCTTGCTCTAGGTTTTACTCATTCACTCCCACTAGGGGTGTGGGTCATTTAGAGGTCCCATAGGGGACAGATTTAGGAGTTAACAACCTTTTATGAAGGCAGCCCATGGCTGTACAGATTTGTACCTTTTTTGTACATAGTATATACTGAAATTCCAGCACTTCTCTCTCTCTCTCTCTCTACTCTCTCTCTACCTGCGTTTTTGCATCATGGTGCGTTTTTGCATCAGAAGGTCTTCAAGAGTGTTTAGGGCTGAAAGAAGACTACCCAGAGCTTCCGTGGGTCTTCTCGGTTGTGTGTCGATTATCGTGCACTCAACAAGCTGACTATCAAAAGCAGATTCCCGATGCCTCGAATTGACTATATTCTCGAGAGGCTGAATGGAGCTAAGGTGTTCTCTAAATTGGATTTAAAGAGTGGGTACCACCAGGTTCGGATTGTTGAGGGGGACATCCCCAAGACAGCTTTCCGTACAGAACGGGCCCACTATGAATTTGTAGTCATGCCATTTGGTTTGACGAACGCCCCAGCTACATTTAACCGCATGATGATGCGTATTTTCCGGGAGTTGATTGGAGTGTGTGTGTTCATATTTTTGGACGACATACTCATATTTTCAGCTACAGTTGAGCAGCATGACATTGATGTGGAGAAAGTCCTTAGGTTGCTGGAAAGCAACGAGCTCTATATCAATGAAAAGAAGTCAAAATTTTATCTGTTCCAGGTACATTACTTGGGATATATAATCAGTGCCGAAGGCATTCGACTTGATCCGGCTAAAGTGGCCGAGATTGTTAACTGGGAAGTACCTCAGACTGCTTATGACATTAGATCATTTGTGGGTATATGCCAGGCATATTCCACCCACATTGACAAGTTTTCTGATCTCTCGGCAGACCTCACCGATCTGCTAAAGGGAGTGAAAACAAGGAGGCAAAAGATTCGAATGACTCCACGAGCGTTGGAGGCATTCCAGAACCTCAAGGTGGCTTTGTCAGAAGCGCCTTGTCTAGCCCTTGCCTCATGGGACGAACCATTTCAGGTGATCACCGATGCGAGTAACATCGCAATTGGAGGTGTATTGCAACAGAATGGTCATCCAGTAGCTTACATGTCTCGTAAGTTACTGCCCGCCGAAAAGAATTACTCAGTCTACGATCGTGAACTCCTAGCAGTCATTCAGGCCTTGAAACATTGGAAACATTTCTTGTATGGCCGTGACTTCGAGGTTCGCACTGACCATCAGGCATTGCGCTGGATTCAGACGATGCCCAGTGCACAGTGGAGTGATCGACAGCACCGCTGGAGTCAGATATTCCAGCAGTTCGGTGGTATGATTGAGTACCTTCCAGGAAAGGCCAATCCAGTGGCCGATGCTTTGAGCAAGAAGGAACAAGTAGCTGCGATTCAGACCACTAGACTAGACCTTGTTGGTACAGGACTAGAAGACATGAAGCACACGTATGCGGATTCCGAGGAATTCGGTACACAGTGGGAACAGGCATTGGATGCCACAGGACCATGCCATTTTCTGATACGCGATGGTTGGCTTTACTACAAAGGCCGACTGTGTGTCATGAAAACATTCCGGGCAGCTCTTCTCCATGATGCCCATGACGCCATTACAGGTGGTCATAGGGGCATGAATTCGACTCTGGAGAAGTTAGAACGGCAATACTATTGGCCAAAGATGCGGCGTGATGTGTTTACTTATGTACAACGCTGTGACATTTGTCAAAAGGTGAAAGCTCCGCGTGGAAAGAAGATAGGGTTGTTACAGCCTTTGCCAATTCCTGAGGGTCCTTTCCAAGACATTTCGATGGACTTTGTCACAAATCTGCCTCCCAGTCCGAGTAAGCGTAATACACAGTGTTTGACTATTGTTGACAGGTTCAGCAAATTTGTGATGCTTATTCCTTGCAGGGCCAATGTGACCGCCGAGGATGTTGCCCAGCTATTCATTCGGCATTGGTACCCGATTGGTGGGATTCCTAGGACCATAGTGTCAGACCGAGATGCCAAGTTTACCAGTCATTTTTGGAGGGCATTGTTTGATAATTTTGGTACTAAGTTGAATTTTTCCAGTGCATTCCACCCACAGACAGATGGCCAGACAGAGATATACAACCAGTTGGCCTTTGATGTGCTGAAGTGTTATGTCCACGATCAGCAAGGTAAGTGGGAATCGTTTTTGCCTTTAGTTCAAGCGGTTCTGAATGACTCTTTTTCTTCAGCTATTGGCAGGACTCCATATGAGGCAGCGTTTGGAAGGCCTTTCCAGTCGTTGTTAACCAGGACGTCGTCTTCAGTTCCGGAGGCGAACAGAGTGACGGAGTCTTACCAGGTGATCCTAGAGTCCGTTAAAGACAGATTGGCTAAAGCGCAAGAGGCCTACACTCGCCAGGCCAATAAAGACCGAAGGGACATGAAGTTTTCGGAAGGAGATTGGGTATATCTTCGGATTATGAAGCAAAGATTAAAGCAGGTGGGCAAGCGATGCCCAAAGTTGTCTTTCAGGAGCTTCGGACCATTCCCCATCCGGAAAAAGATTAATGAGGTGTCTATGCAGTTAAAGCTACCTCCGAGTTGGACTATGCATGATGTATTTCATGTCAGTTGGTTAAAGCCATATGCAGGTCCACCCCCTTCAGAGGTCAAAGATGAAGCGGAACCAGACATCATTGATGAAGCAGAAGTAATGGTTCCAGAACAGATCCTTCTGCACCGTTTCAAGCATGGCTCAGGCCGAAGACTACGACAGTTCCTCACGAAGTTTCAGGACCGAGGAACTCATGAAGCGGTATGGCTCGACAAAGCATTTTTCGAAGATTATCCGGCTTTATTGACGGATTATTTGGAGGCTATGCAGCTTCCGTCAAGTTAAGCAGAAGGGGATGTCACGTGCATCCCGCACTTGGATGCCACGTAGACATTCTGTACAGAAGGTGCAGGACCTGGGATGGTGAACTGGTCCCATGTGAGCCCAGTCCGGGACGAGTCAGCCAGGGATCCATCTCAGTCGTCCGAGGTCAGGTGTGCATTGTCCTGCACATGAGTCCAAGGTCAGGTGTGCAATGTCCTGCACAAGAAGCAGTGCCAGTCCGCGCTGTGAGTCTCCCTCTGGAATGATGTCAGATGTGCTGAGTATCTGGTTTGCAACTGGATGCCAGGCCTCTGTAGGCATGTAGGTTGCATGTAGAGATGGGGCCAGCCCATAGGGCTACCCCAAGTTGGAGGATCTAGCTTGCATTTGTAGTATGGGCATGGGGGAGGTGTCCAACCACCCCCAAGGGGCCAGGAGAGCCCAAGGCTATGCCCACCAGCCAAGGCATGGGCTGGAGGGGCTGTCAGCCAGCCCTAGGGCTGCAAGAGAGGCAGCCGACAGGGTTAGAGGCCTTCTCAGCCAGTCGGCCAGGTGTGGGGGGCAGTCCCACACCTCTACGCAAGGTGCCCAGCAGTCAGATAGCTGTCCAGAAGGTATGCGCAGGCTGGACAGTAGTAAAATAGGTGTGAAAGCATTTATTATATTTAACTCAGTCGTGGGTCTTCAGTAAACCAGCCGACTGGATGTTTTGGGAAGTATAAAAGCCCAGCCCATAGTTTCATTAGGAGCATCTCATAATTCACCAAGAGCTCCAAGCAACCAAGGGCCAGGACAGCCAAGAACATTGCTAAAGCTAAGGGGTGAAGGACTGAAGGTCAAGGGCAGGTTTTTCCAGCCAAGAAAAGGTCAAGTACTTTGTATTTGTTTCAGATTCACATCATTCTAATAAAGCAAATACACCATCCGTGGTGGGGGCCCTACAGAGGGTAATTGGGACCCAATACTGTGTCCTTCTCCATCTCCCCCTTCTCTCTCTATTTTCAGCACATCGTCTTTCAGTTTGTGCGTTAATTCCGTCGCGAAAAGACTGCTGTTTTCTGAGTTTTGAAGTACCGATTCCTTCTCCGAAGCTTCCGCATATTACAACGAGCGTCAAGTATGAAGCTCTAGGTGCTAAGTTAGTGATTCAGGGCATAGAGTTTGTGCGTGACTTTATGGTTGCCCCTCTTGTAGGAGCAAACATAATTTTGGGTATCCAGTGGTTTCACAAGTTTCTTCCTGATGTCAAGTGGGACAAGCACACGTTCCAGATCGATCGGAATGTGTCAAACACCCCAGTGACCATTAAGTGTGAGCCAGGTATTCCAAACTTTCCGCTCATAAGCCACTTGCAGGCCAAGCAAGCAGTCAGGAAAGGCGCACAATGTGCGATGATTTACATCCAGACAGCCCAGACGGTGGCCAGTGCTTCGGAGAATTACTCGGTTCTCCATGAAAAGTTCCATAAGATTTTTCTTCGGGACAGTCTCCCTCCCCAGCTCCCCCCGTCCAGACCAGAGGATCACAAGATTGACCTCCTCCCAGGCTCGGAACCCCCGAGCAAGTTTCCGTATCGCCTTTCTAAGGCAATGGAATCGGAGTTGGACCGCCAACTCCAAGAATTGTTGCAAGCTGGCTTCATCCGCCCCAGCGTGTCGCCATTTGCAGCACCGATCTTGTTTGTCAAGAAGAAAGATGGGTCTTCTCGATTGTGTGTCGATTATCGTGCACTCAACAAGCTGACTATCAAGAGTAGATTCCCGATGCCTCGAATTGACTATATTCTCGAGAGGCTGAATGGAGCTAAGGTGTTCTGTAAATTGGATTTAAAGAGTGGGTACCACCAGGTACGGATTGTAGAGGGGGACATCCCCAAAACGGCCCACTATGAATTTGTGGTCATGCCATTTGGTTTGACGAACGCCCTAGCTACATTTAACCGCATGATGATGCGTGTTTTTTGGAAGTTGATTGGAGAGTGTGTGTTCATATTTTTGGACGACATACTCATATTTTCAGCTACAGTTGAGCAGCATGACATTGATGTGGAGAAAGTCCTTAAGTTGCTGGAAAGCAAGAGCTCTACGTCAATGAAAAGAAGTCAGAATTTTATCTATTCCAGGTACCATCTCAAAGTCCATTCCACTTTCCGACGGCAAGGAGGAGTCACATCAAGTGAGTTTCAAGCTTTTCTCCCCAAATCCACTGAGGAGGCAAACATTGAGAATCTCTTGAATCTAAAGTCGTGGGATTGAGCATCTGCATTCATTCGGGTGTAACGAGCTAGACAACAAAGACCCCTGGTCTGAGGAGATGCTCCACCCCACAACTTCGGATCCGAGAGATTCTCCAACGATACATGAGTGTCTCTCCACAGGGAGCGGATGTGGAGAACCTCTATAAAGTCATAGATGCCGAGGACCCACTTGCACCCCCTCACGTTGTATCATTGTACCAGTGGCACTTATAGGGCTGTTGTTTCTTCTCCCAGCTCTAGTTGGGTTTTTTTCATCATGTTTTTTTCCCATGATTTTTGTCACTTCATGGACAAATTGTAACACTTTTAGTCTCATAGACCCTTTGCTCTTTTGTAGACGTTAATAGAACACTCTCTCTCTCTCTCTCTCTCTCTCTCTCTCTCTCTCTCATATGGGAGCTATCGAAACTTATATTATTCCATCCGTTTTTATCACTTTACATTTTCATAGTTTCACAATTTCATATGATTTCATGAAGTGATTTACATTTTTATGTTTTCATAAGTATGGAACAATCATACAGCTGGGCCCTCTTGTAAGAGGTTGCTTAATATGTCAGCATCATTTCAATGTAAAATCATCAACAAAATTTTATCAAATTATTTCAATATTATGTTACTTATTATCCTATCACCTCTAACTCATCAATATGAAACTTGGTGAGAACCATAGCCGTCTCTACAGGATACCTTATCCTAGCTTTCACCTTAGAGCTTACCTTATCCTAGCTTTCACCTTAGAGCTTTTTGTAGACTCTCAGTATCCCATACTTTTTAGGATGGTAAACTACAAAATGATGTGTGTAAATTTTGCACCCTTTTTATCACAAAATGATATCTCAAAGGTTCGGTTGAAGCAAAATGGATTGAGATTCTCAAAACGTGATAGAAAATTTAATGAGTGAGACTGGGAGTTTCATTAGTGTAATGGTGATTATTCATTACTTATGTGATTCCGGATAGATAGTTGTTAGAAGTCATCTCCTGTCTATTTGTATACACCAGGGCCTCTGTTGTGGGTGTGCCCGCCCGTATATCATTTTTCCACACTCCCCGTATTTTTTCCCTATTTTTTCCATTTTTCCTAGTGGTGGGAGGGCTGCCAGATGATGCCAGGAGCACCCCATTGCTGGCCGACTGGATCTACATCAGTCGTGGGCTTTAGGAGTGCTGGCCGACTTGTTTTGATCAGGCGTGGGCATCAGATTGCTGGCCGACTGCTTTTTCAGCAGTCGTGGGTTTTTTACTCAGTCGTGGGCACTATCTGCTGCTGGCCGACTGCCCACATGGAGTTGTATATATTGCCCCTCAGCCCCCACCACTTTCTCATTCAGTTTTTCGAGATCTTGTGTATAGAGAAGAGTTTACACACCTATCTCTCTGTGTTTCTTGTGCTGATTATTTTCTACAGTCTACTTGCTCTTGTCTACCCAAGTTTGGTTGTCATTTCCGCTGCATATTCTGACATGGTATCAGAGCCCTAGGCTCTAGGAGATCTTGGGCGTTTTTCTGAGCAAGAGGGGGAGCAACAGGTTGCTGATTGGTGGACTGTTTCAGGCTGAACGGGAAGAGAAGGTGCAAGAGGAAGGCGGGCAAAGGGGCTGGACAGCCACTTGCATATTTTCAGATTTTCAGATTTTTCCCACCCACCCACCCTTTCAGGTTACTCTCCGAGATGGCTGATTTACTAGAGATGGATGAGAAGCACGTGAAGATTCTGACTCTCCCCACGTTCCCAGTGGATCGTCAGTTGGACGGGTCCAATTACGGCATCTGGAAGGTCATGATGGAGTCAGTTCTGGAGTCATATGACCTTGCTGATTTTATTATCATAGGGGTGCCACGGCCGGACGCTGAGGAAGGGGAGTTATTATCGACGAGGAAGGACCGAGAGGCACAGGCACACATGTGGGACCGTGTCAACGCCAGGGTCCGGTCGTTTATATTCCTCAATTGCACACCACAGGTGATCAACCATGTGAAGCACATGACGCTTGGCGAGAGGCATATGGGAGCACTTGGCTTCTTTGTATAACAGAGTGTCACCCATGAAGCGGATATCCTTGGAAGTGCAGATGCGGGTTATGAACCCTGCAAAGTCCTCGACGATGCGGGAACACATTAACAAGCTGCAGGCCCTTCAGCAGGAAGTCCTTCAAGCTCGGAAAGAGATATCATCCGAAGATATGGCCATCACGTTACTTTCCCACTTGCCTGGTCAGTATTCCACTTTCTATTCCTCGTTGATCACAAGTGGCAGGCTCAGCACGATTACTTGGGAGGAGCTTGTGCCAATGGTCTTGGACCAGGAGGAACGTTTCACGAACCCTCCTCACGGCGGAGGTTCGGAGGCCTTAACTGGCCAACGGTCGAAAGGCCGTAATACCAACAAGGGCAAAGGGAAGGCTTCACCGGAGAAGTCTTCCGAGAAGAAGCCTGATCCAGAACGAGAGAAGCTGAAGGCCGAAAGATCGTGTAATGATTGTGGCGAGAAAGGCCACTACTGGAGGAAGTGCCCTAAGCGGACAGGGAAGAGTGCTGATTCCTCAGCCTCAGGTGCGAAGACTCCGGCATTCGTGCACTTGGAGATGGTGGACTCCGATGATTCATCATCTTCGAGCGAGGAGGCAGTTGGCTTCACCGCAAAGGATACCCGGGAATGGATTCTCGACAGTGGTGCTTCCAGGCACATGACTCCATCCCGTGACTTCTTTCTGGATCTGAAACGGCAGTCAGGTCGTATCTTTATTGGCGATAACTCCACTATTCCGATACATAGTGAGGGCCGGATGGAGATTATTCCCGACGGAAAGGGGGGCAAGCATGCTTCCCGTGTTCTTTATGTCCCTGCTCTGGGTTTTCATCTTCTGTCAGTGCATGAGGTTTGCAAGACTGGCTTTCGGGTGGAATTTGAGGAGCATTCAATTGCTCTAAGGGACCGTGAGACAGGCAAAGTTGTTTGGGAAGGCGGTGTGGAGAATGGCATCTACAAGCTCTCTGCACTCTCCTCATTGACAGGCTCTCAGGTCGGAGATTTGTGGCACTTTCGTTTTGGCCACTTAAATGTGGATGCTTTACGGCGCGCCTTCCGGGACCAGATGGTGGTTGGCTTGCCAAATGTTGGTAATAGGCAAGGACGCTGCAGTTCTTGCATACGTGGTAAGCAGCACAGGGAATCCTTTCCGAAGCAGGCTTCCAGGCGAGCTTCGAAACCATTGGAGTTGATTCACACTGACTTGTGTGGAGCAGATACCATCCTTGGGAGGATCTCTCTACTTCATGCTGCTTGTTGATGATTGTACCAGATTCACGTGGGTCTACTTTCTTTCACAGAAGGACCAGGCTTTTGCTCGGTTCAAGGATTGGCACGTGATGGTGGAGAAAGAGTCTAGATTTCAGGTCAAGACTCTCAGGGCTGACAAAGGAGGTGAATTCTCCTCGACTGTATTTTTCCGGTTTTGTGCAGATCATGGCATCAAGAGGGAATTGGCCAATACCGGATCGCCTTCGGAGAATGGAGTTGTTGAACGTAAGAACAGGACTGTGGTGGCGATGGCGAGGACCATGCTGGAGCATCGTGATCTTCCTCGTCCACTTTGGGGTGAGGCTGTAGCAACAGCTGTCCATACCATTAACCGCTCTCCGACGACTTCTGTACCCCATATGACTCCATTTGAGGCATATTTTGGCAGAAAACCCGATGTCTCGCACTTCCGTGTCTTTGGGAGTGACGCATATGTACATATTCCGAAGACGCAGAGGGGGAAGCTTGACTCCAAGTCCCGCAAGCTGGTATTTGTGGGGTATAACTCTCTTTCCAAGGGATACAGGTTGTATGATCCAGAGAGGAACGAGATTGTTGTCAGCCGGGATGTGGTTTTTGACGAGCATGTTCCAGCATCCACTGTCGAGGAGCCGCCACTTCTTGGAGATCCAAAGGAGTCTGATGATGATTCCCAATCTACCACTCCAATTGATCCACCTCAGTCATCACAGGAGGTTGAGCCCGCAGCTGGAGTTGAGCCCCCACGACCACAGGAGGCTCCACGATCTGTTCGAGTACCTAGGTGGTTGTTAGACACCCTTCGGGAGTCGGGTGTCACGGAGCTACCCTCCGAGTGGACCACAGAGGACGGCCCTCGAAGATCACATCGAGTCCGAGATAAAGGCAACACGGCGGAGCTTCTTCAGGTGAACTATGCTCTGATGTCTCGTATCATGCGGGATAAAGAGCCCACTTCCGTAAAGGAAGCCCTTTCACAGGATACTTGGAGGGAAGCCATGCAGGTGGAACTTGATGCCATCGAGAAGAACAACACTTGGGAGTTGGTACCGAGGCCGTCGAAGCGGTCAGTCATTGGTGTCAAATGGGTCTTTAAGACCAAGTACGCGTCTGATGGGTCGGTGGACAAACACAAAGCCAGGCTCGTGGCTAAGAGTTATGCTCAGCGGCCAGGCATCGACTACGAGGATACCTTTGCACCGACAGCGCGGATGACCACGATTCGGACCGTTCTAGCCCTTGCTTCTTCTCAGAGGTGGCCCGTGTACCAGATGGATGTAAAATCGGCGTTCCTTAATGGTGACCTGCAGGAGGAGGTGTACGTTGAGCAGCCTCCAGGCTTTATTGTTCCAGGATCGGAAGGGATGGTTTACAGGTTACGTAAGGCCTTGTATGGTCTTAAGCAGGCTCCCAGGGCTTGGAATCAGAAGATTGATTCCTTCTTTATTCGGACTGGATTTCAGAGATCGGTTGCAGATCCGAACCTGTATCTCTTTCGGGAACGCGGCATGGTCACACTTATCATCCTTTATGGATGATCTCATTCTCACCGGCGGTCATGTGGAGCACATTGGAGTGACGAAGGCTGCCTTGTCAAAAGAGTTTGAGATGACCGACTTAGGCTTACTCCACTTCTTCTTGGGATTGGAGATCTGGCAGACCCAGAGGAGGTTTTTCGTCTCTCAGCAGCGGTATGTTCATGAGTTGCTTGAGGCCTTTGGGATGGAGAACTGCAAGCCTATTACTTCGCCGATGGACCCGAACACAAAGTTAACCGTTACAGATCCTTGTGAGCCAGTTGTGATGCCTCGCAGTACCGGAAGTTGGTTGGTTCATTGATCTGGTTGCTGAACACCAGATTGGACTTGAGCTTCTCCGTGGGACTGTTGAGCTCTTTTACACAGACGCCATTGAAGACTCATTGGGACGCAAGATTGCGGATCTTGCGGTATCTGCAGAGTACGAAGGATCTGGGACTCTTTTACACAGGAGGGAATAGAGTCAAGCTCCAAGGTTGGAGTGACTCAGATTGGGGAGGAGATCCAGACACGAGGAGATCTACTTCAGGATACACTTTTACCTTCGGCTCAGGAGCAGTTTCTTGGAGCAGCAAGAAGCAGCCAACTATTGCCCTTTCTTCGACAGAGACAGAATATCGGGCTGCTTGTGGTGCTGCTTGTGAGGTTGTATGGCTGCGGAGGCTGCTAGGCGAGATGGGGTTTCCACAGAGGGAGCCCACAGTCATCCAGTGTGATAACCAGAGTTGTATAGCTATTGCTCGGAATCCGGTTTTCCATGCCCGGACCAAGCATATAGAGATACAGTATCACTTTGTTCGTGAGAAGATCTTGGCGGGTGACATCTTGCTACTTTATTGTTTGACGGAGGACAATGCGGCGGACCTCTTCACGAAGTCTCTACCTCAGGCTACGCTCAGGCGGCACTCCAGCTCCCTGGGGTTGGTTTCACAGCCAGGAGCTGAGAGGGGGTGTTAGAAGTCATCTCCTGTCTATTTGTATACACCAGGGCCTCTGTTGTGGGTGTGCCCGCCCGTATATCATTTTTCCACACTCCCCGTATTTTTTCCCTATTTTTTCCATTTTTCCTAGTAGTGGGAGGACTGCCAGATGATGCCAGGAGCACCCCATTGCTGGCCGACTGGATCTACATCAGTCGTGGGCTTTAGGAGTGCTGGCCGACTTGTTTTGATCAGGCGTGGGCATCAGATTGCTGGCCGACTGCTTTTTCAGCAGTCGTGGGTTTTTTACTTAGTCGTGGGCACTATCTGCTGCTGGCCGAATGCCCACATGGAGTTGTATATATTGCCCCTCAGCCCCCACCACTTTCTCATTCAGTTTTTCGGGATCTTGTGTATAGAGAAGAGTTTACACACCTATCTCTCTGTGTTTCTTGTGCTGATTATTTTCTGCAGTCTACTTGCTCTTGTCTACCCAAGTTTGGTTGTCATTTCCGCTGCATATTCTGACAATAGTTTATTTAATTATTTGAGTTCACAGCAGCAGGTTCTTGAAAACTAAACCATTTAATTTTGATCATTTAACTTCACAGCAACATAATGGAAATTCACTGAATCAGGCATACCAGGGTATGTACTTTTGGTGACCACTTCCAGGTATGTCTTTGAGGACCTGGTCAGGGACCCTCTTGTTAAGATCACGCAGGATCTCAGCAAGGGGGCGCATCATGAAGGAGGATCCGGAAGAGGCCTCCAAGGGAGCCGCATAGCTGGTGTTGGAGTTGGCCAGCATCATCCGCTCACTCTCGTCTGGGTACACCTTGGTAGGCTTGTTAGGATTAGGGTTCTGAGAGAACAGAGAGGCTGTTGGGACCCTGCTGTGAAAATTATGTCTGATGGACAGGAAAGAGAGAGTGGGCGACGTAGATATGGGGACTAGAGAGTGGTGGGTTATGGAAGAGGACATGGAAGAGAAGGTGGAGGTAGCTTGTTGTAAGATGTCCATGGCTATGGTGAAAAAACACAGTAAAGTATGGTTGTAAGAGAATGAAAGACCCAAATCGATGTGTGTGTATCTGTAATCGAGAGAGAGAGAGAGAGCTTTGCGAGGAGGGCAAAGGGGAAGCAGTTGCTGTTGTTGGGTCCTTTTTTTTCGCGGAAAAATGGGCTGGTGAAGACGACGTGAAAGAACTGATGTAAAACCCCAGAAATTGGGGACCTTAAGAATTAATTAAATTAAACCCAACTGAGAAGATTTTATTTGATGTCTGGCCTACAATGATTATAATTAGTGGGTCTTTTCTACCAGTCGTTATTTAATGCCTGCATTAAGCGGGCATCTCGTTGATTGCCCCACCTTAAAAAAGGATCCCATCTTAAACAAAACAAGAAAACTTTTTTTTTATAGTTCTCCTCTTTCTCTCTCTCCCTTCTTCTCTAAATTTCTCCAATTAAAAAAAGGCTCATTTAAACTTTTTCCAATTATCAAAAACAAAAAAAACCCTCTCTCTCTCTCTCTCTCTCTCTCTCTCTCTCTAGCCTTGCCAAATCATATGTCAGTGGGCTTTGCTGTAACTTCCCTATATGGGTGCACTAGCTCATCCATCGTATTCTCACTCTGTTGTCACACTGCACCTTTGCCAAAAGGATGAAGGGAGAGCTCTCTATGCTTAGATGAAGTCAACAAGAGAACGGAAGAGAAAAATCTACAATCAAACCTATTCAAGCAACCATCCATCTAGCATGTGAGAATCTAATACCGTGTAAGCAAGCAAGAAGAGGGAAGAATCAAAGCTCAAAAGTAAACTATTGCAAGGGAATGATTGTGTATTGCTTATTGTCAAAAATGACGTATATATAAGTGACTAGTTTTCGCACTAGGCTAACCAAACTTTAAAATGGTCTGGCCTCTATAGCAAGCATATACACAAAGTCCTTATACTTTCCCCATTTGACATTAAGCACAAGGTAAGGCTGCTTTATGTGTTCCAGCATCGTCTTATAAAAGATAAGTGCTCATTCGAGTGGGTAAGATGGCAAAGCACCTTACGGTAGGTCGAGCGAGTAAAACCATGTTAACTTACATACCCCCTTCCTATGGTTGACCACGTCCTCGTATCACCCAAGTTAGTGGGGCGAAGCTACTGTTGAGGTGTAAAGGTGTGGATGGTCCAAGATATGCCATAAAGTTGGCGAGGTTAAGTGGTATGATTCAGGACAACGATGTAGAAGCTCTTTATGTAAGGCCTCCTTCTGTTATGGTCTGTTGGGATAGCCTTGGACCCTATGAATATGTTAAGGTAGCAAGGTACAGGCAATGTAGAAGTTCTTTATGTGAGGCCTCTTTCTGTTGTGGAGAAGCGGTCCGCACCCTATGATTAGTGGAATTGTAGCATTATATGGTAGTGATGTGTGTGAACACACTTAGGACCGCCAGGGCACTTTTTCCCTCACTAGGAGGTTTTTTCCCCCGTGCGTATGTACACCCTCTTATCTACTCATTTTGGGGTGTATACTTATCTTTTGTATCTGGCACACATTTTTTCATTCTATTCTAGTGAGTTTGTGTACTCTCAAGCTTCTCTATCTCAAGCTTCTCTATCTTGTGTGTGTGCATTGTTGAAACCCTAACCCTAATTCCAACAATTGGTATCAGAGCCAGCTTCCTTAGTAATCTGCCTCCCTCCTCACGACCCTATTTTTTGTCTCCGATTAAGATACCCTCTTAGGAGAAGAAGGTGTATACTGTAGTGTGTTGTATACAAAGTATACAGAAAATTTTCGGAGTCTGCGGAACGATTCGGGCGAGTTTTGGGCACTGCAAGGTTTCTAACGTTTTGGAAAGGCGTCATTTTGGATTGGTTCTGCTCGATTTTGGGTGTTTGGGCTGTGTAGCAGCAAGATTTGGTGTGCAGCAACATCTACAGTGTCTTCGACAACATTGGTCATCATACTTTTGCTGCCAGTAACACTCTATTCTCTACTCTGTGGTTATTTTTCAGGTGATTCAGTCAATTGGCAGTCATCCAGGGTTGCATTTAGTGAATACTGAGAGTACTTGCATTTAGTGAATACTGAGTACTTGCATTCAGTGAATACTGAGTACTTGCAGTGTGTTAAAAGATTTTGCATTTGGTAGAAAGTCATGGTTGGCAATAGTGATGTATTCAACATGTTGTCCCATTGTGGTCCTATATGATGAGGCATGTACTGGTTGTTAAAGGCCTTTGGAATGTGGCCAGTGGTAGTGAAAGTCGTCCTGTTTCACAACTACTAGTGCAACCACGTGTTGCAGGTACATATGAAGTAGAATCTGATAATACAGATGTGGCTCCTCCACATGCACCACCAGTACCTCCCACTGCTGCTCAAACGAGATGGGATGGAAGAGATGCAAAGGCACATGCATTGCTTGCACTTTCTGTGAAGCAAAGCATTATTCCTCGTATTCGGTCATGTAAGACTTCAAAATAGGCATGGGATACACTACTGCATTATACCACGTGCGCAATGAAGCACGTGTGTTGCATATCTGCGCAAACAGTTGGAGTCTGAGCACGTGAATGAGGGAGACTCAATGGACAGCTTCTTAACCAAGATCAAAGATTTTAAGGAGCAGCTTGCTAATGTGGATGAGATATATCCTGATAGTATATTGGTGCCCACAGTTCTCAATGCATTGTCGGATTCTTATCAGAGTTTTGCCTCTACCCTTAGACTCATGATGAAGGGAAATCCAAATGCCCTTCCATTTGATGAGCTAGTTTCAGTACTCTTGTTTTGCAAGAAGAGCAGTCTAGGAAAAACAGATCTAATATACGAGTTGGTGACCAAGCTTTTGTTGCCAATCAGAAAGGCAAAGCTTTTGTTGCCAATCAAAAAGGCAAAGGTAAAGCTTCTTCGCATGGTGGCTATAAGCCAAAACTAGAATCCTCAAGTAAGGATACATAGAAAGAAGGTGATAAGCCTAAAAAGAAGGGTAAGTGTCACTATTGCAGGAAACCAGGGCACTACATACATGAGTGCAAGAAAAGGCTAGAGAAGGAGAAAAGAAAAGAATCGGGCATGGATGTGGCTGATCCATCTGCACCAAGTGCAGAGAAGAAGGAATCTACAAGTTTTGGTCAAGATGATTGGACATGGACTGTACATTGCAGTTATGACCCTTCTGTTCATGATGTATGCATGTCAGTGGTAGAATCGGATGCTGGGTACCTTGACAGTGGTGCTAGCAAGCACATTACTTCACAAAAAGGTTTATTCTCATCTCTGGAATATGTTCCCAAGTGCAAGAACCATCACATGTGCAAATGGTTCCTCATATCCTGTCAAAGGAGTTGGTAGAGTTGTGCTCACTGCTGCAAATGGGGGCGCATTTACTCTTTCGAAAGTTTTATATGTGCCAGGCATTAAGATGAACTTGCTCTGTCAGTTTTTGCCTTAGCCTTGTTAGGCTTGACCGGTCAAATTTGTGCATGACAGATGTACAGTTCATGATAGAAATGATGGTTATTCTATCATCGCCTCAGGTACCTTGTTTCATGGCCTATATAAGATGGATGTATTTGAGAAGTTGCAGCATGATACTTGCGTAGTCTCTACGACTAGTGCTATGAGTGATGTAGAATTATGGCATGCACGATTTGGCCATCTGAATTATGGCAGATTGTTACGCCTTCAAAGGCATGATATGGTATCTGAGTTGCCAACTCTTGAGACCCCTACTAGACATGTATGTGAGGGGTGTATTCTTGGTAAAATGCATCGGGCATCATTTCCAAAGGATGGATCTGTGAGAGCTGTTAAGAAATTACAGCTTATACATAATGATGTATGTGGTCCTATGAGGACACCATCTATTGGGGGATATCTCTACTTTGTCACTTTTATTGATGATTACTCCAGATATAGCTGGGTGTATCCATTAAAGTAGAAGTTAGAGGTTTTTATGTGCTTTAAGCACTTCATATCCATGGCTAAAAACACATGTGAATGTAAAGTTGGCGCCCTTCGTTCAAATCGAGAGGGGGAGTATATGTCCAAGGAATTTCATGCATATATGGCTGAAAAAGGCATAAGGCATCAATGTACAGTGCTATACACACCTCAGCAAAATGGTGTGGCTAAGAGGAAGAATAGGTCTCTCATGGAGATGGCATGATGTACGGTGAAAGCCCAAGATTTACCTCATGGTTTTTGGTTAGAGGTAGCTATGTGCGCAAACTATGTGTTGAACAAATGCCCTACCAAGGCCTTGCAGTCTAAAACTCCTTATGAAGCTTGGCATGCCAGGAAGCCTTATGTGGCTCATTTGCATATTTTTGGTTGTCTTGCTTATGCTCTTGTGCCTAAGCAACAACGCAGTAAGCTTGATGATAAGGCAATTAAATGCATATTTGTGGGATACAGTCTAGAAAGCAAGGAATATAGACTCTACTATCCAACCTCAAAGCGGATTTTGGTAAGTAGAGATGTTGTTTTTGTCGAAAACTCAGTTCAGCCCATGCTTTCATGCAAAAAACAGCAGAATGTATGCTCACAGAACATGTTTGATTTGCTCCTACCTTTATTTAATAGAGGGCAGCCATATGTAGAGCAATTGAATGCTCAACCAAGTACTGAAATTCAGCCTTTGCAAGTGCAAAATCAGCCTGCAAATCAGCCTTGAGGCAATTATTGAGGATGTAGTGGATGACGAGAGAGAAGCCATATAAGAATCTAGGCGTATGCCAAAATGGCTTATGCAGACATTGAGGGATAGCAAGTTGGCAGCTCCTTTACCTAGCAAAACTCGTGCAGGTTCTCATCATGCAGATTATTCTCATGTGGATCATGTTGTCATTTTTACTTTATGTAATGAGGAGGAACCTGTTTCCTTTGAGAAAGCACAGGATAATGATCATTGGATGCATGCTATGCAGGATGAGTATAACTCCATACTCAAGAATGACACCTGGTATTTAACAAATCTACCTCATGGCAAGAAGGCCATTGGTATTAAGTGGGTTTACAAGTTAAAATGCAAAGCAGATGGTATCATTGATCGCTACAAGGCCAAACTTGTTGCAAAGGGATATGCCCAGCAAAAGGGCATTGATTATAATGAGACCTTTGTATCCACATCTCGTATGACTACCATTAGGTGTCTCATTTCTTTGGAAGTACATCATGGGTGGAATGTGTATCAGTTGGACATGAAGACTGCATTCTTGAATGGTGATTTACATGAGGAGGTGTATGTATCGCAGCCTCCTGATTTTGATGTGAAAGGGGAAGAGTCTAAAGTATGCAGGTTGAAAAAGGCTCTTTATGGCCTTAAGCAAGCTCCTAGATTATGATATGAGAAGATTCATGTATACTTGGTTGCAAATGATTTTTACAACAGTCCAACAGAAAGTACCCTCTATGTGAAGACTCTATGTGAAGAGGAGTAAGGACACATTTTATGTTTTGCACCGTGAAGGGAAATGTGGAGATTGAATTGCTGGCTCTTGTCCTTGGTTAGGTTCTCATCTCGGTGGAGGTTTCCATGCACCCTCTCTCGCCTTCATTCTCTCTCTCTCTCTCTATCTCTTTCCTCTTTCTCTCTTTCTTTCTTCTCTTCCTAATACATGATGTGGCACACATGAGCCTACGTGATGATGTGGCATCTTTTTTGATGACATGCAACGTGAACCTATGCGATGAAGTGATACTTTTTTTGGGTCTCAAGTTTTGTATGTGTGTGGAAATTTCTCCAAGGGAGGGGTGTTTCAAAAATTTGCCAGAAGAACTTTAAAGGGTCCAAGGGGGAGAAAAATTATAAGGGCCTAAGGGGGGGTAGTTTTAAGAGGGGGACTGAGTGTGCATATGTTTATGTGTGGGTACACATATGGGTGCATGTGGGTATGTATATGTGCTATGCTTGTATGTGCATGTGCGTGGTTTTTAATTTTGGATGCTTTTAGTTTTGTTTTGGGGTTCAAGTTTACATATGTAAAATGGGGTTTTAAGGTTTCATCTTACCGTGTGACATCACTAAGCAAAGGTACAGAGTCACTTGCGCATCCAGGATGAAAGCCTTGCATCACAATCCACTGTCGGCTAACTGCGGGTGTGCTTGATTGAGCTTTATCCTGGCGAGTTTTAGTTTGCAGTGTAGTGCACACGGGTGTTGTAGAGTCGTGATGATCTTTTTAAGCCTTAGGGTTACTTGGTGGTGCCACGGAAGTGTGTGCATGATGGCACACTTTGGGGTTTGATGAAAAGAGAATAGATGAGACTAGAGGAGACACACACAAACCCCAATTTCTCTCATTAATCCATCTCACACAATGTAGAGAAGCTCCATAGCTAGCTTCATTCTTCTTCACCAAAATCAGCACATTCTACAAGTGATAAGTTTACACATAACATAACCTCGTACTAATGTCCACACACACTTGGCCTCGTTGTTGGCACGGCCATTATTGTACTAACATAACCTCGTACTAATGTCCACACACACTTGGCCAGTTGGCAAGGCCAGTATTGTTTACACATCTAATGTTATCCTCCAATTGTCAATGAGCTTGCATTCTCAACACTCCCCCTTAAGCTCACCATGTCCATCCCATGTACTCCAAGTATGTCTTTGAAGTACTCATACTTCTCTTTACCAAGTAATTTGGTAAAGATATCTATAACCTATTCTTCTATCTTCATATATGTCAAGTTAACCTGTCCATCCAATACCTTCTCCTTGATGAAATGATAATGGACCTCTAGGTGTTTAGTCCTCGCATAATAAACTAAATTACTAGATATTGCCCGTGTTGTCACACAATGTATGACAACTCCTCTATCATGATGCTATCCCAAATCACCAAGTTACTTTTTCAACCATACCACTTCACACGCAGCCATAGTTTCTCCTCTATGCTCTACCTTTATGCTAGATAAAGCAACTATGGGTTGCTTCTTGCTATTCAAACTCGCTGTAGCACTTCCCATGCTAGATGCATACCCACTAGTAGATCTCTTGTTAAGCACTACCTGCCCAATCTGCATTTGTGTAACCATACACCATCACATCCTTTCAATGCTATAATGGGTAGTGGTCTTCACATATCTCATGCTCCTTCTGATAGCATCCAAATGTGGCTTCCTAGGTCTGCATTAACTGACTAACTAGTCCCATTGCATAACATAAATTCAGTCTAGTGATAGTCAAGTAAATCAAGTTGTCGACCATCTTCCTATACATAGTAACATCATCCAACTCATCACCAAGATCAACCCTTAGTTTTATGTTTTGCTCCAATGGTGTCGCCATAGGTTTGCATCCACTCGTGCCATACTTTGCCAATATATTCAAGGCATATTGCCTTTGCACTAACCATATACCATGTGATGTCCTAATAACCTCAATACCAAGAAAGAATCTTAGCTCTCCCAAATCTTTCATGTCAAACTGGCTATTCAAGATGCGTGCACATTGGCAATGTCATTCCCACAATCACCTATGACTATCAAGTTATCCACATAAATCACAATCATAATCACAACCATAACATTCCACGTTTTCTTCACATATAGTGAAGAATCCTAATTTCCCACATGAAATTCAATGCTAATGAGATACCTACTAATTCTATCACTCCATGCACATGGCACTTACTTTAGCCTATATAATGGCTTCGTCAATCTACATACATGTGTAGGAAAATATGGGTGTACATATAAGTGTTTTAGGGTTAGATGCATGTGCAACGGAGCTATGGTGGCTTGAAGATCTTCATTTCTGTGTTTGTGGACGGAGGTGCATAATGAGAGAGAAAGACTTAACAATGCTCAAGACATATAATTTCACAACTCAATGAATGGTTTTATTGATTGATATTAATGTCTAAAACCCTTCACCAAACACATGCTTTTATAGGCATAGAGCCTCTTCTTTTGACTCAATCAAACTTGGACTCGTGCTTCCCAAGGAAGCTTCCTACAGACTTGCATAATATCAAATCTATCTTAAGAGATTACACACACACACACACACACACTCATAAGGAGTGTTCGTGTGGAAACCATGAGGAAGACACTACTACCCTTTGACTTTGTAACCCATATAATGATAAATTATAGGAGAACATATGTTGTCTTTGACAAACCCCCCACAACATATGTTCGAATGCCTAGAGACCGATACAATTATGGATACATAGATGTTCTAACCACCACTGATACATCTTTAGATACATCAGAGATCTAATACCCATAGGATTGATGCAAATCCTGGTTGGAGGTTGCCTTTCAGATGTTAGGCCAAGAGGTCCTTGGTATAAGAGTAGCCTAAAAACCATGATGGTTCTCAACACAAGAACCCCCCTATGCTTAGATGAAGGGATTCAAAGCACACAAAAAGATTATTACATCTCATTTTTGGATTTAATCCGGGCAAAGTACCCCAAACACACACATTATTTATTCATATTTTGGGCAACTACCCAGGCAGAGGACCCATGACTTAACACACATAACACAAAGATGATTATGGAAGATTAAATCCCCCTTTGATGCTGATGATATTACCCTTTTTGTTGTGGTGTTTCCATGGCTCCATCACTTGTTGATAATCAAGTGTACGATTCACACTTGAGAAGAAAAATCTTGATGAAGCACCAATTGGTGAAGCTTGCCCACATGGTTGATGAAGAAGCCAATGTGAAAGCTAAAAACATATGAGAGAGGCCCAAAAATACTTTCCCCATGTGAACACCTCTCTTAGAAGTCCTTTTTACACTATAGATAATTAAGGTTTTCAAAAGACCTTATCTCTTTGCAGCGTGGCAAGCCAATTCTTGCCAGGGTGGATTTCCTTTATGAGAGAGGAATTTGCACATAAACATTTCATATGCACTGAAATTGATCGATCTAGACCTGGTGCAAGTGGCACCAAAGATGTTGTTAAGGCAGCAATGAGATAGCTTCGAGGGAACCTCTCACCTCTGCTCACCTTAAGTGTTGTGGGGATCTTTCTGACGGCTAAGCTCATAATCCTTGAGGTCTCCAAGCTCAACAATGCCATGGGCAGCTTACCATTTTCCTTCTCCCATAAGCGTTTTATCACACTATTGAGTTACACTCCTCAAATTACTCACACAGTAGATGGCAGCTTGCTGATGTAGACATGTGGGTAGGAATAGTCAAACGTGGACAGCAAGTAGGTCATCACGTAGCAGTTTGGCAATGTCCTTCATGTGTTCTCTAGCCACGATGGCAACTAGCAGACGTGTGTGTAGGCAGTAAAACTTCAACGAAGATGAGAGGTTTTTGTGTCCATCAGAAGGACTGCCAAAGGACTTAGCCTAGGATAGCGAGTACAATGGAAGAGGGATGGTATTCCATATGGGAGCTGTGAAAAAGAGGCCGACAAAGGAGAGAAAAGGCGACATTCGGGAGGCCGACAAATGATAGGGATCTTCAACTAAGACTACAAGGGTGCAGTGCTGCGCAAAACGTCACTTGGTGACTGCTGTGTGGAAGGCAAGACACACTCCAGGTGGAGGCGTTCGAAAGGCTCTGATACCATATATGTGTTTTAGGGTTAGATGCATGGATGCATGTGTAATGGAGCTATGGTGGCCTGAAGATCTTCATTTCTGTGTTTTGTGAAGGGAGGTGTATAATGAGAGAGAAAGAGATAATGATGCTCAAGACATATAATTGCATGACTCAATGAATGATTTTATTGATTGATGTTGATCTCTGAAACCCTTCACCAAATACATGCTTTTATAGGCATAGAACCTTATCTTTTAGCTCAATCAAACTTGGACTAGTTCTTCCCAAGGAAGCTTCCTACACACTTTCATGATATCAAATCTATCCTAAGAGATTGTTCACACATACACACACATACACACACACACACACATACCACACACACATACACACAACACACACACACACAACACACACACACACACACACACACACAACACACACACACACACACTCATATAAGGAGTGTTCATGTGGAAACCTTGAGGAAGACACTAGTACCCTTTGACTTTGTAACCCATACAATGGTAAATGGCGGGAGAACATATGTTGTATCCAACAGTACATAACCTTGTGGTTGTTCCATAAACACCTCTTCTTGCAACTCTCCATTCAAGAAAGCATTCTTGACATCCATTTGATAGAATTCCCAACCTTTAGATGCAACCAATCAAATCATTGATCTTATGGTAGCCATCTTAGCCATTGGACTAAATGTCTCATCATAATCAAGCCCATGAGTTTATGCATAACCCTTGCCTAGCCTTGCCTTAAATATTTCCACCCACGGATCCATTCAACTTACATTTGACCTTATAAACCCACTTATAGCCAATCACATTCTTACCATTTGGTAACTCAACTAAATCCCATGCATCATTATGTACCAATGCATCCATCTCTTCATCAATAGCTTTGTCCCAAGCTTCTTTGCCAATAGCCACATCAAAACAAGCAGGCTCCACATGCTTTACCATAGATTTCATACATGCATAATGCATAGCATATCCTCTATATGTCAGCCTCTGCACTAGATATCTCACCCTTTGTGACCTCCTCAATGGCTATGGGGGGTCACTACAAGCTTCATGAGCTCTAGCATGTAGCGGTACATACCTATCATGCTTTACACCTGGAGTCCCAATCATTGGAACTCCCAACTCATCATCAAGACTCTCCGAACTAGATGATTCATAACCTACATTTCCAATGCCAATGCCTTCAACCTTCTTCTTGCCTTTGTCTAATGAAATACTCTCAGTTGCTCACATAATGTCTCAATCTCCCTGACCATGGACTCGTATTATCACTACTAGATGTCTCATGTGGCCTAGACATACCGGGCACTATCTACGCAGTCTTGGTTTGGGACTGATTTTGGGTGTATTGGGCTGTTAAGTGTACATCCACATTGGCATCAATGTCATCAACAAAGATATTCTCACTGATTTTATACGAACTAGCCATCTCATCAAATATCACATCACGACTAATAAGGACTTGTTTTTGTCATTAGATTGTAACGCTTGTATGCTTTCTTGCCTTTTGCTGACCCAATGAATACACTTTTTTCTACCTTTGGATCCAATTTCCTCCTCTTCACATAAGGCACATGTACATAAGCCACACAATCAAACACTTTCAAGTGTCTAATGTCAGGTCTATAGCCATTCATTCTCATTTTCATCAGGCACATGCATATAAGCCACACAACCAAACACTTTCAAGTGTCCAATGTCAAGTCTATAGCCAGTCATCCTTATCTTTTAGTGTACTCTTATGAATAGCTATTGTCGGTGTCTTGTTCAACAAGTACATTGTTGTTACACATGCTTTTGTCCAATAGTAATTTGGCATACTCTTCTCATTAACCATGGCTTGTGTTATCTCACCAATGACTCTATTCTTTCTCTCAACAACTCCATTTTACTGAGGTGTCTAGTGTGTACCTGCATATAAGTTGCCTTATTATCCCATTATCTCTCAAGAAACCATCAACAAATGCACATGAGGTGAACTCACCTCCACCATCTATCCTTAAACATTTGATTCAGTGTCCATATTTCTTCTCAACATATGCCTTGAACTCTCTGAACTTCCTAAATGCTTCACCTTTTTCTTTTTCAAGAAGTAGATCCATGTCATTCTACTATAGTCATCAATGAAGGTGACATAATACATGTAACCATTTATGGATGGGGTTTGTGCTAGACCCCAAATATCACTATGAATGATTTCCAAAGGCCTCCTACTCATTTGACCATCTGGAAAAAGAAGTCTTGCCTGCTTCCCAAACTCACATGTATCATATACTTGATTGCTTTCATCATACTCGAACCTTGTCAAACCACCAAAACAATCCCTTTGGTTTACATATACTTTAGCTTTTGGATATTCACATGTCCAATCCTCTTATGTCACATATCAATGTCCTACACAATGCCATGGCTATTGATTTTATCTCTTGAATACCTGTATCCAAAGTGAATAGTCTTCCTTCATTTTTTCCCTTTGCAATGAGCTTACATCTACTCTTAAAGTCCTCAACAAATCAACCATACTTATTGAACCTTACTTACAATCCTTGCTCAACCATTTGATCTATAGATGCAAGATTCTTTGTGATTGATGGCACACACAATACATCTGGCATTTTCTTCACTCTCCCATCATGCATCTTCAATGACACACTACCATCATGCATCTTCAATGACACACTACCAACGTGAGTAATGAGATGCTGCATATCATCTTCTAGTAACCACATATCCTTGTGTTTGTGCGGGAAACTTTCTATCAAACCAGTCTCACCAAGACATGTTATATGGTTTGATGCACCAAAATCCATGTACCAAGTATCATCTCATTCACTAGATGAAGTCATAGTGCCCATCAAATGTTTTGCAAACAAATGATCTTCATTCCCATGACTTGCATTACTAGAGGATGCATAGTTACCATGCTGAATTTTTCCACCTCGTAAATCATTTTTCTTCTTGTAACATTCCCTAGCCATATGTTCAAGCTTACCGTAACAGTGACACTCAATGCCATTTCCATACTACTATTGAGGTTTCCATCTACTTCTTCCTCTAGAATTCAATCTTCCCTTACCTCGGGAGTATGACTCTCTATCTTAGTGTGCACCATACGAGGGCTGAAAATTATATTGTTGTTGTTGTGTATCTTTTGTTTCAAACTATATTTTCCTTGCCTCTATGTTTGTGTTATACATCTTCCATGCATCCTTGGGATTATCCGCATCTTGGATATGACATAACATTCCATCTATCACACAAATTTAAAAGTAATGCAACACCTTAAATATTGTTTCTTATACCAATTCCTATATATTGTAAGTTGTGTTGGAGTTACATTAAATATGGGAACCCTCTTCTCCGTCTCTTCACCTGTCACCAAATTCTAAAGCCCTTTGCCTTTCAAGAAGTTTTTCATGTGATACTTCCAAATCAGGAAGTTGTTCTTGTAAAGATTTTCATGAACAATTTTATCTGGATCATCACTCATCTTGGCTAAACGTAATGCTTCAATAAGCACACTTAACCAGTCAATGCAATCAATGTAATACATGCCAATCGCTAATACATATATAAGCACAAATCCTGTCAATGTAGTTTCAACACCACTTGTGCATTCACTTAATCAATTTAAAAGCATTTCTAAAATCATTCTCAAAACATGTACATGTCCACATTGTACTCCCATATGCTCATCTTCTTCATATATATATAGTTGTATTAGGCATCAAGTAGACGCTGAAAAATTGTCCTACCAAATTTCTATAAGCTCCAAATCAATCCCCTCTTTTGCAACAACTTGTAAATTAGCTTCTCAAGATTTTTCCAATACCATGTAGCAATAGTAAATGCATTTACCAATCACACTGTATACATTCCAATTTGTCAAGTTCAGCCAGTATTATCAAGCTTCAACCAAGCTCGCGGACAAAACTTCACATATATCAACACTTTAACTAAATGTTATAGTAGTCATTCCAAATTTGTACCCTTATCTTGGTATGTTCATAACTTGAGCTAAACAATTCCAAATCCAATCTTTGAGTAGTTTAAATACATCTATGCAAAACAAGCTTTCTGTTTGTCAGGTAACTATAGTTTTTTTTGCACATGTTTGCAAATCACCACATTTCATTTGTATACGTTTCCACTTGTAAGCTTCAATGGTGAGCTTCAATGGTGAGCTTCAAATTTGCTTGCTTTGCTTCCAAATACATGCAATCCATAAGGAAAGGGTTTGTTTAACCCACCCATTAGTGTGATGGAAGCTTAGCACGAAGGTCTTAATCTTTGCCTCCTAAAGGATGCCTAAAGGTGTAGTTGTGTTTTTGTCGCTTGACCACAAGCCTTGTGCCTATGAGTGATGGGTTTCTTGATGGGTTTTACCACATCACATAGTAATCCTTGGTGATTATACTGACACCAATGCCATCATCCAAGATTGTCATGTTACCTACCATTCCTTTATGAACAATAAGTAGCACGACATTCATTTCATCACTTTTGAGAAATAGTGTGCTAGCTTGTTCATGGGCACTTTTGGTTGTCCTTTTATCTTGGTTATGGAAGGAGAGTCAATGTGGCATGGCTTATTCTCCTTCTCTTTAGATTTAGGAGTGCGGGCTCTAAAGTTCCCAGTCTTCATCAGTTAGATTTAGGAGTGCGGGCTCTAAAGTTCCCAGTCATTAGTTAGATTTAGGAGTGCAAGCTCTAAAGTTCCCAGTCATCAGTTAGATAAGTCTCTCCAAAGTTGAGAATTTCCTCGCAAAATAGAACTTTTCTCGGACTCGGACTTTGAGGAAAAAAGGGATGTAAGGTGTGCTATGTCCCTCATGCGATATTTACATGCACTTAGCTTATACTCACTCGGAGTGGGCTTGGACCTATTGATGTGTAGGGTATGTGTACTAAACCTTTCCTAAGGAAGCGGTACCTTTGATGGGTCAAAATGAAGTCGTCACCTATCACATCGGATACAATATTGTGGTGACTCTAATGACCCATGGAAGACCAACTTTTACCTTCCACTAAGTCCTCCTTCACTATATCTAGCAATGCAAAATAATATAGTAGGATTGGTTCCACTTTTTTTAAGAATGGTCATGGGATTGACTACAACCTTTGGCAAGCTTTGAGGTTCTATGGTTAACTTTGGAATAGGATATGGGATACTATCAGTAGGTGGAATTAGTGGTTTGTACTTAACCACTTGCTTAAGTACTAGCTCTAGTTCAGCTTGCACCTTTCTTAGAAGCGCTTGGGCTTATTTCATTCACTCCCTCTCCTCCCTCCTTGTCCAACACGGGGCTTGCATACTTTGATAGTTTTTTTGGAAGGTTTGTGTAGTTAATGAATTTCTTCTTTTTGGGAAGAGCTGGTTTGAGTGGGAGATTGCCCATTTTCTCCTTGTGAGGCATCTTTAGAGCTATCATCCAAACCACTTTTAATCGTCACAAGATGTCTTGTTGCCCCTAACAACAACTGATCGTGCATTGCATTTTGGTGTGATCTTTGAGGATTTCTTCTTTTAGACCTCTTGTTTTGGTCCTTTAGCCTTTTTCAGGGTTGCTGCAGTATTTGGAGCTTGTGCCTTAGGCTCTTTGGCTTATGCTTCAAGGTTGAAGCTGCCTTGGGAGATTGGGATACTCTGAGAGTTTATTTTGGAAGGTTTGTGTAGTCAATGGATTTCTTATCTTTGGGAAGAGTTGGTTTGAGTGGGAGATTGGCCATTTTCTCTTTGAGAGGCTTCTTTATAGATATAATTCAAACCACTTTCAATGGTCATGAGATGTCTTGTTACCCTTAACAACTAATCGTGCATTGCATTTATGTGTGCTCTTTGAGGTTTTCTTCTTTTGGACCTCTTGTTTTGGTCCTTTAGCCTTTTCAGAGGCTGTTGCAGTGTTTCAGGGGCTGTTGCAATGTTTCAGGCTTGTGCCTTAGGCTCTTTGGCTTATGCTTCAAGGTTGAAGCTACCTTGGATGTTTCCTTATTGCTAATTGTCCTCATCTTGGTCTAGATCCTTGTGATGGATTTAAGGGGGACTGTATGAATAAGTCCACCTTGTATGCTTAACAAGTGAAGGCTCATCAAAGTGATTGATGCTCCAGCCATTGAGGTGATTGTCACTCTATTGGGATAATCCTTTAAAGCATGTTTAAATCCACATTTGTAACATGTCCCTCAGTATGGAATGAAATTGGATTTTAGCACTAGATTTAAAGATGGATTTGGGGTACTTGGTGGCTCTATGAGGACACTTAGTAACACGGTGCATGTACTTCATTCAAGGTTGAAGCCTAAACTTTTTGCTTTCTTCTTAGCCTTGAATGTTTCCTTGGAAATTATCCTCGTATTGGTTTGGATCATTGTGATAGCATTAAGGGGGTATGTGTGAATAACTCCACCTTGTACACTTAATAAGTTAAGGCTCATCAAAGTGGTTGATGCTCCATGGACAATCATAGGATCAACCACCCATGGAGCTATGGAGGATGACCCATGGTTATGGAGTGAGAAGAAGAGAGAGAGGAGAAAGCTTGAGCACATAAGAGAGAGCAAGTTGGGCACAACACAAGGTGATTATATTATGAATGATATGAGATGAATGAACCACCAAGTACAAAACTCTTTTATAGGCATCAAACCCTATCTTTTAACTCTAACTAAGAAGTTGTTCATACCTAGAGTCTTCACACCAAGTTGGCTATAAACCTAATGATTGGATGCCCATATCCCCAATGTCACATTGTATTTTGGTGTATTTCTAACACCCTCCTCCCTTAACAAAATATCCATGGTTACTATGGTATCAATGCTAGCTCTAGTTATTATTGACCATCCAAGTGCTAGTAGGTCTTACGTGTGGTGGTTTACAATGCTAGTCAATGATGAGAGATACTAGACATCTAGTTATGATTACAATTCACTTAGGATAGAGGGGTGACCATAGGTGGATTGGCCTTGGCTGGTCTAGGAAGCCACCTATGCCTTTTATAATATCAGAGCTATATAATAAACCCAAAAAGTTCTAAAGATTGAGATATTAGGGGACAACCTGGGCAAAGAACCCTTGACTCAACATAAAATAGAATTTAGAAATAAATGGAGAGTCTCCCCTAGAGGATGACCAATTTGCTGAGATGAAGATCTTCTTGATGTAGCTTATTGATGATGTAGTTCTTAATCTTCTTTATGTCAATGTAGATCTTGATGTTGATGTGGGCCTTGGTATTCTTCATCCTTAATTTCATTGTGTAATGAAATCCATGCAGGCAAAGATGGATCATATTCTCAATGTGTCCATAAAGCCTGACATGATGATAATGCATATCCCTTTCAGATGATAATACATTGAACCTGCTTAAGGGGGTCTTAGCCAGTTTCTTATCCTTGTATAATTGATTTTTGAGCATGATAGATGAGGTACATGAAGCACTTAAGCTCATAAATCTCATAGTCCTAAAAATAATGTTAATACGAATTTATACCCGATTTTTTATTAACAAATTGAGCACTCAAATCAAGGGGAAAATCTGACTTGATGCTTTACAGAGGTTTAGAAATACTTGAATGTGAGATATGAACCACTAATGGTCTTCAAAGCCTCAGATGATTAGCACTAATTAAGGTATTAGTGAAAGAAATTTTCTATATTTGAGCAAAAAATGCCTTGATTTAGAAAGCACTATCGGAGGGGAAAATTAAGGGGCTTTCTGAGTATGAAGCTTTGGCAAGAAATAGCAAGTCCCCAATGGTATGATTGAACCCTTGATGACACTAATTAATGAACTGAATTAGCACTAATTATTTACTTAATGACAGAGAGCTGAAAATGATGATTTGCTTGAATCTCCTCTATCTGGCATGCGCATAGCTTGTTGATCTAATAAATGATCCCCAAGATCAATTAGAATATCATTACTTGTAGGTGTCAATCTTCGTTGAATAAGCTGCGTTTTGGGAATTTTTTGATATGCTTCTCTTGGCTGCTCTTGTGGAGCAAATGAGCTCAAACTTTATGAGCTTGTTACTCTTACCATACAATAGCTATAGCTAAGAAGACTCGAGCCAATCCAAAGTGATGATGATGAATTTGTGAAAAGACTCCAGATTTGCTGTGTTTTTTTAATCCTTTGCTCTCGGTGTAGATGCGCGTGATTCTCATAGATTGGGGCTGCTGTGGGCTGCGCCTAGGAGTGATTGTGAAGCCCCAAGTTGAATTTTGCTCAATGGTTGGGTGTAGGGAGAGCATTCATGGATACAATGCCAGGGGGTAGAGAAGGATATGACCAAACTAGCAACAAATGGTGAAAAATGAGATTAGTCATTAATCAAGATTAGGGTATATGAAGATGAAGTTAATCATGCTGAAAGAGAGTAGATGATAAGAAGAGATTAGGCATAAACACTAAGAAGCATGGCTCCGATACCATGTTGGCAATCACAAGAACCATGGAGCTATGGAGGATGAAATCTCTCCATGGTTGTGGAGTGAGAAGAGAAAGCTTGTGCACACAAGAGAGAGCAAGTTGGGCACAACACAAAAGTGATTGTATTGTGAATGATATGAGATGAATGGACTACCAAGTAGAATACCTTTCATAGGCATCAAACCCTATCTTTTGACTCTAATTAAGAGGTTGTTCACACCAAGTTCGCTATAAACCTAATGATCGGATACCCATATCCCCAATGTCACATGACTCTTGCAAAACTTACGTTTCGGTTTGTCACTAGGAATACTCAGCAAGACCTCTCTGCCCTTTAACAACAATCTTATCTTCTCTAACTCTGATTCAGGGACTATGGCATCGTCATCAGAACCCTTTCTAAGCATCTATCCTCATCTCCTTCGTCAGCTGAGCTATACTCAAGAGGGGATACTTCCTCTGCAGATACCATATCTCCTAGCAATAATGATTTATTTGCTTCATACCTAGGGGCTTCTTGAGGTTCCTCTGCATAGATTGGTCTTAGCATTCTTACAGGAATAATATCATACCCATCTGGATCACAGAATTGTGTTTGCCTTGGCAATGCACAAGTGTCTATGGTAGCTAAAACATGGTTCCATTCTAAAGGATCTATCAAGTTCTCAGGAAAAGGTATAGGGATATACGCCTCATCCATCACACTTCTGTTTCTATGGTAACATTTCCAGGTTGCAAGTCTCGACAAGATGCTCCATAGATCCATAGATCAGCTCTTCCTTCAGACATAGTTGCTCCCGATGCTTCTGACGAAGCGGAATCAAACTCATCCACCACAGGAGAGTGCGTCACATCTCGATAAGCATGGTTTTTCAGATTCACCCTCGTGGTTACATTTTCATGTCTGAGGTACAAGTAATTGTAACCCAGTCTTGAATCATTTTGAATTGGCGCATGAATGGCCTTCCTAGGATCACTTCGTAATTTGTGTTCTTGCCAAAGTCTACAATAGCAAAGGTAAGTCCGTACTCAATGCCACATGACTTGACTATAACGTTCTCAAGCAATCCTATGGGACTCTCTAGATTTCTGTCTGCTAATTGCAAACTCATCCTTGTACTTCTAATTGCAGGTTTTCCCCACATTTCCCATAAAGTTTTTGTTGCTATACTCACCCCTGCTCTGCTATCTAGAATAGCTATAGATTCAATCTTGTTGATCTCCACAGGAAGCGTAGTATTTCCCTCGTCGTCTTCACAATGCTTGCCAACTTTGTTCACAGGAACCGGAATTGTTTGCTTAAGCATTAGCCCAGAAGCCTTTGCCTTCAACAACTCCTTAACCTGAATGTTCTGGTTCCACAATCCTTGTTCAGTTAATTGTGTAGCCACTTCTCCCCACAATCTTGGCCTAAGCTTTAAGAACTCTGCGAGTGGAATGGTACACGTAACTGGTGCCGACATTAAAGCTTGCAAACTCCCTATGTCTCATTCCTGATGAGGTTGTCATGTCATTGATGGTACTCACATGATTTGGCTATGTGCTTCGTACAGTCCTAAATATGAGGGTAGTGTCTTGCATCATGTGAGCTTGTTGCTCCGAGCTGAGACAACAGTCTGAGCATCATCTGGTAGAGATAAAGCATCTAATTCTTGAACCCTTTGATTCGAGAATTCTACTATAGAGAACGGTGGTGACTTGTCACAGAAGATGCTAGATCCTCAACTTGTTTTTGCACCGCTTCCCACATCTCCCTTGCTACTGCTTCCTCTATTTCAAGAATTTCATCTCCAAAATCCACGGTAGTCAATGGTTTTGACTCGTCTGCATTGGTATGAGGTAAATCATCTCCTTCAGGCATTTCTGGGAAATGTAGAGATACAACTTCACTTCCCTTTTCCATGCTTGGCGTGGCTTCTTGTATCGTCTCTAAGTTAGGCTTCAGAGAAGCAGGTCCTCTTGCATACATAGGTGGTGGGCCGTCTATTAGAGTCTGAGTATCCCTAATAACCTGCTTATGGTGGATAGCCAAGTTGATTGTCTCTTCACGAGGGTTGGGATATTCTTGCAACTTCTTAGGCAGCTCAGTCAGAGCTGTGATCCTACTATTATACGCTTGAAGCGCTGCATCTAAAGGCTCGTACACCTTGTCCACAAGGACTGATCCTCCTGAGCTTTCCTCAGACTCGGATGCTTTTCCCTTTTGCTCATTTTGAGTTTTCTCTCCTATTTGTTTTGTTTTCAACATTCCTTCTAGCTCTTTTGGGATAGAATTTCCTCCATCAGAGCTCTTCTGCTCCTTCAACTTCTTACTCCCCTTGCTGCGTGGTTTACGTCGAGTTGATTTCTTTCTCTCTTTTCCATCTTTGGTTAGAACCTTAATCTTAGAGGGTTTCTCAACAACCTCTTTGATGTTCTTTTGCGCTTGGGCTCTAGTCACTACTCTTAGTGACACTAGTTCGTTCTCCTCCTTAGATGTCGTGGGTGATGGAATCACTTCAACATAGTTGAGGGGCGCTTTAGCTTTTTGTGCTGCCGGATCCGCAGGCTTCAACAAGCAATCCTTTGGTAGATGGTCAATGCTACACCCTTGGCAAAACCTCTCTACAGGTGGAAACGTAGATGTTGTGCCTATGTTAGCTAAGAGGGGTCGTTTCTTGTTTGGACATTCTCTCGCCCAATGTGGTCCACCACATTCGTAGCATGGTCCTGTTTGTTGCGTGGGGTATAGTCTCTTTGTAGGATATGGTCCTGGATAACCTTGAGTCTTGGTTGGCTAAGATCCTATAAGCATCAAAGAGCTTGGGTCTCCATTAAAGTCATGAACTAGGCTTGGTCCGGTTGGGTTCTCAAAGTAGGGTTCGACAAGAGGATGCTCCATTTTGATGTAGTATGATTGAGAGCTAACCATCTCCATTCCTAATTCAGGATTCTCATATTCCACATATCTAAAGGAAGCTGTGCCAGGTGGAGGAGGTTGAGCTCCTAGCACCGGCCGTGCTTGCTTTTGAGCAACTAAGGTTCTCTCATGGTTCACAACTTGCTGCCTAGGTGCAGAGTTGTTTGCTTGTTCCCTTTGTATCCTTGCAATGTGATTGCAGTCCGAAGTCACATGTGTGTAGTTCCATTTACAAAGCTGGCACCACTTCTTTGTTGGGTGATTGCCAACCAATGGTGAGAAGGTTGGGCACTGCTCGGTTTTATGGCTACCTCCACATCCTCCACCATAGACGTAGGGGCCTGTAGGTACAGTATGCATGTATGATGGTTGGGGTCGGTAGGAAGGTCTGTAGTATTGCCCCATGTTTTTCAATACTATCTCGGCAATCTGATCTGGATTAACTAATGGCACACTAGAGTTAGAGCCCTTCCCAGAGCTACGTTTATCATCCGGATGACTATCTTGCTTTCCCATGCCAGTTATGTTAAAGTTGTCATCGTAATCCATGGCATCCATGCAACACTCATTGAAGATGACATGCTTCTTTGCGTACAAGTGAGCGTGAAGCGTCTTGTTTCGTAAGCCTTCCAGGAAGATAGAAATTAATCTCCCTTGGCTTGGCTTCTCATCATCAGGGCATCGATTGATGTATTGCTTTCGCCTATTTACACAATCTCGCACAGATTCTTGATCTTTTTGCTTAAAAGCGTAAATTTGAGCTACCGCATTGTGCTTAATTCCCATTTTTGAAAACGCAGCTATAAAACTCTTTTCCAGCCCATCGAAAGACCGCTTTGCCTCAGGCTCTAAAGTCTGAAACCATGATAAAGACTTACTCTCTAGTGTGAAGCCAAATCCTTCGATTTGCGTATGCGTATCCGTGACTTGCTCCGCATGTATAGCTTGCTTAAAAGCTGCTATATGGTCATATGGTTCACCGGATCCGTCATACTTCTTGACAGGCTTTTGCAGCGCAGATGGTCTCACTTTTCTACAATATTCATCGTCATGTCTCCTATATGAGTCTCGGCCTCTAAATCTAGGCTCTTCAAATGTCAGTTCACTTGGTCTATGGGGTTCTCTTGGAGGTACATATCCACTTGCTCGTGGTCTTTCTTCTCCCCTAGATTCTCTAATAGCCGCGGGTCTCCTCGTAGGATCAATCGTTGGAAAGACTGGTCCTTTCGCATGGAAGGTGCTGGTCAAGCCACACTTGGGGTTCTAGCCCATGTTGGTGCTAGTGTTTCTTCTCGAAAGGCAGATTCGTCTGGATAAAAAAGGGGCCTTCCTTTCCATGTCATTTCCCTAACCTCTGGCCATTCAAGGGTTCTAAAGTCGTTCCCCCATCTATCACGAACACGCTTAGTGAAACCTTCTAGATGCTCTACAGTTATTGTATGCGTGACTAGAAGCTCTAAGCTCGGGTGCTTAGTGGTTGCATAGTAGGTTTCTACCACATCCCTATACACCTCTTTAATTGGGTCGTCTTGATAGATTTTAACTACTGGAATTTCTTTTACTATGTCCCATGGGTTTTTCTTGGTCTCTTTTTCTTTTCTAGTTCTTTCTCTATCCTCCCAATTCCTGTCGAAAAACAATTCTTCAAGTAAAGAAATGGGCGTACCAGGTCTGCGCGATGTTCCTGGCACATTTGGGTCCGATGGAAGCTTCTTCTTCTGCTTTGCTTGTGCGCTAGGTTGAAGTACACCCAAAGCATCCACTTGTTCAGGATTTTTGGTGACCTCGTAGCGTACTCCATTTCTACCCATGTACATATCGTCTTGGTAGTTTACCCATGGTGTTGGTTCAAACGCAGAATGAATGTCTGCAATTTTAACAACAAACCGGCTCATTGGATCTTTGTAGATCTCACCACCACGCGCGTTTGTATACAAGAAATGGAGTCTCATGTTGTCAATCAACTCCCCATCTGGGATTTCAAATGGATTAGCAGAATCTGCCATACCAATGGATGTGGATGGTCTATTCATGCCAAATGACTCGTTTACGTCCATTGAAATATCACTCTCGGTTCTTGAGAAGCTCTCTGTTTGAGACTCCGAAGAAGATGTCTCGAGGATGCTCCCCAAGTTGCCAAAAACAACCGATTGAGTGCCGCTCCCTTGAGTGGTTACCCTAGATGGTGCACTAGTGTTACGTCTCCCTAGTATTATTCCCGAGCGTAGATGCATACGCTATTTTTAGCTCGTAGCAGTGTCCAGTTTTTGAATTTTTTTAAATTAATATGCATATATATTTTTTATTTATTTTATTTTTTATAAACCCTACCTAACCACTAAATGCAACTAACATGAATATGTGTGTAAATACATATTTTTTTATTTTTATTTTATTTTTATTTTTTACTAATTACACAAAAATACTAACTATGCAAAAAATTACAAAAATTTTAAAAAAATACAGAATATGCAGAAAATGTGGACTCAAAATAAAACACATAATTTATGGATTTTTTTAAAATTATTTTTATTTTTTATTTTTTATTTTTTTGTTTATTTTTGTTTATTTTTTATATTATTTTTTTTTAAAAAATAATGCAGAAAACAAGAAACCATGAAAAATTATAGATTAACAAAAAAAACAAAATAAAAATAAAAATAAAAAATAAAATACTAACCTTTCTGCGCTGGCCCTTATCGTTTCCGTTTTTTTGCGCCGTTCATGTCCACTCTCCTCTCTGCGGCCACGTCTCCTCCTTATCCGATCGCCTTCTCTTCCTCCTCTACTTCTGCTGTCTGCGGGTGAGCTCTCTCTGCTGCGCCTTCTCTTCCGCGGGTGAGCTGACGCCACCGGCCTCACCTTCGCCTCCTCTTTCTCTACTGAAGCCTCTCTTCGCCTCCTCTGCTTCCTTCAGCGGCCAGGCGCCTCCACAGCTGCCGGCCACCTCACCTCCTGGCCCTTTGCCTTCGCCTGCAGAGCAGCTGAAGCTCGGCCTCCGCCTACGCTGCGCCTTCGCCACCTCAGCTGACTTCTTCGCCTTCGCCTTCTGCACAGCCAGTAGTAGCTGAAGCTACTCAACGCCTTCTGCAGAGCAGCCAGTATAGCTGAAGCTACTCAATGAACCTCACCCGCCTAGCTTGACGGAAGTACCCTGCTCCTTTGGATTTTTGCCCTAGCTCGCATTCAGCTCCCCTGGCCCGCTCCAAGCAGTCGCAAGTCGCAGGCGGGAAGGCACTCCGCAAGCAGCTCGCCACCAAGGCTGCTCGGAAGTCGGCCCTTGCTAACGGCGGTGTGAAGAAGCCCCACCGCTTCAGGCCCGGCATCGTTGCCCTGCGTGAGATCAGGAAGTACCCTATTCTTTCACTAATCTATGCTACACTAACTTTACACTAATCCTAAGCTTCTCTTAATACAAAACAGCAAATAAAAAGCACTTTAAAACTAATTTTTCTAACTCTAATCTATGAACAAAACATGAACACAACAATGAGAGCAACCATGGAAAGCATAAACATGAATGAAAGCATTGCAGTAAACAAAAAACATTAACGGGAGTAGATCTCAACTGCACAAGTAAGTACTAATCTACTTTCTCTCTTCTAATCACTAGCTCCGAGATTCCACACTCGTGCTAACCCTAAACCTAAAAACAAAAAGAATTAGTGGTAGTAATGCAAGCTTCTCAACCGGTTTTGAGTCTTCTCCCCGGCAGCGGCGCCAATGGAGAAACGGAAGACTCTTTACACTTGTAGCAAGAGTAGCATGATCCGTGTGTAGCTCAATCCAATGGGATTTGCATCCCTTTCGGAGCTAGGGATTCAACCCGTACCGGTGCATGGAAGCTTATCCACGAATGGAGAAAATGCTATGAACACCACTACCTTGACATAGACTTTACACACACAAGCTCAATCTTGCCATAGCTCATTCACTCATCATCCCACTCATTCATGCATCCAATACAAGAAGAAAGCTAAGCTAATGCATACACAAGCTCAAAGCATACTTCATTCTCAAGCACTTACTTCCCTAGCATGCACACAAACCTTGAAGCTTAATGGAACTTGAAATAAACATGCATTCTCATTCACTACTCAAGCAATGCCTTGCCCATGGATAAGCTACAAGCTATGGAGAAGCTTAAGCTTGAATCCACTACCACACAAAGCCTAATAGAGAATCCACAAGCATCAACAAAGAAGCATGCACACTAGAGAATAGAGATGAGAAGAGAGAAAAACATCATCTCATTGCATTGAATTAGAAGAGCATTGCTCATACAATAGTGTAGATGGGGAGAGAGAAGAGCTTGCACCTCTATGAACAAGAGGGAGAGCTAGTCTCAAGAGAGCTCAAGCATGAGTTCATCCCAATGTGTCCATGAGCTCTCAAATGAGCCACTATTTATACTAAAACTCCTAAAACTCCCAAAACTTCCCATGTGGGATTATTCTCAAGCCCACTCCCACACTCACCTACAACTTGGAACTCTTTACAAGAGCCCTAAATAAGAATGTCAAGTCTCTTGTTTTCCTGCTTCCATCTTTGTGTTGCATCCTTGCCTTGATCACCACTCGTCACGCAACACCATTTGCTTAGCATAGCTCTGACAAGATAAATGCTCTACTTGTCACTCTACTCCTTGAGTCTTATGTCTTCCTCAATGAGCATTGCTATTATGTATTCATCATAAGATGTATCTTTGGCTAATGAGAATTTAAAAACATGATACCTTTTTGTATGATGTTAATGAGCACAATATTTTTTTCATGATCTTTAACAATAACCCCAAGCCTAGAGAGTTGTTGAGTGAGTGACCTAATATTTCCTAAATCATTGAGGTTATCACTTTCATTCATTAAGGTTATCACTTTCATTCATTGAGGTTATCACTTTCATTCATCTTTAAATCAAAGAATCTTTTCTTCATGAATACTTTTTAATTCACAATTTTATTTCCAAATAAGCTTTTAATTCATTCATTGAGGTTATTACTTTCATTTATCACTTTCATTCATCTTTAAATCATTGAGATTATCACTTTCATTCATCTTTAAATCAAAGAATCTTTTCTTCATGAATACTTTTTAATTCACAATTTTATTTCCAAATAAGCTTTTAATTTTTCCTATGCCTCATTTAGTTTTCCATTTTCCCATGCCTCCTTATAATTCACTGAGTCATCATTCATTTATAATAAATCAGAGAATTTTTGCTTCAAGAATACTTTTCGATTCACAATTTTAAATAAGCATTCCATTTTTTTCCCATGCCTCCTTTGCAGACTTTTTAAGATCAAGATGATGTATAAGAATGTTAGCAAGGCTAAGCCCAATGAGAGCAGTTGCCTAGCCATTTGATCTTCCCAATGACGAATCTTTTCTACACCTGCCTATAGTCCAAGCGTCTTGTCCACTCCCTTGTTAATGATGTCCCACAACTCATCCTCATAAGTAGTCGTTGCATCTTTGTCTATCATGTCAGGAAGCCAGTGCCATTGAATTTGGCTATGTTGTAGTATTGGATGAGGTGCCCCGATCCATGTTAAAAAAAACATTATAGCAGTGGTTCTGTTGATCAAATAGGTAACCCATAAATGGTGATGAGTTGATGTGATCACGAAAGAGAGAAGAGAAAACCCCACTCCAAGCTAAGAGTAAAGCAACAAAGTTAGCAGCTCCAGCTGAGAGCACAGCAGCGAAGTTAGCAGCTCTAGTTGCTCTGCTAACTAAGGACAAACAAACAAGCCTACTTGATAGATGACAGGATGGACTATAGATGCATGTCATCTATGGGGCAAGCTGCAACATCGTTCAGAAGATGCCGATAATGGTGAGTGGAGGAGCGATCAGAGTTGAGAGGAGGAAATATAGACAGAGGTGGTAAAAAATGGGTTATGCCTAGGGGAGAGGCGACTGAGCCAGGTTTCTTACCCCCCCCCAATCTACCTAGCCTAATAGCTTTATGACAAGTTGTGCTAGTTTGGGTGACAGAATGGTGGACCAGTGGGAGGAGATGGTGGTGCAGCAGAGCGGCACAGTTGTAGGCAAATAGAGATGGTGACTGTAAGTGGCGAAAACATCAGCAAGTGGACGGCACTAGGTTCGATTAGGTTCAGGGTTAGGTTTATAGGCTAAGGTGGATGGAAGCTCTCCATGGTGCGAGTGTGTGTGCATGCATAGCAAGATAGAGATGATGATGAATTTTCAAAGTGTTACATGACTCAATGATGATTAGAGTAATGAAGTGTAAATCCTTCACCAAGTACAAGCTTTTATAGGCTTAGAGCCTTATCTTTGACTAAGTCCCACACATAGAGGCAATGACACATGGCATGTCATTGCTTACACACACACACACAGAATTTAGCCTTAATAGGTTGTTCACACACTTACACACACACACACACATAGAATTTAGCCTTAATAGGCTGTTCACACACATAAACATACTTACACATAAGAAGTGGCTCACACACACTCTCACACACATATGAAGGGATTTTTTCATACACATGAAGCTCCCGATTTCCTTCATGAAGTGCTTAACACCATGTAAAAAAAGAACCAAAGTAGTCGTAAGGGTTGAAAGTGTATAAATCTTTGTACACAAATCTCACTTTCAAGGCACACAACTAAAATTGTAACAACAGTTAAACCTGCTCATTTTGACCTAAAATTTCCTCTAGAGAAGACCATGTTGGCAGTCCTGGAGGTAGTCATAACTTATTGTAATGGGAGACGTAAATCTCATTAGGCCACTCGCCCCTAACTTCTTTCAACATGGTAAACATTGTAAGATTCCTCCTCAGCCTCAATATCAAATAAGCCTCTACTTTAATCCCTTGTAATCATTCTATGTTTCTAAATACAAGAAAATATCATTTTTCCTTGTAATCATTCTATATTTCTAAATACAAGAAAATATCATTTTTCTAAACATTGTAAGATTCCTCCTCAGCCTGAATATCAAATAAGCCTCTACTTCAATCCCTTGTAATCATTCTATGTTTCTAAATACAAGAAAATATCATTTTTCCTTGTTTTGCCTAGTGAGATAAAAATTTCGAGAGAGTGGTAAATCTTTCTCACTACACAAAGGGGTGAAAGAGTGTGTGTTTCTCCTTCGCAAAAGAAAAAAGGAAAACGAAAATATCCTTTACACATGAGCAAGGAGCTTGTAAATACAAGTAGGCGATCCACGCTTTGTTAAGTCAAGGCCATACAAAAAAAAAAAAAATTTCCCAAGAGTGAACCAAGGGTGAAAAATTATACCTTCGTTTCACATAAAAAATCTAAAAAATCTCCTTTCTCCCATCCCTTTGGAGAGGAACTAATGAAGTAAGTTGTGTTTGGTAAAGAGTAGATTTCAAGGCCTTTTCTATTTTATCCAAGTGTGAAAAGCATTCTAAGGTTCTCACAGGTATCATACAAAATATCTGCCCCTTTCAACCCTCCTCCATTTTCTCGTCATTAGTGATACTGCCGCCTGCGGACGTAAGTGGGCTTCTTCTCGAGAGGTAGCGGTTGCCTGTCGCTCATCAACAGGTGAGTATTCCATCATTCTTTGTGAGCTTTTTACTGCACTGGTTTTGCTTGTTAGTCTGTATAGAGGCGTGGCAGTGCATGATGGGGCTTCGTACAGAGACCCATTTTAAGGTTTTGCAGAAGATTTTCTGTGGCTTTCTAGGGTTTTGTCCTGCTTTGGAGTTTTTCTAAGCCCTGTCTACATCTATCGTGTTTAAGGTCCTAGGTAGGCCTGTTTAGGGCTTCTCCGGATTATTCTAGAAGCTATGACTTCCTCCCTCACAAAAAAGACAAGCTTAGCTCCGCCTCCGTGGCCACCCAGGAGCCTAATTATCATGTGAGTTGTGGTTGGGCGTAGCCGCGGGCAGCATGCCACCTACAAAACCTTTGCTACCGGCAGTGTTCACAAAAAAGTCCTAGTCTACTGTGTCAGATTTCTTGTGTATGAGTTGGAGTAAATCTCTGGTGAGATTTTTAAATTGTCTACATGCTTTGCCAAGATGTTTAAACGCACAAAAAGTCTCAATCTGTTTATATAATCTGCTCTACAGCTTTTGGAAAAATCAACTTTCTAGTATAAGGGTCAGAGGAGAGTAGGTATGTCAATCTGGAGGGAGGGTTTTTCATGTTTTATGAAGAGAGATTTCGCATGGTGGTTGGGTGTCTAGCGACAAACAAAAAGGTCTTAGAGCTCGAATCCCAGTCTTAGACGAGTTTATTCCTAAAAGTTACCCAGGTCTAGCAGGGGTTTTACATCTTTATTTTAACATTCGGACCTTAGATAAACCTAGAAAGTCCTGCCCAGCTAGACGGAAAAGCAAAGACGGATTATGTGGTGATGATCTAGAAGGGGGAGAAATACAGCTGGAGTCATTATTATGGTGATGATCTTTATCCGAAAGTGTATATTAAGGGGGTCTTGTGGAGATTGATCAATGTCAATAGGAGAAATATAGATGGAGCCATTATTATCTGGTAATGATCCATAAGTGATATGCTGGCCAATGGGAGATACATTGTGCCCTTGTTCTAGTAACCCATAGAATGTGCGGAGGTCAAGGTGCCTATTCATAGCCTTCGGCCATGTATGGTAGGCAGGTAGGCACATTAAACAAGCAGATACACATTGCAAAGACTTGGGCTGTACAGACTTCTGTTCATTCTAATATTGCTGTTCTTATGTTGTTAAAGTAAAAGAGGACGGATACAGGTATATTCATGTGGATATTTGCTGCAGGTATTTGAGAACTTGTTTCTGGAGGGGTCATAATTTTCTTGCCACCCGATCAGTGAAATGGCGCCAGCAACTCTTACTGCTCCTGCATCATTTTCACCTCTCTGCCAGACTTCTGCATCAAATACGTCCTTTTTTTGCGCAAATGGGATTGGGAGGCGCCCTTCTGACTTACACTTGAAGCTGGCTATTTTGGGCTCTTCCCTAGCCGCCCTAAGAATTGGCCGCAATGCTGTTTCACATAGCCAGCGAGTTTCGAATGCGTCTGTGAAAGGGAAGGTCTATTGCACTGGCTCTGGCAACTTTGAGCAAGAATACCCTCACCCTCAACCAGATCAGGCAGCCCCAGAGAGGACTTATATTGTAAGTAAAGTAGGGAGTCAATTTCTTGTATGTGTACTTTATTCTTTGGTTTTAAGACAATCACTCAGTTTAAGTGGGTCACATGCGTGACAAATCAATGTTGATGTTTTGGTTTGTTCCAGGAGCAAGAGCCGGTAGATCGCTATAGGCAGATCAACCCCACAATGAGGAGACGCCCTTACAACTTGGAGGCCAAGATGCGCATGAAAGCTTATCGAAGGCAGGCTTTACAACAACAACGTGCGGATGCAATGGAGGAGGAAGCAAGAAATTTTCAGCTTGATCCAGCTGAATGCTACAAAAAGGGTGACCCGAATACCATCGAGGGTGTAATTACGGAAATTATTCCTATCGGCTGTCTTGTTACATTAGCCAATGGCAGAGATGGCTTTCTTCCAGCGTCTCAGCTAGGCTGCATGGGTGGGCTACCTTTACTCGAGCGTCTCTTTAAGGTGGGACAGGAGATTACTGTGCGAGTGATTGAAGTGCCACATGTGGGTAGAGACAGGCTCTTTTTAAAGAGATAGATTAAGAAGGTGTACAACGATGCACTATGGTAATGGATAAAGGCAATCTGGGTGTCAGCTGGGAAGTTGCAGCATGAGTGATGATGACTCTACAAGCACAGAATCATAGTAGATCACCTTCTGGTTGGGGTATGGGTAAAATCACAGGGCCTGTGGATCTCAGCAAAAAGGTGAGTAATATAGAATCTAGATTGATTGCTTGTCTGGCTTACTATTTGAATCGGTGTTAATGTAATACTTCTTCTTTTGGGAGAATCGTAGTCTCCCTATGTAGCATTGCCAAAAAGAGTACCTTTTGACATTTTTGTGGCAGAAGGCCATTTTTAATCTGGCTTTTGATATGGCCAGGTAATACATCGTTGTTCACCAAATCTCTGACCTTTATGTTTGTTGAGCTTACAAACAAGTGAGGTTGTAAAAGGAAGGCAGCTATTTTAAGAAACTAGTATGAAAAATATTGGATGTCTCTCTCTCTCTCTCTCTCTCTCTCTCTCTCCCCCTTTATTTCAAAGGCAGGTGCCTCAGAGAAGAATTTCTCTTTTGTTTTTAGATGTACTTGTTCCTCTTACATAAGGGAAATATGAACGTAGAAAAGCTTGCTTCTAAGGTGAAGGGGGCGAGGATGAGGACATCTTGTTTCATGCTTTTCCCTCGAGTGTTCTCATTGGAAAGTTAAACAGGAAAAGGGGGTTGCCCAGGTTCTAGTAGGTGCCGTCTTGTGTCCCTAATGTAAACACACTTTTTGGCTGGTGGTTCGTCAGTCATTAGGTTATCTTGAAGCAGTGCACAGTTTTTGTGAAGGCAGCGCACAAGTTGTGTGAAGGCAGGCAGAAGCAGCGCACAGGTTCAGAAGCGCAAAGGTGAAGCAGCTCATAGTTTGTGTGAAGGCAGCGCACAGGTTGTGTAAAGGTGGACAGAAGCAGCGCAGAGGAGCAGCACACAGGTCTTTGCATCTGCATCACCCTTCTCTGCCCTCGCTGCCCAGCCTTGCCTTGCCATTGGTCGCCATCGCTGTACTCTCTGCTGTTGCCTGTAAGACCAGAGCAGCTGGTTCTGTCTGCGTTCTTAGGCTTTCGCCTGCGATTAGGGTTTCCCTCTTCTGCTCTTTCAGGGTTTTGCCTGTTTTTAGGGTTTATATTGTGTGTTTAGGGTTTCAACTGTACTGTTAGGGTTTCAGCTGTGTTGTCACTCTCCTCTGAGCCAATCTGTAGACCTCTCTTTGCAGCACCATCGACCCTCTATGTCCACTTTGGCAGCGCGCCTATTCTCAGGTGTGGGAACCTGTGCTGGGTCTCGCTTCGCTTCTGTCGGTGTGCATGCTGTGCCCGCCTTTGTGGTTGTGCACACCTGCTGCCCCTTTGTCTGGAAGTCTTGGACATGGTGACCGCTGGTCTGGAACTGTCATGTGCAGGTTAATCCCAGTGCTGACCCCTGAGGGGCAACAGATAAAAGACAAGATAAGAACCATTTGGAGCATATATTGCTGGTGTGGGCAGGGAAGCCTAGTGGAGAATTTATGAGGCTCTCGGCCAGTGTGCAAGAGGAAGGACATCTGTCGGCTGCAGCCAGTCGGTCATATTGTCTAGGGGACCTGGCCGACAGCATGTCGGCCAGCCCACCAAGGCATTCAAGGCCTATAAATAGGCAAAGCTTGGCTCATTGTCACTCATTTAGCCTCTCATAGGCTGGGTCATAGTCTAGGCATAGATTAGGGTTTCTACTTTTCATGAAGGCAGCCAAGAGCCGCAAGATTGTACTACCTTTTCGTACATTATAATATACTGAGTACTCAGCTATCTCTCTCTCTCTCTCTCTCTCTCCTCTATCTTCTGTTTGCGTTTTGCATCAGCATATTCCAAGATGGTGTTTAACACTGAAAGAAGATGCCTAGAGCTTCCCCATGTTAATTGGTACCAGAGCCTTCTTTAGGTGTCAAGATTCAGCCAAAAACTAGAAGAGAAAGAAAGAATTTTTTTTTCTCGCTTGTGTGGTTGGTCTCTAGACTTTGATGGACGACCCCTTTTAGTGCGACTGTTGTCCCTAGAAGGACGGTTGGTTTTTAAGCTCCGGAAGCCTCCCACACGCAGAGTGGATGGTCAGATTGCGCTTTGGAAAGAAGTGCATTTTCTTGTGAAGGCGAGCTTCGACAAAGAGAGAAAGATGAACTTTGGAATAATGAGCACCAAGCAGTCCTTCGAGGGCAGCAGACATGAGTGTGCATGATATGTTCCAGCAGATGATGCGAGCAATCACATAACAGAGTACTAAGTTGGAAGAGAAGAAGGTGCAAATCTTGGCCTTGGAAGAGTGCATCCGTTTTCCAGCCTCTCTTTCTATGTCTCCTCCTCTCTCTCCTTTTGTTTCCTAGATCTTGATAGCAGATCCTTTATCGAATGATCCTTTTGAAGGGTTACAACTGCAGCCGAGTTCAACCCTCCAGTTACAGATGCGAGCATTGGAGATTATATTGATAGAAGACCCCAAGGTAGCATCCCGTGCTTCTGCAGTATAATGGTAAGATCGACCCCACAACTCTTTATTCATGGTTGCATCAATTTGAAGCTTCTTTTGCTACTACAGATAGAAAGAATGATGTTGGCAGAGTGATCTTGGCTAGTTGGTACTTGGAAGGTGAGGCCATTCCTTGGTGGACCTAGTGGTCTCATGCCCATACCAGATTAGGCATGGCAGCTTGTGTTTGGGACGAGTTTGTTCTCATCCTTAAGTGGTGGTTTCTACCGCTTCATTACCTTGAGCGACTCAAAGATGAGTTTAGGGAGGCGCGTCAAAACGTGTAACCAATCCTATAGTGTGTCAATAAGATTTTGAACTTTTGTTTGCAATCGGGTAAGCACTCCACTTTCTGGTTCTTTTGAGCCTATTGCAAAGTTGACGAAGATTGTAGATGCGTGCGAGGCTATGTTGGTTGAACCTGATAATGTTGCTTCCTCTAGTCACATGATTGCTTTAGAGACATACTTGCAGCCTCTCCCCAATTCCATCTAGTGTTCATTCTCAGAGGAGGAGCAGGATAGCTCTCTAACTCTCGTTCTTGTTGCTCTGACTAGAGAGAGGTTGCGGCGTTGCCTAGGGTCTTGCCTCTTCATTCTTGAGAGTTCTTTCATTGTGGTCCTTGGAGTTTTGATAAGGAGGCTATAGTGGACTCAGATTCTAACTGGCCTGGCCTGCCCTGCCCTGCCCTGCCCTGTTGGAGATGGTGGTTTTTGTCATTAGTTGGCAACTGCTTTTGTCTCATAGAGTGCACACACTTATCAAGGTGAGGATGATCTCTCTCAAGCCTTCTTTCTCTCCTTTTGGGAACGGTTGGAGAACCCTCTTCTTTTGGCCTTTCAGAGGATTTTCTACTATGACAAGATGCCACATAGCATGCATGACATCTGGTTTGATTTGTCTCCTTCCTAAAGGGGGTGACAAGCTGGAATTATGACAGTGGAGAGCGATCACTTTATTGTCGACCGCCTATAAGGGGTTGGCAAAGTTGATTTGTAGCAGACTTCGCTTATTCCTCCCAGAGCTAATTTGCATGACACTTAGACAGGCTTTGTCCAAGATGGGAGCATCTTGGACAATATCTTCACCTTCTTTGAGGCTACAAAGTGGGCTCAACAGAGCATGCAACCTCTCACCATTTTATTGTTGGATTTCGAGAAAACACATGATAGAGTGGATTGGACTTTCTTGGAGGGCACTCTTAGCAGGCTTGGCTTTCTGTAGGAGTGGATTATGGCGGTGTCCGGCATTTATTGTTGTGCCAGTAGCATAGTAACTATTGGAGGCCGTAGGGGTGATTGTTTTTCCTTGCAGTGGTATGTGATACCGTGATGTCCTCTTGCTCCTTATTTGTTTTTGTTCTTTGTCAAGGTCATGTCTTATTTTCTTCAAGACGGCACTACAGGAATTCATGGCATGATGTTACCTTTGGATTTATTTGAGGACCTCCTTGATGCAGAGTATGCTGATGAGATAGCTTTGTATGTTGAGTAGGTCTTGGAGCAAGTGTGCATTGTTCTTGATACTTCAATAGGAGAAAGATCAACTGGAACAAGTCTTTGGGTTTCCTAACCAATCCTTTGGCGTCTCCTACTTGGGGTCAACACTGGGGATTCACTTGGATTGATCGCGGCCAGACTACTCACTATTTAGGTTTCCAGGTTGGCCTTGACATATCGATAGCCCAACAGCTTGTTCCAGTGATCTCCTCTATCAAGAGAAAGTTGGCTTTTTGGAGTTCAACTAGACTTTCTTTGGCTGGCAATCCTTTGGTAGTTAATCAGGTTCTCTTGGCTACGACTTGGTATGTCACTTTTTCACTTAGAATAGGATACAATTATTCTACTGACACATGATGGGGTTTGGGTATCATAGACCTTGATTTTAACAATCCTAATACGGGGTTGATCATGGTGGTAGACAAGATTAAGCATAAGATTAAGGTGGGTTGAACCATACAAGGAAAGCCATAGCTAGAGAGAGAGAGAGTGAGAGAGAGAACACACTCAACAATACTCTGTTGCATATGTTGTTATCCATACAATGAAAGGCTTCTAATATAGATAGCCATTGACCCAATATCCTTTACACATCATCATGCCATGTGGAAACTCCTTTTCCACATTCTTTTATGTGGCTCTCACCATTCACACAATATCTTATGTGCCATTCTTATCTTTCCACAATATCTTGCACCTCTAGGATGCATTCACACACTCAACCAAATAACCCAAGCTTTAGTTTACATTGCACATTTTGACACCCCTCCTCAATGTAAACTTGTGTGTGAACTAACCATCTGTCAATTTGACCAACTCATCTCTCACCTCCAACAATTTGCCATTGCCAATCTCAACACTCCTCCTCAATGCAAATTGGAGTGTTCAACAAGTTTGTGTGCATGTATCTAGCCGGCCTAGACACCTCGAGTCCATGTCGAGCATTATTTTGCTTGGGCGGAGCCACTCAAGTGCTTTTTGGACACCCATCTGCCCGGGAGAAGAAACCACAAAGTGTGGCGCCCCATGCGTGCACAATTCAACGCACACCACATTACAAACATTTCGAGCAGCTGTAGACTCAGGTGGCAAGGGACCGTCATAAATCCGGGTGAGAGAAAATACAAGGAGTTTTGGCCAAAGCCGGGTAGTGGACCCAATACAAAAAATCATCACGGCTTGTATTGGTGAAGTCGATATTTTCCCGCTATTTTAGGGTGATACTTCTTGCTTTTAAAAACATGTGAGTGAGGCTTACAATGGAAAAGTGTGTGTGTGAATCTTCCCTTAAGACCTGCATCTTATGTTTTTTTTTAAGAAGTAAAAAACATGAGGCATCCATTCTCTCTCTCCCTTTACACCTCTCTGCTGGTGATGGTCGATGTTGCTTAGTGCCATGATACAGCTTCTCACAAACTGAAAACCAGGTAAAATTTACGGCCTCCCTTATGTCGTGTGAACAGGGGCTTATGATACGGAAGGCGTGTAAATCAACCTTTACATGTAGCAACATTAAAAAAGAAGAAGTTTAAAGCTTTAGCTAAGCTGGCATTTATAAACATTCAAACCCGCGACCAATCCCTTCATAGACCTCACATTTTTGTCTTGCTTGCGCACTCTTGCAAGTATCATGAAGACCTCCCATCATTCCCTTCATATTCTCAACGTTGAATTTTTCCTTGCTTACCTTTTGACCTCGCCATGGCTGCTTGCTTCCTCTGTAGCTTCCATGGTGTCCTTGGATTCTTGTGGTTTATCTTGCACTAACTGCCATCCTTGGCAGCTCCAAACCCTCATCCAAGGTTGCCTTCTTACTACAGCTAGCCATGACCTTTGTCACGAATACCTTTTCATTGTCATGCTGCTCTTCAGTTTCCTATGCTATAGACATGCTGCCTTTGAAGCTCCTCTTCAACCGCATCCTACTTAAAGCTTGGCTGCTACTCTGGCCTGGAGGCTAGCTCCCTTTTGATTGAACTGTCTTTGGATGCTTCTCTTGCTAGTGTTGCTTCTTTTCAAATTGGATCGTCAGTTTGAGGGGGATTCTAAGCCCTGAATTCTCACCGTCATGAGTTCCTCTCATGGTTACCAGAGGAGTTGTTGGTTATGGCACCTCTTACTTCCGGGTAGGTGAGGCTACTTACACAGGATTGATACTCCTTCATTCCTAGAGATTTATACTCTTAGATGGCAATGGATTAGGGTGGTTGGCTCTCACGGGGCATGGGATGGTTTATTGACCATGTGTTGATTGATTCCAATTTATGTGACTACAGATTGGGATCTAGGTGGTGAGTGGTTTTGGCCTCCATTACGACAAGGCCAAGAGCCGGTTCCCTTCTTTTAGTACACTACCAAGATTGGGCATCGTGCGCATTGCTAAGACATTCCACACACACCCCTTCTAGAGGACCTCATTGGCATGCAAAGGGGATTTCTCCGGCTTTCTTGGAGAGATTTGGAGGCACGAAGACCACACATGACAACTTACTTTATGTGGATGCTAGCACATGCTGGTCTACCGGTGGGCAGTTGGCTAGTGTAGATGTGCATTCCTAGCACATGCTCAATTTTATCAGATGGGATCATGGAGACTCCTCATCATTGTCTTTGGTCCTACCAGTCCTCTCAGATGGTGTGGAAAGGTGTTTCTTGACTTCTTCGACGGATTTTTCCAGACCTCGATTACATTACTTGGCATGCATTTTGCTGATTGCAGCCAAATTTGGTAGGCCAACATCATGGATACGAGGCTGCTCTCCGGATGATTTAGTTTTCCACATCAAGCATGGGATCTCTGCTCGCATGCATTTTTCTGATATCCTTGCATTCACATGAATCATTGAATAGCTTAGAGACCTTTAGTATCATAGGCGCTATTATTGGTTGGTGCATTTGGAGGGCCAGATGTTGCCACACTCTTGGAGGAGAATCTTCTTCCACTCATCAAATTTTGGGAGATATTTGGTCCAACACCATTCACACGCTTTGTGGTGAATGGGAATTTTTGATGAATCTTTCCTCTTGGTCTGGCCAGTTGCGGAGAGAACATTTCTTGGAGACTTGGAGTCATCACCAGATTTTCTTCCATTTGTAGGGTGGTATCCCATGGTGGAAGTGTATTCCCCCATAGTGGCATTGCTTATCTCCCTCCCTAAGTTTTTGTATAGGGTTTGTTTTTTGGCATAAAATTTTCCTTTGAGTGCGGTTGGTCGCACTTGCATATTTTGGTGCTTTAGTGCATGTTTGTATGAGATTTTGTGGTAATAATCAGCCTTGTTTTACTAAAGAAGAAGAAGAAGAAGTCATGTCTCTATGGCTTGCAATGGTATTGTGGTTGTAAATAGGTGAATGCAATGGGTCTTGGGAAAACCCTGCTCCCTCTTGATTTGCAATAAGTAATCTCACCTCAACAAGTAAAATGCTTCGATTTTACAAAACATTTAATTGTTGTATTTTATACACTAGGACGTCCAAAGCCCCATTGATGTTCTAGTTATTATGCTGCAGTTTAGTTATGTTGTCTTACTTCAGGTGTTTGGATTGTCATTTGGGCATCCTTGAGGATTGATGGTCATGGGCACCATGTTGAATCTCAACAATTTATGTTATGGTAAAAGAGTCGAATGTTCCACTCTAGAACACCTCAGTATGGGATTGAGCGTGTCATGGCTGCATGATAGTGCAAGAATCTCCCACCAACCCTACCCAATTCTTAACACTAGTTTAGTACTGTAATGAGACATAAATTGTATTTTAAAGGGGTTAGCAAATATGACATCTTACAAAGAGAATTTATCCAATGTGAGTCACCATTTATGGGTTACCTATTTGATCAATAGAACCACTGCTATAATGTTTTTTTTAACATGGATCGGGGCACCTCATCCAATACTACAACATAGCCAAATTCAATGGCACTGGCTTCCCGACATGATAGACAAAGATGCAGCTACTACTTATGAGGATGAGTTGTGGAACATCATTAACAAGAGAGTGGACAAGAAGCTTGGACTATAGGCAGGTGTAGAAAAGATTCGTCATTGGGAAGATCAAATGGCTAGGCAACTGTTCTCATTGGGCTTAGCCTTGCTAACATTCTTATACATCATCTTGATCTCAAAAAGTCTGCAAAGGAGGCATGGGAAAAAAATGGAATGCTTATTTAAATTTGTGAATTGAAAAGTACTCTTGAAGCAAAATTTCTCTGATTTATTATAAATGAACGATGACTCAATGAACTATAAGGAGGCATGGGAAAATGGAAAACTAAATGAGGCATGGGAAAAATTAAAAGCTTATTTGGAAATAAAATTGTGAATTAAAAAGTATTCATGAAGAAAAGATTCTTTGATTTAAAGATGAATGAAAGTGATAACCTCAATGATTTAGGAAATATTAGGTCAGTCACTCAACAACTCTCTAGGCTTGGGGTTATTGTTAAAGATGATGAAAAAAATGTTGTGCTCATTAACATCATGCAAAAGGTATTATGTTTTTAAATTCTCATTAGCCAAAGATACATCTTATGAATACATAATAGCAATGCTCATTGAGGAAGACAAAAGACTCAAGGAGTAGAGTGACAAGCAGAGCATTGATCTTGTCAGAGCTATGCTAAGCAAATGGAAAGACAAGAAAGGAAGCAAGATCAAGTGTCATTATTGCAAAAAGCAAGCTCAATGCTTCAAGAAGATGGAACAAGAACATGAGAAGCATCATGCACACCTGGCAGGCTGAAGAAAATGAAGAAGAAGAATAGGTGGAGTAGGAGAAAGTAGCCATTGCAGAGGTACATGGTCTCTCTCTTAATGAGAAAAACTATGACTAGACTTTCTAAACATTATGTTAAAGAGAATCTGGGGGAGAGGGAGAGCTTCAAACCCTAGCAAGAAAACACACACACACAAGAAAACACACACACACACACAAGAGAAAGCAAGACACAAGAGAGAGATGGATAGCTGAATTTTTTTCTATCTTCTTCTTCTTTACTCAACCAACATAACATAAAGATAAGAGTACACACTATATGGGTTAGTACTCAACTACTACAACATACAAGGATCGGTCCATAATGTGAACCCAACTAAATGAGCTTTCGCTATATAACTATGCCAGTCTCTAGTAATCCAAAATGGTTGTCACACAGCCTGTCATCCCACTAGCCGCATATCACCCATAATCTCACCAACCATGCCAGTGATGTAGATGCGGAAGCTATCACCCAGGTGGGTCATCAATGTCCGTCGTAGCACTAGTTGAGCTCGATATCTCAACACTCCCCCTCCAGCTCAACTCCACACACTACACTCCAAGTAAGCTCCTAAACCTATGGAGCTTCTCTGTGCCCAATGCCTTCGTGAAGATGTCAGCCAATTGATCCTCTGTACTAACATATACCATATCTACATCTCCTACTCTAGAACCTTCTCCCTCACAAAGTGATAATGCACCTCAATGTGCTTCGTTCTAGCATGATATACTAGGTTACTGGGGCCAACTGTATGCTGCTTATGTTGTCATAATATATGACAACTACCCTATCCACCACCCACGGGCTCTCCCATGTCACCAAGTAGCTTCTGAAACCAAGCTACCTTATATGCTGCCATAGCAGCACCCCTGTACTCTGCCTCTATACTCGACAAGGCAACTTTTGGCTGCTTCTTACTGCTCCAACTCATAGCAGCACTCCCAAATGAGAACATAAAACCACTAGTAGATCTCCTGTCTGCAATACTACCAGGCCAATTAGCATCTGTGTACCCATGTAGTTGTATCTTTGTACCAGCCTCATAGAAAAGTTCATAATCAACTGTGGACTTTATGTACCTAAGGATCCGTCTAGCTGCATCCAAGTGTGGCTTCCTAGGGGTCTGCATAAACTGACTCACAAGTCCAATAGCATAGCTCAAGTCTGGCCTTATAATGGTCATGTAGATCAAACTACCCACTATGCGCCTGTATGTAGTGGGGTCCTCCAAAAGCTCACCTGTATCTGCGGGAAAGCTTTGCGTTCTGCACCAATGGCACTCAAATAGGCTTACAACCTGTCATACCATACTTGGACAACATGTCCAAGCCATACTACCTCTGCAATAGCAAAATTCCATGAGGTGATATCACCACCTCTATGCCCAAGAAATACCGCAACTCACCCAAATCCTTCATCTCAAACTTCTGCTTCAAAAGCATCCTAACATCATGTATGTCTGCATCACTATCACCAGTGATAATCAAGTCATCCACATAGATGACTAATAGCATGATCCCTCTATTTGTCTTTTTCATATATAGTGAAAAATCTGCATTGGATATCTGAAATCCAATGGTAGATACTCCCTAATCTTGTTTGACCATGCTCTGGGTGCCTGCTTCAAGCCATACAAGGCTTTGCGTAACCTGCAATGTGGATGTGCATGACTCTCATAACCTGGTGGCTATATCATGTACACTTCTTCTTGCAAATTACCATGTAAGAAAGCATTCTTTACATCCATTTGATGTAAAGACCAACCCTTCGCTGCAGCTATAGCAATGACAGCTCTCACGGTTGCCATTCTTGTAACTGACTAAATGTCTCCTCATAGTCTATGCCATAAGTCTGCGCATAGCCCTTGGCAACCAATCTTGCCTGCTCACTGAACCATCAGCATTGTGCTTGACTTTATACGCCCACTTACATCTTCTTTTCCTTTAGGCAAAGGCACTAACTCCCATGTTGCATTTGTATCCAATACTGCCATCTCCTCATCCATGGCATCTTCCCATTTCTTATTCCCAAGTGCCTGCTCAAAGCAAGTGGGCTCAACCTCCTATATTGCTTTTACTATGTAAGCATAATGATGGGCTGTATATCTATCATATCTCAACCTGTCAACAGGGTATCTAACCCTCATAGACCTGCGTACACCTGGATCACTGCCAGGTGTCCTCAAAACAACCCTGGTTCTCCTTACACCAGGAGTAACCACAGATGGAATGCCAAGCTTCTCATCAAGGCTCTGCCCAGAGTCACTAGAGTCACCATCCACATATGAGTGACCTGCTGACAGATCAGGCAAAAAAGGTTGATCTACCTTTTCCTTCCCTTTCCATGATACATGTGTACCTACATCATTCCTCAACCTCCTTGACCATGTGGATTCACTACTCGAGGACTCCCGACCATGTCCACTCAGCACCTATGATTGCTGCTCTTCATGTCATGCAACATCAGCACTTCTTACATCTGCATCTTTTGTTGCCTTCACTACTGGTGCATACCAACTACTCGTCTCATCGAAGACATCCGACATCTCTGCTTACTCGCATCTCTGCTTACTCGCATCTCACGAGTGGTAGGGTTATAGCATCTATAACCTTTTTGCTCCATAGCATAACCAATGAAGATGCATTTCTCTACCTTTGGATCCAACTTTGTTCTCACTTCATCAGAAACATGTACATATGCAATACACCCAAACACTTTCAAGTGAGACACATCTGGTCTTATGCCTGTAAACTTCTGTTCAGGAGTCATACCATGAACAGCTGCAGTGGTTGTCCTGTTCATAATGTACATAGCAATTGCTACTGCTTCTGTCCCAAAAGTAGTGTGGCATATTCTTTTCAGCCATCAAGGCATGTTCCACTTCTGCAATGTGTCTGTTTTTCCTTTCTGCAACACCATTCTGTGTTGCGGAGTGTACCTGCACGTAAACTGTCCTCTTGATTCCCTACTTTCTCAAGAAATCGCTGAACTCATTGGAGAAATATTCTCCCCCACGATCTGATCTTAGGCATTTTATTTGCATGCCTTTTTCCTTCTCGACCAAGGCTTTAAATCTCTGAAAGTGAGCAAACACCTCACTTTTCTCCTTCATGAAATAAACCCACACTTTCTTAGTGAGCTCATCAATGAATGTAACATAGTACCTGCAACTTGCAATTGTTACAGTCTTGGTCGGTCCCGATACATCTGAATGTATGACATCCAATGGCCTTGCACTGACATGCTTTTCATGTGGGAAAGCATGTTCGGCCTGATTACCAAGTTGGCATGCTTCACATACCTTATGCATACCGTCAACTTTAAACTTTGGCAAACCTGCAACAATATTTTGGGCCTACATAGACTTCAGTCGCTATACATTCACATGACCAATGCGCTTGTGCCATATGCCAATATCTTCAATGACACATGCTCCATGCGCAAACATGGCTGCCTTTATCTCAGGCATGTTCACATCCCAAAGTAAACATCCTGCCATTTCCTTTACCCTTTGCAACCAAGCGACACTTATTTTTAAAGTCTTCCACAAAACGTCCTTGAGGATTAAACCTCACTTGTAGACCTTGCTCAACCATCTATCCAACAGAAACCAAGTTCTTTGTAATATCGGAACATGAAGTACATCAGCCAAGTACTTCATTTTTCCATCATGCATAGACAATGGCACTTTACCAACATGCGCAATGGGATGCGCAGTATCATCACCTGTTTCTACATAACCTGGTTTTTCCATTTTTTGTATATCTCTAAACCACTCAGCATGACTAGTCATGTGGTTAGAGGCGACAAAATCCACATACCATATATCTTGAGATCCTGACACATCCCTTGTTATGGAAATAAGCATGTGCTACATCACAAACAGCTACTCACTTCTATCATCATCACCTCCATGTTTGCTAGATGATGCATAGTTGCCTCAACAAGGGAATCAACAATGCCCTTGATCTTTAAGACATATTCATTGATGGACATGCTTTTCTTTTCCACAGTATGTAACTCTTACTTTAACTGCAACTTCCTTGCCTTTGTGTTAGTCTGGAACATCTAAACCAGATTCTGCCATGCAATTGCTGGAGTGTTTGCATCTTGTATGTCCTATCATAGTGTCTGTGACACTAATTGAAAACTAGTACATGACTTTTCTTGCACCCTGATTCCAATCCTTGAATGCCTTTATATCTGCAGGAGTGGCATTCTCCTCAGATAACTCTGGAGACTCCTCATTGTCTCCTTCTACATAATCCCAAAATCCTTTACCCATTAGGAAATTGGTCATTCTGAACTTCCAGGCATGGAAGTTATTCTTATCCAGCTTCTCACTAATAATCTGATTAATTCCGTTAGACATGTTTTCCTGCAGCAAATCAAATAACCTGCAAACAGACAACTTCTGTATGCAACCTGTAATACAACAGTATCTCTAGTAACTGCTGCAGTAGCGGTACTTCAGCATAGTTTGTGTGTCACCAAATGTGACCAGAGTACATGTACATAAACCCAATATCAAAATACATGTGCAAACCCTGTCTGCACTTCCAAAATGCACTGCTGTATTGCAAATAACCAGATTTTGAGTAGAAACAGTTCTCTACCAGAACTTCTAGAAAACTGTCAAAAATACCCTACAGTGACAAAACGAGGCCCGTAACGCACCCGAAATGCAAATTTGTCTGAAAAATTTCAGTCCAATAAGATAGTACACCTGCCCTGTGGACAGCTCCGCTCCCGCAAGACAGCTCCTCAATCGGAGATGTGTAGCTCCCAGATCTACTGAGGGGGTGTTGTACCTAAACCAAGAAGGGAAAAGAGATGATGGTGTTCTTACCAACCATGCCAGTGGTGTAGATGCGGAAGCTATCACCCAGGCGGGTCATCAATGTCCACCGCGTAGCACTAGTTGAGCTCGATATCTCTACATATGTGTGGGTCAAGGGTTCTCTACCTGGGTTGTCACCCAAAATGAGATGTAATAATCATGTGCATGTCATATTTCTGTGTGTTTTTCTCTGTGTGTGTAAAAGGGTCTTGATCATACAAAAGGCTTCATTCCCATGATGTCATTCCCTCACCTCTTGCATGAGTGAAAAACTATTGCACTTGCAGGGATGGGGGGATTTTATCTGAGGGGGGAGCCCTTAGAGCTTGCAGTTATGGTGGAGCTCCTTTATCATGCCTTTCTTGAATTAAAATTTCGTGTGTTGGCACCAATGGTGGTGCAGTTCGGAGGCCGTCATTGATGTTGTTGCTAAAACCCTTCTTCTTCCCATATGCTTCGAGGGGGGTTTTGATAGAAATCAGAGCTTCATGTGTATGAAATAGCCCTTTGTATATGTGTGTGTGAACCACCTCTTGTGTGTAAGTGCGCTTATCTGTATGAACAACCTCTTAAGGATAGATTCTTTATGTGTGTATGTACGCATTCATGTGATAGCTCATGCCATGCGTCATTGCCTCTGTGTGTGTGACTTAGTCAAAAGATAAGACTCTGAGCCTATAAAAGTGTTGTACTTGGTGAAGGATTTACACATCATTAATATAATCATCTTTGAGTTGTAAAACCGTCTAAGCTTCATCATTATCTCTCTCTTAACTACACATGCACACACTCATGCTATGGAGAACTTCCATCCACCTTAGCTTGTAAACCCTAACCATGAACTCGACACTTCGATGGTTAATAGGATTTTGCTTGCCCATCCTACCATAAGCCATCTTACTTGTATGTGATGGAAGCATTTTCTTTGTAAGACAGCGTTGGACTTTATGAAGTGGCCTTACTGTGAGCTTAATGCTAAATATAGAAGTCACAAACTTCATGTGCATACTTGCTTAAGGCTAGAACTAGTGGCCATGGACATTTAAGCAAGTATGTACATGAAGTCACAAACTTCATGTGCATACTTAAGGCTAGAACTAGTTGCCATGTACATTTTTTTAAAGGTTTGTCTAACCTAGTGTGAAACCTAGCCATTTGTATATAATTTAATTTTTACATTAAGTCACAAACTTCATGTACATACTTGCTTAAGGCTAGAACTAGTGGCCATGGACATTTTGTAAGGTTTGTCTAGCCTAGTGTGAAACCCAACCATTTGTATATAATTTTAACATTAAGCAATAGGCATTCATTCCCTTTTAATAGAATACTTGTGAGGGATATTTGCAATTGTTTTGTTGATGGTTGCTTGCATAAATAGGATTGAGTGTAGCTCTCTCCCCTTGAGGAGTTTCTCCCTTCTACCCTCCTCTTATGTGAGAGAGAACTACCATGAAGGCTTTCCTCTTCTTTCCTCCATCTAGGGGTGTGATAGCAAGGAGAGGATGTGAAAGATAGGCCATAGCAAGGCTAGTACACCCACATGGAAAGTTGCTTGGCTCTATGGCAAAGTAACGACACTTATTTTGGCATAGGCCTTTTGAAGTGGGTTTAGTGCCCTAATCCATTGGACCTACTTTTCCTTTAAGAAAAATTCTAAAATGAAAATATCTTGGTGGGAAAAATCTAAAATAAGCATATCATGGTGGCATCATTAATCCTTCCCATGGCTTTGCGAACTTAATCAAACTTATCTATGTACTCAATGGCATCATTAATCCTTCCCATGGCTTTGCGAACTTAATCAAACTTATCTATGTACTCAATGGGCCCTCCAGTTCTATTAAATTTGTTCATCATCCTTGAGATGTGGATTGGCTTAGTCTTGCCAAAATCTAAGCCTCTAGGTGCTATAGTCATGGGCAACTCTCCTTCCTATTTTAAATGCCATGCTTATCATGTCTTCTTTGTATATACACGTGGCAGCCAAACATAAGGGGACGGTTGTGCAAAAGCCTCTATCTCTAGTTCAGAGTTTCATGCCCCATGGGTTGTGGGCTATGTAATTTCTAACAACACTAGTCCTACGCATGCTTGCTCTAAGCTTGCAGGTTTGCCATGACTAAGGACACATTAGGTGATTTCCCTTATAGATATTGAGGACACATTAGGTGATTTCCCTTGTGGAACATGTGGTTTAGAAGTAGTCCCTATAACTAGTTCTTTAGCTCTTCCTGTGCTCCCCATTGTGTTAATCCCATTTTGGATTAACAAAGATTCTCCTCCAATTTAGGACATTGATAAGTGTTATGTAAAGGCACTACAAAAGTTATACATTTTGAGATACTGGCCACCCAAGGCCTTAGTCAGTAAGTTTTGGGTGCTGCCTAAGTGTGAATAAGGGCCAAATGTATAAAAAGCAATTTCTCATAATGAAAGAACACAATCCCCCTTTGTGCTATGAGAGCTCTTGCTTTGTCTCATGTGTGTGTGTGTGTGTGTGTGTGTGGGTGAGAGAGAGAGAGAGAGAGTACTCTAGTGTATGTTCCTCTTCTATGCATGTGTGTGGGAGAGTGAGAGGTAGATTGCCTTGCATTGTGATGCAAGCGACTCCATGGTGGTGGGTGGTGACAGCGTGATGTGGAGGTGGAGATTGGAGGAGTGGAGCTTCCAAAAGCGAGCTTGGGGAGCCTCAAGGGACGTGAAGTCAAAGCATTAATAAGTACCCTTGTGCTGAGGGTCCAAGGATTGGAACCATTGCACGGCCTTGCCTTCAAGGCTAAGTCCAAGTAGATGGACTTTGGTTGCATCGTCGAAAATTTCAAATGCCTGACCAGATTTGGTTAAATACCTCGACGTGTAACACAAGGTCTCCAACTCTGTGGAATTTTGGCAAAAGTTTAAAAATTTTGTGGGTGCAAGTGTTGTGACACTCCCCTTCCTATAGCTTGTGTTAAGCTTGGAATGTCTAGTTGTGGCATAAGGGGAGGTGGTGCAAGGTTGGGGGGTGGGAAAAGATCTGTGGGTGGATAGAGAAGAGCGTATGTGAATGTGTTCGGGGTGCCTATCCATGCCAGGGTATATGTATGGAAGGGCCCCACTAAATGAGGGCTCTTCAAAGATCGTTTTGCCCTCCCAGCCAAGCATGTGTGGCATGGCGACCACATATGTGAATGAGCAATTGAGGCTAGGGTGCCGCCGAATGGAATAGAAGCATTGGGGGCATGCAACCATGACCAAAAGGTGTCCATGGTGTGCGAGGAAGCTTAAAGAAGCTTTAACGGTGCACGTGCATACCCAAAATAAGAGTTTTAGCTCACTTTTGCCTTGTATATGTGAACGCACCCTTAAGGTTAAAAGTGGTCTTTTGAGGCATTTTATGCATGTAAAAATGACCCTTGTGAGTTGGGGAGATAGATCAAAAGCACCTCTAAAGATTTGGAAAATAAATAAAAAAAAGGTTTTTTTGTATGACTGTATGCTTACAAGCGAACGTCCATGACTATATGACTGTATGCTTACAAGCGAACGTCCATGGCTTTAGTTTGGAATGGCTGTGGCAAGTATGGAACTACCCTATAGATTTTTTTAACTTTTTATTTTATTTTATTTTTTGGTACAGTCATATGCTTACAAGCGAACACTCGTGGCTTTAGTTTGGAACGGCCGCGACAAGTATGGAAGGGCCACACGGATTTTTTTTTTAATTTAAAAAAAGTTTTTTTGTACGACCGTACGCTTACAAGCGAATGCCCATGGCTTTAATTTGGAACAGCCACGGTGGGTGGCAAGTGTGGAATAGCCGTACGGAATTTTATTTTTTTTAATAAAAAATTTTTGTACGGTCATACGTTTACAAGTGAACGCCCGTGGCTTTAGGATGGAATGGTCGTGGGTGGCAAGTGTAAAACGGCCGGCAAGTTGGAATTTGAGTTTGAATTTGAAATTTTGAAATTCAATTTCAATTTCAAATTGGAGAGAAGTGAGTGGGAGACAATTAAGACCCCCTCATTAATGCTAGGTAGGTGGGAAAGGGCTAATGTTAGAGGCTACCTCTAAATTAGTGGAGTGCAACTAATTTAAAGGTACTCTAGCTTAACTAAAGATTAATTCTCCTAATCCCATCATTAATCACTCCTTAACCCTCTTCTTTGCCCTCAAATTACTCCTAATTGGTGACAAGTTTAAGCATAGGGATTTGATAGGTGGATTAGCAATGTTTATTCTAATACAAAGATGTGATTACTCCAAAATAATTTTACTAATTAGGTCACTAATCAATCCACTCAAAAGAGGAAAAATTAGATAAAAGAGACCAAATTAGTGCTAATTCTTGCTAATTAAGTCCTAATTGGAGCTCCATCATTTGCAACTTGTCCACCTGTAGTGCCTCCAACAATAGTGGCACCTCCAGCACAGCAGGTCCAGCAGGTTGAAGAGGTGCTAGAGGAGTCGGGGCTAAAGCATGTTGATTAACGTAGACCCCCAATCTCCAGTACATACAAACTGGTTCCACCAGGTTAGCTGTGGAAGCCATCTGCTAGCGCGAGCCATTGAATGAATACACATCCCTGCCAGATTACCTGAATCTAGTTATTAAGTTGCTACCCGGACGTCCTTTGCAGAGTTGTAAACCGTTACTGTAGATCATCATACTGACTCTACAAATGATTTAATTCTATTGTCATCTGTGTCTGTTGCGCTGTGGCTTCTTGCTGTGTGGAATCTCCTTTTCAGCTCTTGCACCTTTTTTGCTTTTTTGTTCCTTCTCAGTAGCAGCTAAGCGAGCTTTCAACGTTGTGATTTCCGTCATTAGTTCTTTGACCTCTCTAGTATTGGCTTGGCGCTCCTCCTTATAGGCCAACTTCAGAGTTTCTTCCCGTGCCATGTCAACCAGTGGCACCACGATATCCTCTGCAGCTTCCACTTCCGCTATTCCAGGCAATGCTCGCCTAGAAGGCTCACTAGCTGATTCGATCCCGACAACAGTTCTTGGGATCTCCTCTCGGGGAAAGAGGACAGAGAATATATGGCTGAGGGCAAGTATGCACATTCGGTTTCGTAAGGTGGGCTATCGAACCAAGAAGAGTTTAGCCCAGGAGATCGACTTGCTCTACTCAGCCTTCAACAGCCCCCACGACATTGTTAAAATTACAGCAATGTGATGAGCTATGGTGGATCAAATGCTAGAATCAACATCATTAACAAAGTGATTAGATAATAATTAAGATATAATTAGTGAGTAATTAACTAATAGCTTAATGTAGGCATGGATAATAAAAAACCAGCAAATTCTCATTAGGCCAATGCCTCAATTTATAGAGTTTACATCCAAGCATCTAATCCCACTGATTTCTCCTTGATTCACTCCACCTCTTTTGCTTGATTCTCTCCACCTCTCCCAAAATATCTCCACACTTCCTAAATCTTCTCATGCTACCCTTTATTCTCTCCTAATAAATTCTTCTCACCTTTTCACAGGTTCTCTCACATTTACAGATTCTCTTTTACAGCCTCTTGCCAAGGGCTTGTTCCCGCACACACCCTATTCACTTATATATTTCAACACCTCCCCTCAAGTGAATACTCCTAGCACACCTCGACCCTATACCAAGTTTCCCTCTTACTTGATAGTCCGCCGAGACCAGTGTCTAGCACACCTCCCCTCAAGTGAACTTAGCACACCTGAACCCTGTACCAAGTTTCTCTCTTACTTGATAGTTTGCGACCAGTGCCTCAAGTCCCTAAACTCATAGTCCTTGACACACTCTCTCTCTATGTGTCGTCCAAGGCTACTACAAGTGCCCACGACCTCCCCTCAAGTGAATACTCCTAGCACACCTCGACCCTATACCAAGTTTCCCTCTTACTTGATAGTCCGCCGAGACCAGTGTTTAGCACACCTCCCCTCAAGTGAACTTAGCACACCTCCCCTCAAGTGAACTTAGCACACCTGGACCCTGTACCAAGTTTCTCTCTTACTTGATAGTCTGCGACCAGTGCCTCAAGTCCCTAAACTCATAGTCCTTGACACACTCTCTCTCTATGTGTCGTCCAAGGCTACTACAAGTGCCCACGACCTTGACTAAAGTGCTCACACATACATCTACCACGTGGCCTACATCATCGGTGGCTCAGAGGTGGTTTTACTTTGTTAGGGCACGTTACATTAGGTTGTGGGGTTCTCTCTCTCTCTCTCTCTCTCTCTCTCTCTCTCTCTCTCTCTCTCTCTCTCTCTCTCTCTCTGAGATTTTCACATGGCTCCTCATTCTTTGGAGCCTCACATCTTCTCTTGTCTTCAGTCTTCTTGTCGTGGTGGCAGTTTCTCTTCACACGTCCATGTCTTCCTCTTCTTTCAATCTTCTTGTTGTGGCAGCTTCTCTTCTTGTGTCCATGTCTTCCTTCAGCTTTTCTTCTTGGTGTGGATCCTCTTCTTGGAAAGAGATGTTCTTCTTCTTTCATTGCTGGGGCCATGAGCTTGTCCATCAGGTCTTCTTGCTCCATGTGAGCAACATGTTTAAATGTTTGTTTGACAGTTCTTTTGGGCTTTTGATGTCTATCTTGTGTCATTATGCAATGCAAACCCAAATATATGTGGGAGGTCTTACCTCTTGCCTTATTCTGAGGACAAGGGCAGTGTCTGATCCCATTTTTACACTGATGTAATATGCCCAATACATAATGCATATAGCATTCATTCTTATGCACATTTCCAAATGCAACTCTGGCTGTTAATAATCTTGAATTTGAGTGTGATTTGTAGGCATTAACCAAGGGTTAAATGCAAAATGATGATTACCATGAATTTATCAGCATAATTTTACCAAAAATTACATTAAATTCAAGGGCAACTCTGGCTATGAATAATCTTGAATTTGAGTGTGATTTGTAGGCATTAACCAAGGGTTAAATGCAAAATGATGATTACCACAAATTTATCAGCATAATTTTACCAAAAATTACATTAAATTCAAGAGGGTAACCAATTTGTACGGAAGGGTTGGAGTATCAAACCATCTCCGAATTGCAATTTGAAGCTATAGGGATTTGTATATCAGATACCTAATGGTTAATTTGAACCCTCAATTGCACCAAAATACAATGATTAGCATTGATTAATCACTGATTAGCAAATTAATCCTCAATTTTGAGTGTAAAAAACAGAGTATGCAGGGAGCCCAGATCTGGGGCCTTAGACTTCAAATGAGCTCAAATCCTTTCAAGCCATCAATAGCAATTAGTCTAGTAGAGGATTAAGCCAAAAAACACAAGATTTGACCAATCATTGAATACTTAATCTCTGTTTTACCAAAGTCACCAACTGCAGATTTGATGAAGAGTTTGGATCTCACTGTAGACTTGATCAAATCAATTTTTGACTTCACCAGCTTGTAGAGCATGCTTGAAAACACCTAGGGATAAGAGGAATTAGAGCCATTGCAATTGATGAAGAAGAAATATCAAATTCCCTTCTCAAAAATGGTGCTTGCAAATCTGCAAAAATTGGGGGCTTGCATGGGCAGTTTGCTGCGTTGATTCAACTGGCTGGAGCACAAATGAGTTGGCTATGTTGGGCTAGAAGCAATGGGCCTAATTTGATGTGTGCAAGGAGATAGAGCTCCTCCACCAGCTAGGGGTACAGAAGGCTTCTTGAAAATAACTAAAAAGTTGATTATTTCCTAATTATCTACTAATCCTAATTAACTAGATAATAGGCTCATAAACTTGATGAATTCTAGGCTTGGCTCTGATACCATGTTAAAATTACAGCAATGTGATGAGCTATGGTGGATCAAATGCTAGAATCAACATCATTAACAAAGTGATTAGATAATAATTAAGATGTAATTAGTGAGTAATTAAGATGTGATTAGTGATTAGTGATTAGTGATTAGTGAGTAATTAACTAATAGCTTAATATAGGCATGGATAATCAAAAACCAGCAAATTCTCATTAGGCCAATGCCTCAATTTATAGAGTTTACATCCAAGCATCTGATCCCACTGATTTCTCCTTGACTCACTTCACCTCTTTTGCTTGATTCTCTCCACCTCTCCTCCTAGAATATCTCCACACTTCCTAAATCTTCTCATGCTACCCTTTATTCTCTCCTAGCAGATTCTTCTCACCTTTTCACAGGTTCTCTCACATTTATAGATTCTCTTTTACAGCCTCTTGCCAAGGGCTTGTTCCCACACACACCCTATTCACTTGTATATTTCAACAGACATGCCTTGTGCAGAGATGTTGATGGTCTTATTCTATAGCCATATTGCTTCTAGAAAAAACCTATAGAAGTAGGTGACCTTGGGGGCCTCTAGGTGATTAGCCAGTATGTACTCCCCGGATACTCTTTCCCCAAATAGGCCGTTCATTGTCTCCAAATCCATGGTCTTCACTTCAGCTTGACCTTGAAGGGGTAAATGGAGTCTGATATGAACCAACTATTCACCGAGGACATAATGTTGTCTTGCGTATGTCACTGTGTTCCCCGCCTGAAACTGAGCCAATATCTCTAGAGCAGAGGAGTGTACAAGGATGACCTCCCAGGCAATACTGGCAAACTCCGCTAGGTGTACACTAGAGAGCCAACCACTAACACCTGCATCAGTGATGGGGAATGGTGAAAATAGCTCAAAGTGCACCATGGTTACCTGTAAGAGAGCTGTGCAAGAGGTTGAATAAGCACGGGAGGGGTTGAGAGAAAGATTTTGCAAACTGCTCTCAACACAATAGAACAAAGGAATTGTATACCCCATTTTTTTGCATGTAAGTGTGGGATTGGGTGCCCAATGCCCATAATTAGGTATGCTATTCGGGGAATAATGAGCCCGTGGTCCCATGTGGCCACCACCATCATGCTCATGCAAATTGCTAGCAAGGCCCAAGAAATTAATGGTTCCCACACTCGCATAATCAATTGTTGGAGTCTCTTCATCATGAAACGGCCAGTGCAGCATCCGCCCATGATATGGTCGGAGTCGATACCCGTTAAATGGCTTGCCAAACACATCCCCTTGCATAGTGTCCAATAAAAATTTACCATCATAAAATTTATCCACAATCCAGTACGGTCCCGCCCAACAGAGCTTCAGCTTACTAGGGTGGTTACCAAGGTGGGAATTAAATAACATGACTGGATCCTTCTTCTGAAATATTCAAAACTTAGAGTTACAATCCACCCACTTGTTTCTCCGCACTTACACAAAACCAGATACGTAGGAACTAACAAACAGCTCCTCCCCCAGTTGCATCAAGTGCTCCATCCAATGGGCTAAAGATTCTTCTAGTCCCAATGTTTTCGTGACTGCAATCCTGAGACTCGGAACCAAAAATTCCATTGGGGATAACGGCTTCCACTCCATACACCAATTTGAACGGAGTCAATCCGGTTGCCACCTTGTAAGCGGTCTCCCGAAAGCCCATAATGCTGAATATAACTTATCATCCCAGTGAATACAGTTCTCATTGACTAGCTTCTTTAAAATCTTCTGCAACACCTTATTACTAGACTCTGCCTGAGCATTGGCCTAGGGATAATAAACAATTGATTTCTTATGAATAATCAAATGTCAAGTTACTAGCTCCTTCATTACCGCATTAAGAAAATGCCCACCTTGGTCACACTGATCAATTCTACCGAACAACCAAAGCAGGTCATAATCATTCATATAGAAATTTGGCTACTGATGGAGCAGAATTATCTCTGAGAGCTTGTGCTTCCACCCACTTGGTATAATAATCTGCTGCCACCAAAATATATGAGATGCCCGTCCATCTGGTCCTGGTGGTTTGAATGGTCCAACAAAATCTAAGCCTCATTTCATAAAGGGTTCCAAAGGTAACACTAGATTATGCAGCATTCTGTCTCACTCCGTCTCGGTTGATTGAGCCTTTGACACACATCACACTGCTTTGCAAATATGTATGTATCTTTGGCCAATATCGGTCACCATAACCCCGCTTGGAGGATCTTCCGTCTAGTGACATCACCGGCAAAATGGCCACCACTGATGCCCTAATGTGCTTCCTATAACACGGCTTCCTATTCATGAATTGGCACCGTCGGAGTAATCGATCCGATGGTAAAGCTGGCCAACAATGACCTGGAAACTCCAACTCCGCACACTGCTAACCGCTTCCACTGTGAAACTGTCCCCCTCAGTGTACCTGTTCCCACAAACTATAACATTTCATCATACCACGTATGTGGTTCCTCTGGAACTACCACCTCTAACTCGTACCCGAGGGCGTGCTAGTGGCTCCACTCTCTGTCTAGAAACTACGAACAATTTTAGCTTCTTTTTTCCTTTTTGCATTGTGATCATGTCAACATGCCAATCCTACTTAATGCGAGCATGCCGCAGCCATGGATGGTCTAAGAGCATAGGGTAAGCCCCCTTAACATCCTCTATCCCGCAGCACCACTATTGCCACCTGGAAGGAAAATTCGGAAATGCCCATGGTCAACCAATTTGCAGACAAGCCCCAACGATTGTACCCGTCGTCGTTGATTAGCCATTTTAACGGCGAACGGTGCTAGTTCCCATGTCATCAGACATAATTTTTCACACATCATATCAGACAAAATGTTAACTCCGGATCCCCCGTCCAATAAAACACCAGGAATCTGTTCACCCACCAACTTCATCAAACACTGAAGCCTCCACTTTGGAATCAAAAACATCAGCCACGCCAGGTCCACTTGTATTGACGACTTATCCCGCATTCCGCTATTGGGCTCCTCCATGCCCATAAGCTGGCAGATCAACTACTATCGAAACGTTAATACTAGGTTGAGCAACTGCTCCACTGTCCTGTGAATCGACTGCTTTTTCAGTGCCTCCCATAAATCATATGTCGGACTTCCGTCTCTTCCCTGGTCAGGATCGATGGTCGAAATCTTTGCCACCCTTGGCTCCACCACAATCGGTGGTACCCTCAGACCAGAGTCTCCACTTGACCGCCCAGAGGGCTCAAAAGGCTAAATCTCCATGACCCATTCCGTGACCTGAGTTCAAATCTTATCCTGATCCTACCAATCCATTGCTGGCTACTTTCCTTTCCTGCTCGGAGAGCACCCTCCTCCGTGGGTTGCATAGGAGCGGGTGATAGCCATCACCGAGGGCTCCTAATTGGACTGATCTTCGTCCATCACTTTCGGCTCATCTAGAGCCACAATCTCCACCGCATTTTTGGAGGAGGACAATGGTTCACCTATTCCCCGGCTATTGTCCTTCTTGTGTCATTTGCACAGCTCACACTCCGACTTGCAGTGTCCCCCAGAGCCTCACAATAGAAGCACACCATCTTCCATACCGCTGTTTACCTGTCCTGTCTAGCACAAGCAGCAAACCGCACACGTGGTCAGAAGGGATGGCACTCCTGCTCAGGCTGAGCAACCGGAGCCATCGGAGATGTCGGCTGGACCATCGACACTACAGCAAACCGGTGCCCCAACTATAGACTGCGAAGCTCGCAGCCCGTTATATCTACAAGCAACAGTGGAGTGTGTTGTCGTTCAACAAATCGCACACCACAAGTTATTCAAGCCACATTCTTCTGCCATATGGCTAGGGTTGCGATAGTGGGTACACTATGCTCCTAATCGGGTATGCGAAGAAGTTCCTGTGCCACCTTCGGAATCCTGAGCTCCGGTCATCGACCCTTCCAAGGCCAATTTCCCGAACTTCTTGCTTGACTTCTTTTGCTCACGATGCTTCTCCTCCTCTTCATTTGACCCATCACTGGTCTCCCATTCGTCCGAATCCTGATCCTCCTTATCATCCGAGGAATCTGTGTAAGAGAACGCTTGGACCTGCCTTTACTCTTATGCTTAGTGAACGTCACCATGACTCGTTCAGCACAAATAGCCGCTTCCACTAGATCTTCCAAGGTTGCAGCAGCAGCCAGGTCACTAGCCGCCACCACTCACTTCAAAGGTTTGCTCAGTCCTTTAATGAAATAAGAATTGAGGATCTCCATTACCGGCTAGTTGGCCGGATCTAGCCGTCCGTAAGAGCTTTCAAAACTTAGCGGCATAATCCTCCACCATAAGATCCTTCTGATTCATCTGACCCAACTTGTCAAGCACATGAACGGAGGTCTTCTCCTCCTTCTTGTTGCAGGCTAAGAAAGCATTGCACCACGCATCGTAAGTAGGAAAATGACCCACGCCATATTGCGCGATCCAGACAACCGCCTTCTTGCAGAGAGTCGGGACAAAGGCTACCTTCTTTAACTGCTGATCCACTACGCCCGAAACATTAACTCGCCACATGCACATTCTCGAACAACAAAACATGGGCATCTGCATCATCCGATGAACACCTGAAAAACTTTAGGTATTTGACCGTTGTCATGGCGGCAACAGGAGGATTCACTAGCCCAAATTGAAGGCATCGACAGCCTAAAGGAATGTACTGATGAAAACTGATTTTGTTGCACGGTGGTGGAGGTATCGGCGAGACTCGGAGGCAGTTCACTGGGGGCGAAAACAACAAGGCAGGGTGGAGAGTCTGGAGAACGCAAAAAAAACTCCTCATCTCCTTTGTTCACGACCGTCGCACAGGAGTTCCTATTGTGCAGGGCGCATGCGTTCCGTGCCATCTTCATCTTCCAAAGAGCCTCCAAAACTTGACAAATAGCCGAACATTGAAATCGCTTGGTTCGCCATAGCGTTGATATCGCTCATCCAGCAGCTCGGACATGAACCCATCAGGTCCCTACCACTCGGGAGTCTGTTTGTAAATCATGGTCACCAAAGTGTTAACGTAGCGAACGCCATCAACAGAATAACATACTTGAAAAGAGAGATAAAAAAATAATGTTGCACAGACAATATACTCAAGACGATGATACTTGAAATACATATATTCCTTATTCATAACAGGCTATCCTTATAGAGATGGATGCCGAAGAGTTACAATGCTTCATTACATAGACACAATGCTTTAATTGTGGTGCTTTGCACTTCAGTGCTTTCAGACTTAGGCAATTAGGTGGATATTTGGATAACCGGAGTTGGATAGTCGACAGTCAGGAGGATAATCAGAGCTGAACATTAAAATAACATCCTTGACCCTATAAGGGAAGGCTCACCAATCGTATCGAGCCTTAAAGCTAGAGGATAAAGTCAACTTCACTTGACTTAAAAATGTGTTCATACCAAGCTTTGCTTGAAGTGGTGACAGATGGAGCCTTGTGGCTCAACTACACAATATCAAGCAAAAGGAAAATGAGTCCATGCGGGATTATGTGTCGTCTCGGCTCAAGCACTTGAATTCAAGATGCAAGTTGAGGGAAAGGCTAACTGATGATCAATTATTGCCCTGCTTCCGGAGAGGAGTCCGATCATAAGATGCATAATTATCTAGTGTTAACCCGATCGACTACTCTAGATACTTGCTGCTGTAAGCTGGCAATTGAATATGCAGTTAATATACTTGAGTTGCCGCAACCAGAAGATGCCAAGGAAGCTCTAGCAATGGCAACATTATGATTCTCCAATCATTAGGACACAAGAACCAAGAGCAAGCAAGTTGGTAATATGATAGTGGTTGGAAGAACTTAGTAATGCCACCTTAGAGAAATTAAAGGCAGTCAGGGATGGGAGAGAAGCATTAGGGGAATGCTCATCTCTACCCCCAGAGAGAATTAATTTGCTGCTCAATTTGTAGACAAAATCACACAAGCATCGAATGCCCTCACTTAAGACCACGCAATTACTCTATTGTGCTCATTGTCAGATTTTGGGAAACCATGACACTGCCATGTGCAAATATTCGAGAGTCCAACCCTTATCACAACTCCCAGCACCCAGAGTGCCACTAGCCTTACCAACACCGCCAGTACAAACCAATGTGATTGTAGGGTAGCCAAATACTTACCTACCAAGAGGGATGTTCCGAATGCAGGACATGTCGCCTTTGCCGCCACATGTTTTACCACCACAGCCACCACCACACAGGCCAAAATCAATCAGGTGTTGATTGAGGAGCCCTTAGATGAGGGAGAAATCATGCGCAAGATAGAAGTCAATAAAGACTACAACGAGGAGCCCGCAGAGATCACACTAGAGTATTATGTCTTACAGAACATCACGTGAGTACTAATGTTTCAAACCACGATACAATGGAAAGAAAAAGACATAAACTCAACTATGAGAAGGGGACCCATATAATGTTTCCATTGTAATGGACCTCATCGAGTAGCGGAGTACTTCTTGAAAAAGAAAAAGGTAAAGCATTTAGGAAGTTCAGAGAGTTCAAGGCATATGTTGAGAAGAAATATGGACAATGAATCAAATGTTTAAGGATAGATGGTGGAGGTGAGTTCACCTCATGTGCATTTGATGGTTTCTTGAGAGATAATGGGATAATAAGGCAACTTACATACAGGTACACACTAGACACCTCAGTAAAATGGAGTTGTTGAGAGAAAGAATAGAGTCATTGGTGAGATAACACAAGCCATGCTTAATGAAAAGAGTATGCCAAATTACTATTGGACAAAAGCATGTGTAACAACAATGTACTTGTTGAACAAGACACCGACAATAGCTATTCATAAGAGTACACTAAAAGATAAGGATGACTGGCTATAGACTTGACATTGGACACTTGAAAGTGTTCGGTTGTGTGGCTTATATGCATGTGCCTGATGAAAATGAGAATGACTAGCTATAGACCTGACATTACACTTGAAAGTGTTTGATTGTGTGGCTTATGTACATGTGCCTTATGTGAAGAGGAGGAAATTGGATACAAAGGTAGAAAAAAGTGTATTCATTGGGTCTGCAAAAGGCAGGAAAGCATTCAAGCGTTACAATCTAATGACAAAAACAAGTCCTTATTAGTCGTGATGTGATATTTGTGAGATGGCTAGTTCATATAAAACAAGTGAGAATATCTTTGTTGATGACATTGATGCCAATGTGGATGTACACTTAACAGCCCAATACACCCAAAATCAGTCCCAAACCAAGACTGCGTAGATAGTGCCCGGTATGTCTAGGCCACATGAGACATCTAGTAGTGATAATGTGAGTCCATGGTCAGGGAGATTGAGACATTATGTGAGCAACTGAGAGCATTTCATTAGACAAAGGCAAGAAGAAGGTTGAAGGCATTGGCATTGGAAATGTAGGTTATAATCATCTAATTCGGAGAGTCTTGATGATGAGTTGGTAATTTCAGTGATTGGGACTCCAGGTGTAAAGCATGATAGGTATGTACCGCTACATGCTAGATAGTGACCCATAGCCATTGAGGAGGTCACAAAGGGTGAGATATCTAGTGTAGAGGCTTACATATAGAGCATATGCTATGCATTATGCATGTATGAAATCTATGGTAAAGCATGTGGAGCCTGCTTGTTTTGATGTGGCCATTGGCAAAGAAGCTTGGGACAAAGCTATTGATGAAGAGATGGATGCATTGGTACATAATGATGCATGGGATTTAGTTGAGTTACCAAATGGTAAGAATGTGATTGGCTATAAGTGGGCTTATAAGGTCAAATGTAAGTTGAATGGATCTGTGGGTGGAAATATTTAAGGCAAGGCTAGTCACCAAGGGTTATGCATAAACTCATGGGCTTGATTATGATGAGACATTTAGTCCAATGGCTAAGATGGCTACCGTAAGATCAATGATTTGATTGGTTGCATCTAAAGGTTAGGAATTGTATGAAATAGATGTCAATAATGCTTTCTTGAATGGAGGTTTCAAGAAGAGGTGTTTATGGAACAACCACAAGGTTATGTACTCTTGGATACAACATATGTTCTCCCACCATTTACCATTGTATGGGTTACAAAGTCAAAGGGTACTAGTGTCTTCCTCAAGGTTTCCACATGAACACTCCTTATGAGAGTGTGTGTGTGTGTGTGTGTGTGTGTGTGTGTGTGTGTGTGTGTGTGTGTGTGTGTGTGTGTGTGTGTGTGTCTTGCCATCCACACAGCAGTCACTAAGTGACATTTTGCGCAGCACTGCACCCTTGTAGTCTTAGTTGAAGATCCCTATCATTTGTCCTCCCGAATGTCGCCTTTTCTCTCCTTCGTCGGACTCTTTTTCACAGCTCCCATATGGAATACCATCCCTCTTCCATTGTACTTGCTATCCCAGGCTAAGTCCTTTGGCAGTCCTTCTGATGGACACACAAAACTTCTCATCTTCGTTGAAGTTTTACTGCCTATATCAGAGCGGTGAGAGAGGCCTTCATTCTTGGATTTGCACCTTATGGGCCCAAATGGAGCTTCGTCATCCAACTGTTCCAATTAGAACAAAAACCCGAGGAAACCATATGCGACTACATCGCACACATCAAGTACCTTGATTCGCATTGCAAAGAGAGGGAAAAATTGAGTGATATGCAATTAATGGAAAGTTTCCTCTTGGGCTTGCACAATCCAAGGCTTCTGACCACCTGTTGGTTAAGGATCCCTCCACCTTTGATCAGGCCTGCAAATGGGTGATCTTTCTTAATGACAACATGCGAGAAAGCTATTCCACACAATTGGCCACCACACCTATGCCACCCCACAGCTCATTTGTAACATTACCTTACTCTCCTCCCGGGCCCCAAACCCTACAGGTGGCACCACCCAGGGCTAACTACTCACACAATGCACCACCATGACCTTCTCCTGTGCCCATCTTTCCACTCCAATTGTTGCCTCTCCAGGCAAACCCCATTGCTAAACGTGTGGAGCCCATGCACTCCGCCATCCCTATGGCACCCTTGCCACCTCATCACACTCTGCCGGTGCCTCATATGGACCCTAAACCACTTGTGCACACTATAGGTGCACCCACATGGAAACCACCTCTTCTATGTTTCCTCTGCCCCATGAACCCCATAGAGTGGTGACTGCCCTCAAAAAGAAACATCTGCCAATGCAAACACAATGTCATGGCTGTGGAATCGACCATTACTATAAGGATTGCCCTTTGCAATCAGTTTCTCATTCCACACTCGAAGGCATGCCATCCCTCAATGTGTTGAGCGTTCAACATGGGAAGATATCCATTGTCCCATTGAATGTCGTCACATGGTTGCAGGCTAAGCTAAAGAAGGCCACATCCCAAAAGAAACAATGCTCTAAGCACGTTGTCCATGGTGTCGATCGGGTTAGCATCCGCATGGGCTCAACAAAGACCACCTCCGATAGCGATGATCGTGTCGAACTGCCACTCCCCCATGTAGCCCAGCAAAAACTCACCAAACAAGAAAAACGGTTGGCCACCTATCCCAATGCCATCCTTGAGAAGCAACGTCTTTAGGAGGCCCAAGCAGTAGTAGAGCAATACCAGCCTCAACTTGAACCACCACCCATTTTCGTAACCTTTGACCCGTACCTAAGTGCGCGCCATCCCCCATTGAACTTGAACTTCTGCACCACGTCAGGCAAGAGCCCTGACAATCGCTCCAAGCTGAGGAAGATCCATTCGCCCAACATGATGTTGACAAATGATGATTTTTCACCTCATGCGCCTCCTTGTCCTCCAATGCCTATTCCACAAATGACCAAGCCCAAATCCCCCGTTCACATAACAACTCCATGCAAACACTAACACAGAGTCAAACAACTCCCCCGTTCACATCGAACAACTCCATGCAAACACTAACACAGAGTCGAACAACTCCTCCATTCACATCAAACAACTCCATGCAAACACTAACACAGAGTCGAACAACTCCATGCAAATACTTACACGGAGTCGAACAACTCCATGCAAACACTAACACAGAGTCCAATAGAGACTCACAAGTTCTGCACACCAAATTTGCTAAGGTATTTTATCTTCCTATTGCAACAACCTCTCGACCTCCACACTTGTCAAATAAGGACCAAACTGAACTTCCATTTACTATTGCTAGTCCACCCTATGATCAAGGCCCCTTGACCTGGCCAACCTCTCTACCTTCATTTCCTCCCAAATCCACGTGCCCATTGGAACCTTGTTAAATGGTAGTCCAAATTTATAGAATGACCTTTGGCATTGGATGGAACACAAACTACAAGCTTATGTGGAGGAGGAAGCTGTAGATTCCTCGGATGAATTTGAGCCCCATCATCTAAACCTACTCCATCACCACCGCCCACAACACAAAGGTACACTAACAATTTGCGTCGATGCAATGGGACAATACTTTGAAGGTGATGACACAAATGCAACATTTCCCATTTCCTATAATAGACATGTGGTCAAAGGCATCCTAGATGGAGGTGCTGTGTAAGCATCCTCACACAAACATGTTGGGAACATTGGGGCCAATCACGACTTGATCCCGCTAAATTGGTGATCAAGCTTGTGGACGGGAACTCTGCAAAACCCTTGGGCCTAGTGCATGACCTCAAGGTCAAAGTCTATGACATGACATTCCACCTCACATTTGTGGTCATGGACTTTCATGATGCTGTCTATGATGCCATCTTGGGTCGACCATTCATGAGACAAGCCCGACTAATCCATGACTGGGACCAGCTTCATGTCTACCTCCACAAACAATCTCAAACACTTAAGGTCAATTTATATACCTGGCACTCACATCCCATGGCCAAATCTCCCTTTGCTGAAGACTCTATGACCACCTTTAGGACCGATGATCTCGTGGTTTGCGATGCTTGTCATCAAGCCCTTGATGATGCGCGGGTGCCATCCACGGTCGCTTCTGTCAATAGTAGTGACAAAGTCGACGATTGGCTTCAACTCTTTACTACACTTGACACCCTCCCAAGTCGCAAACTCGGCACACAATTTGTGCTCCCAACAAGTGGCTAGACCATTCATGAACCCTACAAGGCCATTGTCTTGCTTAACACCCTGAGTGTAAGTGTAGCTCCACAATCTGAAACTCGAGGGGAGGGGGGGAGTCACTCATAAATATGTAAGCGTAGCACGTGGGTTCAACAAAAGGGGTTTTTAAAATCCCTTTTTTACACTTTTTTTTCGTACATAAGGGTACCATTTAAAGGGGGTATTTACAGACTGAATAGAAAAAGGGTGTGCTTTATTCATGAAAAAATTACAGATAAGGGGTTTTTAATATTAGGACTTGAACGCACGTGATATAGAGATTTTACATATAGTGAACCCCCCCAAGACCTGAAACAACCACCATTCGGGTCTGGATAGATTTCCTCTTTGGTAGAAACATGCAAAGAAAACATGCCTTGCTATCTCCCACAGCTAGCCATAATCTTTTGCCATGGGAAACATGGGTCTCTCTGTGCAAACCCTCTCTTAAAATTGCCCATGCTAAAGTACGATTGCCTAGTGGACAATGCATACAAAGCCTTGAATCTTTTACACAAATTGTACATACTATATCTAACCCATTGGCTTATAAGTTCTATGTGGTTCCCACAGGTGAGATAAAAGAAGCAGTCATCCTTGGAGGAAGCTGGGTCCAGAATGCGGTACAAGTACAATCAACTCCGCTAACAACACAACTACCCTCAAACTGCCCCAAGGCAAGGTAACAATGATCCTCTGGGACGGGGAGTGCATCGACTCAGACCCTTTGCCCCCACCAACTGATTCCACAAAGGGTATTCTCACACACCTCCCCAACAACTGGTGGTAAGTCTTCCACTGCCCCTAAACTACCACCAACTGATTCCACAAAGGGTATTCTCACACCCTCCCCAACAACTGGTGGTAAGTCTTCCACTGCCCCTAAACTACCACCAAAACTCAACCCACCACCAAGAATATGGATTAGATTCCTGACTGAGAATGGTCTACAATGGTAGCAACCCCACATATATCCTATGGTCCACACCAATCTCATATTCTTGGAGGCCTGGAAAGCTCTTGGAAAACCCACACTAACAAAAGAAGACACTTACATTCAAATTTCACATGAAATGCGTTTAATGAGTGTTGGGTATTTCATTCCTAAAATATATATTGGAAATGACTAGTTGGAGTGCAGATTTCATGTTATAGATGTAGGATTATCATTGGAAAAGAGTGGATTAATGCCACTCACTTGGCCAAATCAATTGGTGTGAAGAAATGGTGAGCATGGAAATCAACGGCAAAAAGGCCACTATCCTCTTGTGTCCCCAAGAGGAAATCATCCACACACCCTCACCCTCAATTGCCCTTCCCCCTCATACCCCCTCCTCATCACCGGTAGTCTCCCCTATTCCCCCACCCCATGCCTCACCTAAGCCGGTCAATCGGCCACTGTCGACACCACCCACCCATGATAAACAAGCCTGGTCTCATCGACACCACCCACCCATGATAAACAAGCCTGGTCTCATCGACATTTCCCCTCAACTCTGCATCCTCGACCACCCACAATGCAAGCACCCAACTTCATATCTTTATCATGACATTCAATGGTGGGTGCCCAAGAATATTCTAGCCGCTTAGGGATTCTACGATGGCTGCACAAAACTATGGATCCCTAGATGGCCATCTCTAAAACCCAAGCATAAAAGACCAACTAAACCAACAACCACCAACCCTAAGACAAAGCTTCAACATTGGCTAGTCCCCGACCACCTATTATGAGCACAAGGCTACTATGAAGGCATTACTTGCCTCTGGCTACCCGATCATGCTACTTGTGCTCATCCACCACAAAAACTCCCTAAGAAGCCATGACAATAGGTCCCACAACCATGGGTTTGAGCACAATGAAGCCAACAACGCTAGGTGCCTACCAATGTGCTCAAGGCACAAGGCTTCCATGAAGGCAACACAAACCTATGGCTTCCCATCGATAGCCTCTCATCTGTGTCGACAACCACCTCATAGCTCAAAGCTTCATCGACAAAAAAGCTGGAACCCTCGCCAACCACGGACCTTCATCACTCGACAGCTTTGGGTGCCCAAATGTCTTAGAAGCCCAGGCTTCCATGATGGCAATTCCATCATTTGGCTCCCAAGGCCTACCCCTCAATAGTTTTCCCAAACCACACCCACCCCACCTGTACCTATCCAATTGACAAAGATGGTTTGGCGACCAACGGGTAGGCAAGTCTCCTCCTCCTCGACAAAATCCTTGAGACTTGCCTGCACCCAACCCATGGGCACTCTAAAGCTCAATTTGCTTAACCCTTTCAACCCACGAAGCCTCATCCACAAAGCTCCACCCTACTCCTTGACTTTGTCACCAAACCACGGGAAGGACAGTGCTACACATGGCTGAGCTTATCCAACCACTCAAAGGTAAAGGGGTGTTGACCAATAAACACATGTCAAAAAAAAGGAGTCTCTAGGTGATTAGGACCACGGGCACACCTTTTGCCCTCGCCCATGCACAACACCTGCAAATCTCACTAGGCTCTGTCCTATGCAGCACACACCACATAAAGCTTCATCACCGATAACCATCTAGGCACATCTTTGGATGGGGGGACATTGGTGGGCGCAAGCTTGGTCCATGGTATGACCCATCATGTGGATCTTCTTAATCACCCCTACTGCACCTGAATAACTGCGCTTCATGTCTAATCAATGCTACCCAAAACTTCTTCTTCGGCTTAACACCTATGGATCCTCGACTCAACTACCACTCCTATCAACACAAGATCCCAGAGCTCCAATGACAGAAGAAGACAAAGCATAAAAATAAAAATAGAGAACACCGCAACCTGATGACTCAACATCCATGAAAATGTTAACCACCTGCTCTTATGTGCTAACACATACATAAGATCAATGTCTCTTGCTAAGATCCTCTCTCTCATGAAGTGATAGTGGACCTCTAAGTGTTTAGTCTACGTATGAAAAATCGGGTTCCTCGCCAACTATATACTACTGAGGTTGTCATAATAGATAACAACCTGTCTGTCAACCTACAGTCCCAAATCACCAAGTAGCTTGCACAACCAAGCTACCTCACATGCTACCATTGCAGCACCCCTATACTCTGCCTCTATACTCGGCAAGGCAACTGTTGGCTACATTGCTACTCCATGTCATAGCACCGCTCCCAGAACATAAATCCACTAGTAGATTTCTTAACTATGCAATACTACCAGGCCAATCTATATTGGTGTATCCAAACACCTGCAACTCTGTACCAGCCTCATAAAAGAGACCATAGTCTATTGTAGAATTCACATAGCAATGTGCACCTCACACCATCCAAATGGGGCTTCCAAGGAACCTACATAAACTGACTCTGCAATACTATGCAATCCAACTGTATAGTTCAAATCTGGCCTGGTGATTGTCATGTAAATCAATCTACCCACTATCTTCCTATACATAATGGGTTCTCCAAAATCTCACCCGCAACTACACTCAACTTGCCATTTGAATCTAATGGCATAGAAATTGGCTTACAACCAGCCATACCATATTTGGACAGCATGTCCAATGCATATATGTCCAATGCATACTGCCTCTGTGATAGCCATATGCCTTTGGCCATCCTAATAACCTCAATGCCAAGGAAGTACCTCAGCTCACCCAAATCCTTCATGTCAAATTTTTGCTTGAGGAGACATTTCACACTCTCAACTTCCTCTCCACTATCACCCCCAATAATCAAGTCATCCACATAGATTGTGATGACCACAAGGCACTTATCACTCTTCCGCACATAGAGTGAATGATCAGCATCTACCACATGAAAACCAATGATGATAAGGTATTGTGCTGTCTTATCATGCCATGCGTGCCTGTTTCAAGCCATATAAAGCTTTTTGCAACTTGCATACAAAATCAGGGTGACCCACATCATCATAACATGGTGGGGCTAATTCATATACACGTCTTCTTGCAAATCACCATGCAAGAATGTATTCTTAACATCCATTTGCTGTAAAACCCATCCTTTTGATGCAGCCACTGAAAGAGCTCTCACAGTTCCCATCTTGGCAATGGGACTGAACGTCTCCTCATAATCAATGCAATAAGTTTGAGCATAACCTTTAGCAACCAATCTTGCTTTATACCTGCTAATATTTTCATATGAGTTGTGCTTTATTTTGCTGACACTTTGCATCCAATAGCCTTCTTGTCCTCAGGCAATGGCACCAATTCCCAAGTCTCGTTTTTATCCAATGCAGCCATTTCTTAATCCATGGCTTTCTCCTAATCTAAACTCACAGTATGAAGCTCAATCTTCAACTGAATCTTTCATGCCTTCGTGTTAGTTTCATACAGTTTCACCACCAAGGTGTCCCATGCCTCCTTAGGTGACTTGGCATCTTGTATATGCCCAATCATAGTGTCCTGTATGCTAATAGAAAACCAATACATGAATTTCCTTGCTCCTTGATTCCAATCCTTGTATTCTTTTACATCTGCAACAATTGGATTAATCTTCGATATCTCTGGTGCCTCCTCATGTTCACTTTCAATGTAGTCCCAAATAGGGTTTTCCCATCGAAAAATTTGTTAATCTAAACCTCCAAGCATGGAAGTTATTCTTGTCAAGCTTTTCTACAACAATCTAGTTAATTCCATCATTTGACATCTTGTTTGCAACACAAACTCACCAAAAACAGCACTCTTGTTTGACCTACACAAACTATTGTATTCTCTGCAGCACTACTATACTACACCCAAACTGTCACAACTAGTGACCTCAATTTGCATACATACAACCAATGGAACTGTAAGACCTCTTTGCTGTAGTACACACAGTGTTTGCACAACACCAATTTCCCTTCCTGTAGTTCCAAAAAAAAAATCTACAGAGAATCGAGACTTACCCGCCCCGCAGTGCACTCGAATGCCTGCGAACTGAAAAACAATGGTCAATATGTGCTTGAAAAACTTACCCGAATGCCTGCGAACTGAAAAACAGAGGTCAAGATGTGCTTGAAATGCGTTTTTAGCCTGAAAAACTCAGTTGTCCTATAGCTCCACTCTCGCGAATATGGCTCCTCCTCAATCAGAGTTCGTTTGTCAATGCCTCTCAAAGAGCTCCCGAGAAGGGTGTAGTAGCCAACACAAAGGGAAAAGAGTAGATAAAGCTCTTACCCTCATACCACTTCTTGTGCTTCTCTTGCTTGCCACTCAGCTTCTTAGCATGAACCAGGATTTGATACCATGAAAAGATGCAAGGAAGAAGAGAGCTTGAGCTCTTGCAAGCACACATACACTCACACAAACCCTAGAATATAACACACAAGATGAGAGGCTGAAAATTGTTGTTGTTCTTCTTCTTCTCAACAGAAAGGTTCTAATAACAAAAGATAAACACGTCTGCTAGTTGCCATCGTGGCTAGAGAACACATGAAGGACATTGCCAAACTGATACGCGATGACCTACTTGCTGTCCACGTTTGACTATTCCTACCCACATGTCTACATCAGCAAGCTACCATCTACTGTGTGACTAATTTGAGGAGTGTAACTCGATAGTGTGATAAAACGCTTGTGGGAGAAGGAAAATGGTAAGCTACCCATGGCATTGTTGAGCTTGGAGACCTCAAGATTTATGAGCTTAGCCCATCAGAAAGATCTCCACAACACTTAAGGTGAGCAGAGGTGAGAGGTTCCCTCGAAGCTATCTCATTGCTACCTTAACATCTTTGGTGCCACTTGCACCAAGTCTAGATCGATTAATTTCAGTGCATATGAAATGTTTATGTGCAAATTCCTCTCTCATAAAGGAAATCCACCCTGGCAAGAATTGGCTTGCCACGCTGCAAAGAGATAAGGTCTTTTGAAAACCTTAATTATCTATAGTGTAAAAAGGACTTCTAAGAGAGGTGTTCACATGGGGAAAGCATTTTTGGGCCTCTCTCATATGTTTTTAGCTTTCACATTGGCTTCTTCATCAATCATGTGGGCAAGCTTCACCAATTGGTGCTTCATCAAGATTTTTCTTCTCAAGTGTGAATCATACACTTGATTATCAAGTGATGGAGCCATGGAAACAGCACAACAAAAAGGGTAATATCATCGGCATCAAAGGGGGATTTAATCTTCCATAATCATCTTTGTGTTATGTGTGTTAAGTCATGGGTCCTCTGCCTGGGTAGTTGTCCAAAATATGAATAAATAATGTGTGTGTTTGGGGTACTTTGCCTGGATTAAATCCAAAAATGAGATGTAATAATCTTTTTGTGTGCTTTGAATCCCTTCATCTAAGCATAGGGGGTTCTTGTGTTGAGAGCCATCATGGTTTTTAGGCTACTCTTATACTAAGGACCTCTTGGTATAACATCTTATACCAAGGACCTCTTGGCCTAACATCTGAAAGGCAACCAGGATTTGCATCAATCCTATGGGTATTAGATCTCGGATGTATCTAAAGATGTATCAGTTGGTGGTTAGAACATCTATGTATCCATAATTGTATCAGTCTCAAGGCATTCGAACATATGTTGTGGGGGGGTTTGTGAGAGACAACATATATTCTCCCACAATTTATCATTATATGGGTTACAAAGACAAAGGGTAGTAGTTTCTTCCTCATGGTTTCCACACAAACACTCCTTATTGTTGAAATTAGGGCATTGTGATGAGCTATGGTGGATCAAACACTAGAATCAACATCATTAACAAAGTGATTAGTAAATAATTAAGACGTAATTAGTGGGTAATTAACAAATAGATTAATGTAGGCATGGATACTCAAAAACCAGCAAATTCTCATTAGGGCAATGCCTCAATTTATAGAGTTTACATCAAGCATCAAATCCCACTGATTTCTCCTTGATTCACTCCACCTCTTTTCCATGATTCTCTCCACCTCTTCACTTTTCCCAACACTTCCCAGAATATCTCCACACTTCCTAAATCTTCTCATGCTACCCTTTATTCTCTCCCAGTAGATTCTTCTCACCTTTTCATAGGTTCTTTCACATTTACACACTCTCTTTTACAGCCTCTAACCAAGGGCTTGTTCCCGCACACACCCTATTCACTTGTATATTTCAACACCTCCCCTCAAGTGAATACTCCTAGTACACCTAGACCCTATACCAAGTTTACCTCCCCTTACTTGATAGTCCGCGACTAGTGCCTAGCACAAATCCCCTCAAGTTAACTTAGCACACCTGGACCCTATATCAAGTTTCTCTCTTACTTGATAGCCTGCGACCATTGCCTCAGGTCCCTACACTCCATAGTCCTTGACACACTCTCTCTCTATGTGTCCAAGGCTACTATAAGTGCCCGCGACCTTGACTAAAGTACTCACACATACATCTATCTACCACGTGGCCTACATCATCGGTGGCTCAGAGGTGGTTTTACTTTGTTGGGGCATGTTACATTGGGTTGTGGGGTCTCTCTCTCTCTCTCTCTCTCTCTCTCTCTCTCTCTCTCTCTCTCTCTCTCTCTCTCTCTCTCTCTCTGAGATTTTCACATGGCTCCTCACTCTTTGGAGCCTCACATCTTCTCTTGTCTTCAGTCTTCTTATCGTCAGCTTCTCTCCACGCGTCCATGTCTTCTTTCAGTCTTCTTGTGGCAGCTTCTCTTATATCTTCCTTTAGATCTTCTTGGTGTGGATCTTCTTCTTGGAAAGAGATATTCTTCTTCTTTCATGGCTGGGGCCATGAGCTTGTCCGTCAGGTCTTTTTGCTCCATGTGAGCAACATGTTCAAATGATTTGCTGACAGTTCCTTTGGGTTTTTGATGTTTATCTTGTATCATTATGCAATGTAAACCCAAATTTATGCGGGAGGTCTTACCTCTTGCCTTATTCTAGACAAGGGCAGTGTCTGATCCCATATACACTGATGCAATGTGCCCAATACATAATGCATATAGCACTCATTCTTATGCACATTCCAAATGCAAGTCTGGCTGTGAATAATCTTGAATTTGAGTGAGATTTATAGGCATTAACCAAGGGTTAAATGCAAAATGATGATTATCACAAATTTATCAGCACAATTTTCTTAGAAATTACATTAAATCAAGGGTAACCAATTTGTATGGAATGGTTGGAGTATCAAACCAACTCCGAATTGCAATCTCAAGTTATAGGGATCTATATCAGATACCTAATGGTTAATTTGAACCCTTTATTGCACCAAAATATAAGGATTAGCAATGATTAATCACTGATTAGCAAATTATGTGCAGAAAATAGAGTATGCGGGGAGTCCAGATCTGGTGCCTTAGACTTCAAATGAGCTCAAATGCTTTCAAAGCCATCAATAGCAATGAGTCTAGTAGAGGACTAAGCCAAGAAACACAAGATTTGACCAAATATTGAAAGCTTAATCTCTGTTTTACCAAAGTCACATGCAGATTTGATGAAGAGCTTAGATCTCACTGTAGACTTGATGAAATTGAATTCTGTCTTCACCAACTTGTAGAGCATGCTTGAAAACACCTTGTGCTAAGAGGAATTAGAGAACTTTGATTTGGTGAAGACAAGATATGAGATCTTCTGCTGAAAAACGGTGCCTGCTAAAACAGCGATTTCTCCCAGCTCCGTTGACGGTTTGCACTTCTTTCTTGATGAGCTTGAAGAGCACTGAGATAGCTATCATGTGCTAGAAGGGTTTGGCCTAATTTTATATGTGCAAGGAGAGGGAGCTCCTCCACTGGCTGGGGGTACAGAGGTGAGTTGAAAAAAGAGGAAAAATTATAATTTTCTACTAATCCTAATTAGCAAAATAATTAGCAAGATAATGAGCTCTTAAAATGATAGATTCTAGGCATGGCTCTGATACCATGCTGAAATTGGGGCATTGTGATGAGCTATGGTGAATTAAACACTAGAATCAACATCATTAATAAGGTGATTAGCAAATAATTAAGACGTAATTAGTGGGTAATTAATAAATAGATTAATGTAGGCATGGATACTCAAAAACCAGCAAATTCTCATTAGTAGGGCAATGCCTCAATTTATAGAGTTTACATCAAGCATCAAATCCCACTGATTTCTCCTTGATTCACTCCACCTCTTTTCCATGATTCTCTCCACCTCTTCACTTTTCCCAGAATATCTCCACACTTCCTAAATATCTCCACACTTCCTAAATCTTCTCATGCTACCCTTTATTCTCTCCCAACCAGTAGATTCTTCTCACCTTTTCACAGGTTCTTTCACATTTACACATTCTCTTTTACAGCCTCTAACCAAGGGCTTGTTCTCGCACACACCCTATTCACTTGTATATTTCAACACTTATGAGTGTGTGTGTGTGTGTGTGTGTAATCTCTTAGGATAGATTTGATATTATGCAAGTGTGTAGGAAGCTTCCTTGGGAAGCACGAGTCCAAGTTTGATTGAGTCAAAAGAAAAGGCTCTATGCCTATAAAAGCATGTATTTGGTGAAGGGTTTTAGACATCAATATCAATCAATAAAACCATTCATTGAGTTGTGAAATTATATGTCTTGAGCATTGTTATCTTTTTCTCTCTCATTATGCACCTCCCTCCACAAACACAAAAATGAAGATCTTCAAGCCACCATAGCTCCGTTGCACATGCATCTAACCCTAAAACACTTATATGTACACCCATATTTTCCTACACATGTATGTAGATTGACGAAACCATTATATAGGCTAAAGTAAGTGCCATGTGCATGGAGTGATAGAATTAGCAAGTATCTCATTAGCATTGGATTTCATGCAAAAAATTAGGATTCTTCACTATATGTGAAGAAAACGTGGAATGTTATGGTTGTGATTATGATTGTGATTTATGTGGATAACTTGATAGTCACGGGTGATTGTGGGAATGACATTGCCAATGTGCACACATCTTGAATAGCCAGTTTGACATGAAAGATTTGGGAGAGCTAAGATTCTTTCTTGGTATTGAGGTTATTAAGACATCACATGGTATATGGTTAGTGCAAAGGCAATGTGCCTTGAATATATTGGCAAAGTATGGCATGAGTGGATGCAAACCTATGGCGACACCATTGGAGCAAAACATAAAACTAAGGGTTGATCTTGATGTGATGAGTTGGATGATGTTACTATGTATAGGAAGATGGTCGACAACTTGATTTACTTGACTATCACTAGACCGAATTTATGTTATGCAATGGGACTAGTTAGTCAGTTTATGCAGACCTAGGAAGCCACATTTGGATGCTATCAGAAGGAGCATGAGATATGTGAAGACCACTGCCCATTATGGTTTATTTTATGAGCATTGAAAGGATGTGATGGTGTATGGTTACACAAAGGCAGATTGGGCAAGTAGTGCTTATGACAAGAGATCTACTAGTGGGTATGCATTTAGCATGGGAAGTGCTACAGTGAGTTCGAATAGCAAGAAGCAACCCATGGTTGCTTTATCTAGCATAAAGGAAGAGCCTAGAGGAGCAACTATGGTTGCGTGTGAAGTGGTATGGTTAAAAAGGTAACTTGGTGATTTGGGATAGCATCATGATAGAGGAGTTGTCATACATTATGTGACAACACGAGCAATATTTAGTAATTTAGTTTATTATGCAAAGACTAAACACCTAGAGGTCCATTATCATTTCATCAAGGAGAAGGTATTGAATGGACAGGTTGACTTGACATATATGAAGATAGAAGAATAGGTTATAGATCTCTTTACCAAATCACTTGGTAAAAGAGAAATGAGTACTTCAAAGACATACTTGGAGTACATGGGATGGACATGGTGAGCTTAAGGGGGAGTGTTGAGAATGCAAGCTCATCGACAATTGGAGGATAACATTAGATGTGTAAACAATACTGACCTTGCCAACTGGCCAAGTGTGTGTGGACATTAGTACGAGGTTATGTTAGTACAATAATGGCCGTGCCAACGAGGCCAAGTGTGTATGGACATTAGTACGAGGTTATGTTATGTGTAAACTTATCACTTGTAGAATGTGTTGATTTTGGTGAAGAAGAATGAAGCTAGCTATGGAGCTTCTCTACATTGTGTGAGATGGATTAATGAGAGAAATTGGGGTTTGTGTGTGTCTCCTCTAGTCTCCTCTATTCTCTTTTCATCAAACCCCAAAGTGTGCCATGCACACACTTCCGTGGCACCACCAAGTAACCCTAAGGCTTAAAAAGATCATCACGACTCTAGAACACCCATGTGCACTACACCGCAAACTAAAACTCGCCAGGATAAAGCTCAATCAAGCACACCCGCAGTAGCCGACAGTGGGCTGTGATGCAAGGCTTTCATCGTGGATGCGCAAGTGACTTTGTACCTTTGCTTAGTGATGTCACACGATAAGATGAAACCTTGAAACCCCATTTTACATATGTGAACTTGAACCCCAAAACAAAACTAAAAGCGTCCAAAAATAAAAACCACGCACATGCACATACAAGCATAGCACATGAAACCTTAAAACCCCATTTTACATATGTAAACTTGAACCCCAAAACAAAACTAAAAGCGTCCAAAAATAAAAACCACGCACATGCACATACAAGCACAGCACATACACATACCCACATGCACCCATATGTTTATGTGTACCCACACATAAACGCATGCACACTTAGTCCCCCTCTTAAAACTACCCCCCTTTAGGCCTAACTTTTCTCCCCCTTGGACCCTTTAAAGTTCTTTTGGCAAATTTTTGAAACACCCCTCCCTTGGAGAAATTTCCACACACATACAAAACTTGAGACCCAAAAAAAAAGTATCACTTAATCGCATAGGCTCACGTTGCATGTCATTAAAAAAGATACCACATCATCACGTAGGCTCATGTGTGCCACATCATCACGTAAGCTCGCATTGCCACATCATTATAAAAAAAATGTACGTCATCACACATTACCACATCATAATGTAGGCTCACATTATCACATCATTACCAAAAAAACCCATTAAAATGCTTAATTTTTAAATATGATCTATTATTTATTTTAAAAAAATATTAGAAAGAGGAGAAAGAAAGAGAGAAAGAGGAAAGAGATAGAGAGAAGAGGAAAGAGAGAGAGAATGAAGGCGAGAGAGGGTGCATGGAAACCTCCACCGAGATGAGAACCTAACCAAGGAGAAGAGCTAGCAATTCAACCGAAGCTTGCAAAAGCCCAAGAATCAATTGGGCTCCACATCTCCCTTCAAGGTGCAAAACATTCCTCCAACCATGCTAAAATGCCCAAGAGGCCAATACAAAGCTGCATGCCAAGGTTGGCATTTTCTAGCAATCCGATATTTTACTTTAAATCCGTGTAAGCTCTATATTGCTTCACTTTTTTCTGCCATCGATATCACCATGCTTCAAACAAGCGGGCCAAAGAGCCACCAACACTTCAAAAAGAGGCTTAAAAAGAGCCAGGATCCATTCGGCCATGCCCAAGCTCATGCTTTACCAATCTACATACCATACTTTGGGTGTCCTAAATTCTTCCATTCTCATGGACAACTCGACCTTATTAACACTCGCCTTATGAGCCAACCTTTCTACACATCAACACTCAATTCCCTATCTCCAACCATGTGTAAGAGTCAAAGAAGGTAGACAAATAATTGGTGTGTTGGAGTTCTCACTAGAAGGATCTTCTACACAAGCCCGCCTTTTGCCCAATGCCAAAGCACAACACCTGCAATATATATACACACATGGGTGATGCATTTAGTAGGCCATAATATCTTAAGCACTTGCATTGAGCCTCATCGTCGCGACAGCCATCCAAGTATGTTTTTGAATGGAGGGACCATGGCGAGGGCACAAGCATGGCCCATGGTAGGATCCATTGCCTAGACATTCCTCAAATCAGCAAGAACCTTCCGTGGCCTCTTCTTCGACCTCACCATCCCCAGTGCTTATTAATGCCAAATCCCTCCTTGAGCTACAGAGGCCGCCCATTGGAGATATGGGGAAAGCCATCTATTGTGCATCAACAATCTAATAATCTTGACTCCATAAGGAAAGGGATGTCGAAGAAAGCATCAAAGAGTCCAGTTTGCAGGAGTACACACAGGGGCACACCATTGCCCATGCATGTCACCTAAATATTTCACTACGGACATCATTTTTTTTTCATATCTTGCATCTCACGGCACACACAAACATATACCCCTACAAATAACCTCATCAAAACGTCGACCCTCCATGTATATCTTTGGATGGGGGGATCATGGTGGGTGTAAGCCTCACCCATGGTATGACCTTATATGTACCTCCAAAGAGCTTCAATGCATATAATCTCTACTTTTTTTACTCCAATTCAACACCAACATAACCTTGCCCTAGTAGTCAATGTACTCAATCTCTAGGCATCATGCTATGAGCTCGAGGGATACAAGAAGATCCAGACCACCATCTACCCATACAAATCATTCCATGGTAGTCCTTGCACTCATTCCTATTGGAATTAGGGTTAGGGTTTCAACAATGCAAACACACAAGATAGAGAGCACACAAACTCACTAGAATAGAATGAAAAAATGTGTGCCAGATACAAAAGATAAGTACACACCCCAAAATGAGTAGATAAGAGGGTGTACATATGCACAGGGGGGAAAAACCTCCTAGTGAGGGAAAAAGTGCCCTGGTGGTCCTAAGTGTGTTCACACACATCACTACCATATAATGCTACAAATCCCCCCATGGAGTGATAATGTGAACATGTACTGGGTATGGCCGATCAATCCTGAAAAGGTAGTAAGCCCAAAGCTTCGAACTTCACGAGGAAGAGCCTTCATGTGAATAAATCTGCCAATGTTGTCACTTGTAGGCACATAGACCAAGCTGATCTCTGCTTTGCAGAGGGTCTTTCCCTGACAAAGTGGTAATGCACCTCAATGTGCTTAGTGCGAGCATGAAACACTGGGTTCCTCGCAACTGTTAATGCGCTCTGGCTGCCTGTCAGTGAAAATCGTAGTGCTAGATGACTGTCCAACACCCAAATCAGCCACCATAAGACGTCTGAGCCACACACACTCAACTGTAGTTGTAAATGCTGCCATGTACTCAGCTTCACAGTTGGAAGTGGCCACTATAGGCTGCTTCTTGCTAAGCCATGATATACATGAATCACCAAGGTGAAAGTAAAACCCACTAGTGGACACTCGTGTGTCATATATCTAGCCCAATCTGAATCACTCAACTGTAGCTGTAAATGTTGCCCTGTACTGAGCTTTGGAGCTGGAAGTGGCCACTATAGGCTGCTTCTTGCTGAGCCATGATATACATGAATCACCAAGGCGAAAGCAAAACCCACTAGTGGACACTCGTGTGTCATAACATCCAGCCCAATCTGAATCACTCAACTGTAACTGTAAATGCTGGCTTCACAGCTGGAAGTGGCCACTATAGGCTACTTCTTGTTGAGCCATGATATACATGAATCACCAAGGCGAAAGCAAAACCCACTAGTGGACACTCGTGTGTCATAACATCCAGCCCAATCTGAATCACTCAACTGTAGCTGTAAATGCTACCTTGTACTCAGCTTCACAACTGGAAGTGGCCACTATAGGCTGCTTCTTACTGAGCCATGATATACATGAATCACCAAGGTGAAAGCAAAACCCACTAGTGGACACTCGTGTGTTATAACATCCAGCCCAATCTGAATCACTAAAAGCATGCAGCTGTGACTCACCCCCTTTTGGATAAAATAATCCAAAATATTGAGTGCTCTACAAATAGCGAAAAAACCCGCTTGACAGCTTGCTAATGCTTTGTACCTAGGCTATGCATAAATCTGCTCAACTGTGAGACCACATACTGTATATCTGGCCTCGTGTTGCATACATAAAGAACGGATCCAACAGCCTGCTGATACAAAATAGCATCAAAAGAGTCTCCTGCATCTTGAAGACTAAGTCGAGTACTTGTCTCCATAGGTGTAGCCACAGGTTTATAGTCTTCAAGATTAAACCTCTTCAATAGCTTATGTATATATTTAGACTGCAACATAACAATGCCATCATTGCGTTGCATAAATTAAATCCCCAAATAATAATGCAAGGGCCCCAAATCTGACATCTCAAACAATGACTGCAAATCAGCCTTAAAGGCTGAAATCTGATCTATATTGGGTCCTATGAGCAGCATGTCATCAACATATAGAACGATGACCAAAAATGTGTCCTTACTCCTCTTCTCATAGAGGGTACTTTCTATTGGACTGTTGCAAAAATCATTTGCAACCAAGTATACATGAATCTTCTCATATCATAATCTAGGAGCCTGCTTAAGGCCATAAAGAGCCTTTTTCAACCTGCATACTTTAGACTCTTCCCCTTTCACATCAAAACCAAGAGGCTGCGATACATACACCTCCTCATGTAAATCACCATTCAAGAATGCAGTCTTCATGTCCAACTGATACACATTCCACCCATGATATGCTTCCAAAGAAATGAGTCACCTAATGGTAGTTATACAAGATGTGGGTGCAAAGATCTCATCATAATCAATGCCCTTTTGCTGGGCATACCCCTTTGCAACAAGTTTGGCCTTGTAGCGATCAATGCTACCATCTGCTTTGCGTTTTAACTTGTAAACCTACCAATGGCCTTCTTGCCATGAGATAGATTTGTCAAATACCAGGTGTCATTCTTGAGTATAGAGTTATACTCATCCTGCATATCATGCATCCAATGGTCATTATCCTGTGCTATAAAGTAGAAATGAGAACATGATCCACATGAGAATAATCTGCACGATGAGAACCTGCACGAGTTCTGCTAGGTAAAGGAGCTGCCAACTTGCTATCCCTCAATGTCTGCATAAGCCATTTTGGCATACGCCTAGATTCTTATATGGCTGCTCGCTCTTCATCCACTACATCCTTAATAATTACCTCAAGGCTCATTTGCAGGCTGATTTTGCACGTGCAAAGGCTGAATTTTAGTACTTGGTTGAGCATTCAATTGCTCTACATATGGCTGCCCTCTATTAAATAAAGGTAGGAGCAAATCAAACATGTCCTGTGAGCATACATTCTGCTGTTTTTTGCATGAAAGCATGGGCTGAACTGAGTTTTTGACAAAAACAACATCTCTACTTACCAAAATCCGCTTTGAGGTTGGATGGTAGAGTCTATATTCCTTGCTTTCTGAACTGCATCCCACAAATATGCATATAATTGCCTTATCATCAAGCTTACTGTGTTGTTGCTCAGGCACAAGAGCATAAGCAAGACAACCAAAAACATGCAAATGAGCCACATAAGGCTTCCTGCCATGCCAAGCTTCATAAGGAGTTTTAGACTGCAAGGCCTTGGTAGGGCATTTGTTCAACACATAGTTTGCGCACATAGCTGCCTCTAACCAAAAACCATGAGGTAAATCTTGGGCTTTCACCGTACATCATGCCATCTCCATGAGAGACCTGTTCTCCTCTTAGCCACACCATTTTGCTAAGGTGTGTATAGCAGTGTACATTGATGCCTTATGCCTTTTTCAGCCATATATGCATGAAATTCCTTGGACATATACTCCCCCCCTCGATTTGAACGAAGGGTGCCAACTTTACATTCACGTGTTTTCAGCCCCATGGATATGAAGTGCTTAAAGCACATAAAAACCTTTGACTTCTACTTTAATGGATACACCCAGCTATATCTGGAGTAATCATCAATAAAAGTGACAAAGTAGAGATATCCCCCAATAGATGGTGTCCTCATAGGACCACATACATCATTATGTATAAGCTGTAATTTCTTAGCAGCTCTCACAGATCCATCCTTTGAAAATGATGCCCGATGCATGTCTCAAGAGTTGGCAACTCAGATACCATATCATGCCTTTGAAGGCGTAACAAACTGCCATAATTCAGATGGCCAAATCATGCATGCCATAATTCTACATCACTCATAGCACTAGTCGTAGAGACTACGCAAGCATCATGCTGCAACTTCTCAAATACATCCATCTTATATAGGCCATGAAATAAGGTACCTGAGGCGATGATAGAATAACCATCATTTCTATCATGAACTGTACATCTGTTATCCACAAATTTGACCGTCAAACCTAACAAGGCTAAGGTAGAAACTGACAACATGTTCATCTTAATGCCTGGCACATATAAAACTTTTGAAAGAGTAAATGCGCCCCCATTTGCAGCAGTGAGCACAACTCTACCAACTCCTTTGACATGATATGAGGATCCATTTGCACATGTGACGGTTCCTGCACTTGGGAACATATTCCAGAGATGAGAATAAACCTTTTTGTGAAGTAATGTGCTTACTAGCACCACTATCAAAGTACCAAGCATCCGATTCTACCACTGATATGCATACATCATAAACAGAAGTGTCATAACTGCAATGTACAGTCCATGTCCAATCATCTTACCAAAACTTGTAGATTCCTTCTTCTCTGCACTTGGTGCAGATGGATCAGCAACATCCATGCCCGATTCTTTCCTTTTCTCCTCCTCTAGCCTTTTCTTGTACTCATGTATGTAGTGCCCTGGTTTCCTGCAATAGTGACACTTACCTTTCTTTTTAGGCTTATCACCTTCTTTCTATGCATCCTTACTTGAGGATTCTGGTTTTGGCTTATAGCCACCATGCAAAGAAGCTTTACCTTTGCCTTTCTGATTGGCAACAAAAGCTTGGTCACCAACTCGCATATTAGATCTGTTTTGCCTAGACTGCTCTTCTTGCAACAAGAGTAATGAAACTAGCTCATCAAATGTAAGGGCATTTGGATTTCCCTTCATCACATGAGTCTAAGGGTAGAGGCAAAACTCTGATAAGAATCCGACAATGCATTGAGAATTATGGGCACCAATGTACTATCAGGATATATCTCATCCACATTAGTAAGCTGCTCCTTAAAATCTTTGATCTTAGTCAAGAAGTTGTCCATTGAGTCTCCCTCATTCATGTGCTCAGACTCCAACTGTTTGCGCATATATGCAACACGTGCTTCATTGCGCACCTAGTACAATGCAGTAGTGTATCCCATGCCTATTTTGAAGTCTTTCATGACCGAATACGAGGAATAATGCTTCGCTTCACAGAAAGTACAAGCAATGCATGTGCCTATGCATCTATTCCATCCCATCTCGTTTTAGCAGCAATGGGAGGTATTGGTGGTGCATGTGGAGGAGCCACATCTATGTCAGATTCTACTTCAGATGTACCTGCAACACGTGGTTGCACTGGTAGTTGTGAAACAGGACGAGTTTCACTGCCACTGACCACATTCCAAAGGCCTTTAACAACCAGTACATGCCTCGCTCATCATATAGGACCACAATGGGTAGTTAGTCCCATCAAGTTTGTCCTCAGCAGACAACATGTTGAATACATCACTATTGCCAGCCATGACTTTCTACCAAATGCAAAATCTTTCAACGCACTGCAAGTACTCAGTATTCACTGAATGCAACCCTGGATGGCTGCCAACTGATTGAATCACCTGAAAAATAACACAGAGTAGAGAATAGTGTTACTGGCAAAAGTATGATGACCGATGTTGTCGAAGACACTGTAGATGTTGCTGCACACCAAATCTTTGCCGTTACACAGCCCAAACACCCAAAATTGAGCAGAACCAATCCAAAATGACGCCTTTCCAAAACGTTAGAAACCTTGCAGTGCCCAAAACGCGCCCGAATTGCGCCGCAGACCCCGAAAATTTTTTGTATACTTTGTATACAACACACTACAGTATACACCTTCTTCTCTTAAGAGGGTATCTTAATCGGAGACAAAAAATAGGGTCGTGAGGAGAGAGGCGGCAGACTACTAGATCAAGGGTCAAGGAAGCTGGCTCTGATACTAATTGGAATTAGGGTTAGGGTTTCAACAATGCACACACACAAGAAGATAGAGAAGCTTGAGAGCACACAAACTCACTAGAATAGAATGAAAAAATGTGTGCCAGATACAAAAGATAAGTACACACCCCAAAATGAGTAGATAAGAGGGTGTACATACGCACGGGGAAAAAAACCTCCTAGTGAGGGAAAAAGTGCCCCGGCGGTCCTAAGTGTGTTCACACACATCACTACCATATAATGCTACAATTCCACTAATCATAGGGTGCGGACCGCTTCTCCACAACAGAAAGAGGCCTCACATAAATAACTTCTACATCGCCTGTACCTTGCTACCTTAACAAGCTACCTACCACCAAGGCTATCCCAACAGACCATAACAGAAGGAGGCCTTACATAAAGAGCTTCTACATAGTCTATACCTTTCATGACAAGCTAACTACTACCAAGGCGACCCAAAGCTTCTCACCAATATGCCCTACATCCAATTACAAACATCCGACTAGTGGATTGGTCCTGAATCATACCACTTAACCTCGCCAACTTTATGGCGTATCTTGGACCATCCACACCTTTACACCTCAACAATAGCTTCGCCACTAACTTGGGTGATACGAGGACGTGGTCACCATTAGGAAGGGGGTATGTTGACCACTTGGTAAGTTACCATGGTTTTACTCGCTCGACCTACCGTAAGGTGCTTTGCCATCTTACCCACTCGAATGAGCACTTATCTTTTATAAGACGATGCTGGAACACATAAAGTAGCCTTGCTTAATGTCAAATGGGAAAAGTATAAGGACTTTGTGTATATGCTTGCTATAGAGGCCAGACCATTTTAAAGTTTGGTTAGCCTAGTGCGAAAACTAGTCACTTATATATAAGTCATTTTTTACAATAAGCAATACACAATCATTCCCTTGCAATAGTTTACTTGTGAGCTTTGATTCTTCCCTCTTCTTGCTTGCTTACACGGTATTAGATTCTCACATGCTAGATGGATGCTTGCTTGAATAGGTTTGATTGTAGATTTTCCTCTTCCGTTCTCTTGTTGCCTTCATCTAAGCATAGAGCGCTCTCCCTTCATCCCTTTGGCAAAGGTGTAGTGTGACAACAGAGTGAGAATACGATGGATGAGCTAGCGCACCATATAGGGAAGTTACAGTTTGTAGCTCTAAGACAAGGCCCACCGACACATGATTTGGAAAGGCTAGAGAGAGAGAGAGAGAGAGAGAGAGAGAGAGAGAGAGAGGGTTTTGTTTTGTTTTGTGATAATTGGGAAAAATTTAAATGAGCCTTTTTTTAATGAGGGAAATTTAGAGAAGAAGGGAGAGAAAGAGGAGAAGTATAAAAAAAAAGTTTTCTTGTTTTGTTTAAGATGGGATCCTTTTTTAAGGTGGGGAGGGGAGAGAGAGAGAGAGAGAGAGAGAGAGAGAAGGGCAATCAACGAGATGCCCGCTTAATGCAGGCATTAAATAACGGCTGGTAGAAAAGACCCACTAATTATCTATACAGGATTAAGGACAACCCCACCTCCCTCCACGTGGGCAAAGGAGGTGGGGCTAATTCAAAATAACCACTCCTCCTTCAAGCGTGAGGAGAAGCCAAATCTCACATCTTCCAATGTAATTTTGAATATCTATATCTATACAGGATTAAGGACAACCCCACCTCCCTCCACGTGGGCAAAGGAGGTGGGGCTAATTCAAAATAACCACTCCTCCTTCAAGCGTGAGGAGAAGCCAAATCTCACATCTTCCAATGTAATTTTGAATTTGAATCTAAGAAGATCTCATCTCACATCTTTCAATGAAATCTTTGTATACATGCTTACATACCTATAGATACATACACTTATATATATTATGTATGTATGTGTATCTATAGGTATGTAAGCATGTATATATAAATAGATTTATGTATGTTCATGCACACACATACAACAC